>NW_026606101.1:26937500-27537500 GCF_029834395.1 Sorex fumeus
AATCAATTGCATGCATGCATTCATCTCTATCAGATTAACAAGTGTCCAAATGCTAATGAAGATCAAATAGAACTATCAGTGAGGTTCAACTTGGTAAAACTATTCCAGAAACCAACACTACATTCCAATTATCCAATAGAAAAAAACAGGGAAAGAAAATATTAAAATTTGGTGTAGGTTATCATTAGTCACACAATTATCGGCAATTTTCTATAGAGAAATAAATCATTTTTAAAATTAGAAAAAAAATAGGTGTGTGTGTGGGGGGTTGGGGGGGACTTTCAAGTAGTGATAGGAAGGGAGCCTGGGAGTCACTCTTGCAACTCTCGCTACTAGACTAGAAAATTCAATGTTTGGGCCAGGAATATAGAAGTTCCTGGGCCTGGTGGTACTGCGGACCACCATGGTCACTTGGTACTCAAAGAGTAATGCACTAACATAGTTCAAACTAAGTTTCCTGAGGATGCAAGGCAAGTGTCTCTGACTATAGTGCTGTCCCTTAGTCCCAGAAAAAGAAATTCTTTTTTGGTTTTTGGGCTGGAACAATAGCACAGCAGGTAGGGCATTTGCCTTGCACATGGCCTACCTGGATTTGATTCCTCCGACCCTCTCAGAGAGCCCAGCAAGCTACTGAAATATCCCACCCACATGACAGAGTCTGGCAAGCTCCCTGTGGTGTATTCGATATGCCAAAACAGTAACAAGTCTCACAATGGAGATGTTACTGGTGCTTGCTTGAGCAAATTGATGACCAATGGGAGGACAGTGCTACAGTGCTACAGTGCTATTTTAGTTTTCAGGTGACACCTGATGATTTTCAGAACTTATTCCCAGATCTCTGCTCAGGAATTGCTCCTGGAAGTGCTTGGGTGTCAGGAATTGAACCTGGGTTATCTGCATGCAAGAGAAGCACTTTACCTACAGTACTATCTCTTTGGCCTTACAAATAAAATATTTTAAAGTCCATTGTAAATTAAAATAAATTTATAGTTTATTGCTAAGATATCTTATTTATTATGATTAAAAAACAGGCACAAAGGATATATGGTATCACAACAGAGTGAAATATACATAGACTCACAAAGACAATGTAGTATGAGGCATGAGCCTTTGGAATCACTAGAATTCTGATTATAGCTCTCATATCTACCTGCAGTGTGAGCTGAGGCTAGTTAAACAATTTCTCTCAGTCTAGGTTTCCTTATTTCTGAAATGGTGACAACCTCTATTTGCCTCTATAAGGCTTTTGTGAGAATAAAATATGATTAATCTTAGTATAGAGGCTGATATACAGGAAGTACTTCATAAAGGTAGCAGTCATATCTGCATTGAAAAATAATAGAAGGAAGGATTGGGGGAAGGAATTATTGCCATAATCACATTTTCAGGGCATTCAAATTTCCTAAAATGTTCATGCATTATTTTGGAAATGGGAATGAATTGTTACATAGGACACAACATGTAATGTGAATACACTGTCTACCTCATTAAAAAGCAGTTCTCGTCTCTGTTGCTTTCGGAGGTCCATTTTCTTCACTGCAACTTGTTTCCCTGTGTGTTTTTCAGTTGCAATGCACACAATGCCGGTTGACCCTTCTCCAATTTTGATAAAGTTGTCCAAGTATTCCCTGGGGTCTCCTGGGCTGACCACTAGCTGCAGGGCAGCCCGAAACTGTTCATGGGACACCCTAGAGGGTTGCTGATCTGAGGAGGAGCCCCAGCTGGGTGGTGGGTAGCTGCTGGATGAAATGCTGAGAGAACTCAGATAAGAAGCAGTAGAGATGTACTGTGAGCTGCTCTGCAGGGATGGATGGTGATAGAGGGTGGCTTTGTGGTATCCGGATGGGTACTGTTGACTGCTTGAGGAATAGCCTGCTTTGCTTTGACTCTGAGGTAGTTTGGAGGGGCCCCTGGGATAAGTGTCAGACCCTGACAGTGGAGGACTGAGGACCATCTGTGCTCGATCATAATCCACCTGGGAAGACAAACAGATAGAAAATATTCATATTTTACAATCCAATGTCACAGGCTAGTTGGTTAGGACCAAACCACTGAAGTTCTGATGAAAGCACCACTGCATATCCACTGGGGAGTGCAGTCTACCTCTTGAGTCCTAGGATGCTTCCGCCACCACCCTTTATCTGCCTTCTAATTTTTCTTCAAAGCCTCTTTGTGTTTCCTTATCCTTTCCTATTAAATCTCTGGAAGCAGATATGGATTTAAATTTAAGTAGTAGTAGGTGATTATGAAATGAGCTAGGGAAAGTGAAAATGTGTTCTAGAACATAATGCGCTAACATGTTTGGGTGATACTACCCAATCACTTGGTCAAAACTAGTACAGATATGTGCAAAGGTATTTTTGAGACACAATTCACATTTGTCATTAGATTTTGAATAAAACAGATGGCCTTCCATAATATGACTAAATGGTACCCAATCCCTTGAAGATAAAGACTGATCACAAAAGTAGGAGTGGTCTTTGCCTCGAAACACACCATCAATTCCTGGTAGAATTTCCAGATGGTCAAGCTTTCTGGCATATATGGGAATTGCCAGCCTTCACAATCTTGAATGGATCTATTCCTCATATTCTTGTTTTTAGTTCTCATTCTCTTTCTATCCCTCCCACCCACCCACACACGTACACCTCATACACATAAACATATCATGTTAATTCTATTTCTTTAGTCAACTCTGAGAAACACACAGAAAGTTACCATTGAAGCAAATGAAACTTAACCTCACTTGTTAACTCTGAATACTGGGAGATAAGCATCTTAAAAGTGTCCCATCTGAGGACCAGAGAGCAGAACCAGCACCTTCAAACAATATTTAACATCTGTTCCTGGAAGTATTAATTCTCTGGTGCATGTGGTCTGCCCCTCCCTGGGTGGAGCAGACTCCAGTGGAAGGAGAAAACTCCTACAGCAGAACTCTTCAATTGCCAGACCAGATAATTCAGTAATATTGTAGAGGCTCTCTGTTGTTTGTTGTTTAGCAGTGTTTCTGGGCTCTACTTCCTAGATGACCATAGTATCCACTCTTCCCTGTTATGATCTACACAGACATCTTAAACTATTGCCAAATGACCATGGGATATGGGTTAAATTGTCCTTGACTGGAAACCACTGCATTAGGCAAAATTTTTTTTTAAAAAGCACTACTGCTACATAGAAACAGGAGGAGATGAAGGACTCCATATGGCTGGGACACCAGCAGCAGTTGCCAGACCTCAGATGCCATCTTCACCTAGTCATGAACTCGAGGCAGAGCTTTAGTTAAAGTGTGCTTCATTCAAAGTGTGTTTGCTACCTAAGCAAATGAATCTACAAGCCAGGTAAAGATGATAATGGGCTATTTAAATTGCCACCATTCCAAGAAAATATCTGAAGTTCTTCCGCATTTTTTATTGCTTCCAGAGCTTACTACATCCAGCATGCACCACTGCCTCAGTTGGAAAATACCACAGTTGAGTGGTTTATGCCAGGCAGTCTCAAACCAACTGGCAGATATGACAGAAGCTACTGAGCTGGGGCCCTGGCTAGAGTTTAGAGTACATAAAATACAAAAACACATTTAGAGTAGAGGGTCAAAATAAGTTTGAATTCTGATTCTGATGGTTTTAGCCAAATCACTTAGCCCCTCGGAGACTCAGTTTCTTTATCCATGAACTGTAAATCACGCAGAGATTTACAGTTCATGAAATCATAAACCTTAAGTGTGGAAAATGTTTTCTTTTAAAAATGCAGACAGGGCTGGATAGATAGTATAGGTGGTAAGAGTCTTTCCTTGCAGGTGGCTGACCTTGATTTGAGTATGTGGCACCTCATGTGGTCCCCGGAGCACTGTTGGGGTCACTCCTGAGTACAGATCCAGGAATAACTCTTCAGAATTACCAGGTAAGACCAAAACTCCCATCACACCCCAGCTGCCCCACCAAAAAAAAAGGGGGGAATACAGGTTCAGAACTCAAAAATGTTAAGCTCAAGATTAGCCAAGCACAGTGTGTGACAGAAAGTGGAGTTTATTTCTCACAATGGACCCTGGTACCATTTTGTACTGTTTCCCAGTGTCTTCCAATTTGATTCTGAACTTGAAGTGAAACTAAATTCATTTCTCACAAGCATGTGTGACTTATCCCTAAAAATATATTAGAAATCAGTAAGGTGAGTCCTGTAGAAATTGTAAGCACACATCTACACTGCATTAGGTCATTTTTCTTCTTTACTGACTGTAACCAAATCTGCTTGCCAAAGCTCTTTACACATTTCAAAAAGAAAAGGATGCTTACCTCCATGAAATGACAGGCTCCATTCAAAGATAGAATGCAGAGCTGTTTGTGAGACCTAAACAAGCTTTGAAATTAGGTCTGTAAGGCAAAATAGTGCTATTGTCTTTCGTGGTTTTTAGCAAGAACCACAGGCTCTTAAAAATAAAACAAATGAAAAGCAAACACTATAATATGACAGTTCTTTGAATCAAATGAACCAAATTCGAGGTATACTGCCCAGAGAGGAGAAACGGTTGTGTACCTCTAAAACAAGAGAACATGGTACTCTTTCTACTCTCCCTTGATTTCAGTTCATTCAAGGACAGTGAAGACAAATAGTTGACTTTTAAAAGGAAAGATCATGAATGACATTACTGTTCCATCAAATCACAGAACTATAATGCTCAATTTAGTCTTCATCCCACCATGGTTTTGTGATGGTAATTATTGCTAGCCTGCACATCTATGAAAGGCCTTTCTTTTAGATTATGAGAGTCAAATAGAGAGTAGTATATTCTGCTTTGTTATAGGTTGTACTGAGACTCAGGTATGTAAACCTGCCTCATTACGAGGTACATGACCTATATTCTTAAGTAGATTAAAAGGTACAATTCTTCTGCTCAGTGTGTACCCACTTGCTCTTACCATTGTATCACACTCTGGTACACTGGGCCCACTTTATTGTTTGTCTTTATATTTTTATCACTGGTTGTGACCATTCCAATTTGTATAATTAAGGATAGAGTACTTTCTCCTTGATAAGACACAGGGGTGCTTTGTTGGGAGCCAGAATTAGGCCCCTGCCACCAAATAACTGCTCTGTTGAAATCTATTGCAGTGGGATCAACACACGGTAAAAATCTACCTGACACTACTGAGTGCATTCTTTGAACCAGGGACTTTTATAAGCACTTTACATTCATGATTACATTTAAACTTCAAGTTATACAATGATATATGTACTATAATGGTTGCATTTTACCAATTATGAGACCAAAGCACAATGAGTGTAAGTAGGTCAGGCAGAGGTCCAAGAACTAAAGAGTGGAGTTAGGAAATTAAATCCAGACTTTGAAATATGGACCTTTGCTAAATTCTCAGATACATAGTTCAGTGATTAGACAGTAGCTGTGGTTTGCACAGTGATTGGAATTATGGAGTGATGCTTATAGAACTAAAATCTAGTTAGGTTGTTCCAGTAGGGACACAGATGTCTGAGCAGCCCTGAGCAAAAATGCAAGAATTGGACCAGAAAATGATGGATGGATATGCCTTAGGGAGTGGGAAGAAGAAAAAAATTAGGTTTTTGTTTTTAACGGACTCAACTTAGCAAAATCAGTTTTAAAAAATATGGAATAATCATGATAGAAATCAAGTGTTCGCTTATGTAACATAATTCATTGCTTTCCTATTTGCTTTAGTCAGAATAAAATTTTGTGCCTTGCTACAACTGTACCCATATGTTCTTGTGTTCTTTAAAGAGAGAAAGCTCAAGCCTTTTATAACATCCTCTTACCTGGTTTTGGAAATGTTACAATTATATTTAATTGTTCTTCATTGTCTTTTTTGATGATACCCTCTAAATCTGAAGTGGGTACAACAGAAATGAAGTACTCATTCAGAACTATCACTTTGTATATAACACACGAGGACATGTACATAAGAAAGACTTGCAGAGAAATAAAGCTTGGCCTGCTCCTTTTTCTACCAATACCTTCAAGGAAGGGGAAAAGACTCATGTGCAGTACCTATGAACAGTCGATTTTAATCATTTAGTGAGGCCACAGTATAGAGGAAATAAAATGGGGGAAAAGAGTATTGAAATTTAATAAGTTAATGTATCTCCCACTACATTATTTCTTAAACAGTCTATGCAATGTAGTTTAGCCTTGGTCTTACTCAAGGGCACAGTTACCAGGGACATGGACAAAAGCCACTGTGCAGGAGAGGAAACAGTGGGACTTTTGTTTCCTTGGGGTAAAGGGGCTTTTCCCTCATTCCTGTGAACTGAGCAGTCTTGGGATTTTGTGAAGTGATCCTTGAAATGAGACCTAGGTCTGCAGACTTGGAAGTGGGGGTGTGGCGGTGAGTGAGTGTGTGTGTGTGTGTGTGTGTGTGCGTGTGCGCGCACGGCACGCGTGTGTGTGTGTGTGTGTGTGTGTGGAGGGGGGGCATTCCATGTGGCAAGATGTAATAAGAAAAGACTAAATAGGTTTTGAAAATTATCACCCAGGCTTCCAAATTGCTTAGCTGCAGTGTTACAGGCTACCCATTATCAACAAAAGCTGGCTATGCGAGGAGAAGGAATCCTTTCTATAGGAATCTCTCAGGAACCAGGAGAGCATGCAAGCAGCCTTGGTTGGCATCATTCCTCTTTGGAATGGTTAAACACACACATTCAATTTTCATTTTCCTGATGTCTTTCAGTATACCACATGAGTGAATTCTTACAGAAGTGTGCTTTCTCATGTCTTATTCAAAGCCAAGGGGGGAAAAAGCCAGAAAATGGGAAATCATTATACGGGAATGAATAAACGATTTCCAGTTAACAACCCAGCCGGACTACCCAGCCACAATGAGTGCGACATCTCCAAGGATCAGGTCAGACATAGGCTTGTGATGTATCAAAATTATAAATAATTATAGCAATGAATTCATTTAATCAATCAATTTCACCAGTGGTGCGCTGGGGTGGACAGGGCATCAAACTCCACACAGCTATCAATTGCTCCGATTACAGCTGGCTGGCGGCCAGAATTCCCCTGATCCATGTTAGTTAAATGCACATTAATCTGAATTTGGCAGTGTAATCAAGGACCCAACTGAACTGTGAAATTGAATTCTGCAGTAGAACATCATTTGACCATTTTATGCCAAGGCTGGAAGGAAAAAAAAAAAGACTTGGTGGGGGCAGGGCAGAAGAAAAAAGGGGAGAAAAACCTGCTGCCGCATCTTTTTGTCATTATGGCTTTCCATTCCAGGGACAGGACAGGTGCTGCAGCATCATGCTGGAGTGAGTGTGTGTGTGGGGGGGGGGAGGGTTGGGGGTGGGAGGGATTGTACTCAAGCATGGGGACTGCAGAATGTTCCCCGGAGGCTGAGAGTCTTTCCACTTCACACCACCGCAGGGTCTGGAAAGCAGCTGGTTCCAGTTCTTGAGTGTGTACCTCTCATACAGCTTTTCCCACACAGCTTTTCTGAACACAATGAAACAAAGAGACTTCTCATCTCCCAAAGACAATGCCAGGATTGTGCACTGCTACAGACATGAAAAGTGGGGTACGAGTTAATAGCTAATTGCTATTATTTGAGCAAGGAAAAGGTATCTTCTTGTTCCCATTTAACAGAAACTGTAACAGGACCAGCCTCTGGGAAAGGCAACATGCTTGCATAAATTCTGGAGAGAATAGGCAATTTGAATTTTCTGCAGGGATGTCTTAGATATTAGTAACTCCAGGAAGGGGGACTTAGGAACTCCTGTCACTTAAATTTGTGTTTACTTGAATGGGTCCCTCTAGGGTGCTCTGTTATTCTCAGTCTTCCTGCCATGGACCCTGCTGGCTGATGGAGGCTCTTCCCGCTGTCCCTCCTTTGGTAACAGATAGACAGCCTGGCAAGAGACCCCTGATTCAGGGGCTCTGTCCTTGATATGCTTAACTTTGCCATTTTGTGCTGAAGGGGTTGGGTTGGTGTCAAGATCTAGTGAGTCCCTAGGAGTGCAGGGAGTTAAGGAATTGCTCCACCATCACTTGGATCCTAATGGAATAGATCTGCTGCTCAGCTTGGGGCAAAACTCTGACATGGGGTGATTTGGTTGATTTTGTTGATGATATGGTTGATTCCCTCTGTATTATGTAAGTTTATTTGCAAAATGGAGTGGCCCGACCTCATAGTCTTTTACATTCATCCTCACCAAATATCAAAGGAACATAGCCCATGATCTGAGCTAAGGGTCAATTTTGGTAAAATAGCTTGGGTTCTCCAAAATAATGAGTAGAGGTCATCAGCATGTCCTGGTAGAAATTAAAGTATCTAGGTGTCTTTTTGAGGTCCTAAAGGCGGGGGATTGTGAGGAAAGTTAAATTCCAGGTGGTCAGACATGTGGTAGAGTTTCAAACTGTATGTACAGATAGCCATTCACCATGTTTAGGATTTTACAAGAAAGCTCCCTGGATTTTTTTAAACATGAAGGTTGTTACACCTTGTGACATGATATCTGAAGCCACCAGGTACTTCCCTGACTTAGAAATGAATAAATTTGCCACAGCATGATCAAATATAGTGTTTCAGGATCTTCCTCCAAATCTGTATTTCCAATTAACACCCAATAGTTGCTAAACCAAACTCAAAAGCAAGCATCCTCTGCTCAAGGGCAGATTGCTCTGCCTTGGGAGCTGATCCATCATTGTCACTCACTGCCTGAAGTGTTTCTTGAGTGGGGGTTCTGTACCTCTGGGAATGGCATTCGTTGCCATAGAATAGCTAAAATGTGAAGGGTCCTCAGAGATTTGGCACAGACGATGCTAGGTAAGATTTCTTTGTTTATAATTTGGTAGGAGAAAACCTCATAATGACCCAAATGCAAATTTAAATAGAATCATTAAAAAATTCATGGGAAGATGTGTTCATTCATATACCAATGACATAAAAAAATCTCTACCAGAAAACACAGATGTTAACAGTATTACTGTGAATTCTTTCTTTGGAGGTTTAGGGAGCCGTAATGAGTATCCTATTGGAGGCTCCATGGAAAGAAAGAAGCCAAAAGACAATAATATCCATTGTTACAGAAAGTGACATACATTTATTTCACTTTCAATTTCACTTTTTGGTACAGTCCAGAAGATTGATCCTGCATTGACTTTTCCTTACCTATCAGCCTTAAAGAAATTCTGCCCGCCTCCTCCAGATGGAACCCCAGTGACCAGAAGCCTCTACAGGTATAGCTCGAGTATGCGGGAACTAGGACTTTTTCTCCAAACTGCCGGGACCTCCCTGGCTCCCAGGTAACCTCTGATTCTGGAAGTCATGCCCACAACCCACCCCCCAGCGCCATCTTTACAGCACACAGTCGCAGAGAAAGGCCACGTGGGGGGCTAGCTCCACAGCTCCCGGAGAAGACACCAGGTTCCAAAAAGAGCCGAGATCACCGGGAAGTCCCAGATGGGGTAGGTGCCGCATCCCGCCTCCTCCAGATGGAACCCCAGTGACCAGAAGCCTCTACAAGCATAGCTCAAGTATGTGGGAACTAGGACTTTACCTCCAAACCCCGCGACCACTTATGCGACCGCGCGACATCTCAGTATATACAAAGTGATCAATGGGAAGTAAATCATCCAACGTTTCTCCCTGAAAATCAGGCTTAACTCTTATACAAAACACAACGCCCAATAAGAGAGAGAGAACAAAAGGGAATGCCCTGCCACAGAGACAGGGTGGGTTGGGGGGTGGGGGGTTGGAGGGATACTGGGATATGCAGTGGTAAGAAATGGTCACTGGTGGAGGGATGGGTATTCAAAATAAATAAATTAATTAAAAAAAATTCTGCAAGGTGTCATTCTGGGATTCTAGGTAGATAAAAATAAACAACAACAAAAAAACACCCTATAGAACCTTAGTTGAATCTGGGTATGACAAGTGCCATCAACAATAGAGGGACAGGCTTATCGGCCATTGATCCCAGAGACTCAGAAACAAATCTCAGAACCCAGTGGCTTTTGGCAGAAATCCCTCCAGATTTAATTATTAAAACCTCAGAACTCCAAAATCGCGTGGTCGCAATAGTGGCCACGAAACATCATATGCAATTCATAATCAGCAATAGAAAACAAATTGTCTAATATTGCCTTTTCGGCAGATTTGAGTGTTGGGGTAAAGTCCCAAATAACAATGGTATGTGTGGTGTCAAAATATTGAATGTAATCAAAGTAGAGAGAGAACTATATAGAAATCATCGCCACACAGGTAGGGGTAGGGTGTGGGATGGGTGGTATTCTGGGGTTTTTGGTGGTGGAAAATGTGCACTGGTGAAGAGATGGGTGTTTCATAATTGTATGACTGAGACTTAAATTGAAAACTTTGTAACTGCTCTCATGGTGATTCAATGAAAAAAAATAGTGGGACATTAAATTATGATTCAAGAAGGCTGAACACAATGGGTCAACTGCGTTTTCCTTCCAGGGAAAGCAAAATGAGGGCTGAGCAATAAAATCCAATACAATAGCAGTCCCAGAAGAAAGGCATAAGACCTCAGAAATCATTCATCTTTCTCTTACCTCCTCTATCTTTGCTTAAAGCCCTTCATCTATGTAGCACATCTTGGGCTGTAGTTTTGGTTACCTGGTGCAGAGCAGATGGTCAGCATAAATTTTCAGTTCTTGCTTAGTTTCTGACTCCTATGGGAAGTGTGAGAATTTTATGTCCATACTTCCCATGCCAAAAAGTAGCATGAGCTATAGTGTGATGAGACTGGGGTCACTATGGCTTTGCATGGCCTTGCAAAGGTCACATACAGCTCCTTTGGTCTTTCTTTTATCACCCTAGTCTCCAAAGTGAGGTCAGCTGAATTTACAGGCTGCAGTGAGGCTATGAAGATAATATCAGGTAGAACATTAAAGATTATACAATCAGGTTGTTCCTATGGTGGCATTAGCAGATAGAATAACTGCTCCCCATTAGCAGATACAGTATATGTTTTCCAAAGCACAAATTTGCTGTGGAATATTTCCAACCAGAAATATTCCAGGAATAGGGGATGACACTGAATATTAGACATATGTTAGGTTCTTTAAAAGTCTGCAAAAATCCTTGAGATAGGATCAAAAT
This sequence comes from Sorex fumeus, assembly GCF_029834395.1. NCBI lineage: Eukaryota > Metazoa > Chordata > Mammalia > Eulipotyphla > Soricidae > Sorex > Sorex fumeus. Next base: position 26,948,597 of record NW_026606101.1, read on the forward strand.
CCTACATTGAACACTCAACAAAAGAGGAAACTGAGGCACAGACAAGATGTAACTAGAGTTACATCCTGGGAATCTGATTTGAGAAACTGACCTCTGAAACACTTTCTATCATGGTTGAGAAATATGGTTTCTTTTTTATAAACCTGAATCAAACATGTTGACAATGAGACATGTAAGACAATTGTGCTTGCCAAAGTAACCTTCACAAAATAAAATAAGTCTGGGACTATCTTTATTCCTAGTTTATAAAGAAACAAAAGAATAGATAAGTAATTAAGTTACTCAGATATAACAAAGTTAGGATTCAGACAATATCTAGAACTTTGCTTAAACTTCCAAAACAGGGAATTGTTATATGGAAATTATAGGCCAGTAGTTCTCAATTGAAAATATTTCACCTCTCTCATGCCATGCAGCCCTTGATAGAATCTAGAGAGAGGTGGCTATTTCAAATGAGGGATCTGATGAGTAAGGTTAGGGATTCTGCTAAACACATTACAGGGCACAAAAAAGCTCCCCCAACAAATCTGTAAAGCCCCAAATGCAGATTGTGTCAAGGTTGAGAAACCCATAGAATGACACATAACATTGCAACTCAAGGGGGCATTATGACTACAGGGATTAAAAGGAACTTGTGAGGTGCTCATGGAAGCTGCTCCTATTCGCTTGGGGAACATATTTAAAATTTTCTTGATACTCACAGACCTGATTATTACTGATCCTCTCAAAGACCCTCTTTTCTCACTTTATAAAGGGACAAGCATTCTTACTTGACAATACTATCCCGTTCAACAAGGCAATGTGTGTGTATGGTACATGGTGAGTGCTCAGTGAACAGGCTGAATTGCTTTTCTGATGAGGGCTCTCAGTTGGAGGCAATACAAGGCATGGATATGCTGTGCCAGCACCAAGACTTACAAGCAGGTAACTTTCTGGTCTTTGGAGAGCACTGTAATGAGCAAACTCAAATACATGGTGGCAATATCTCCCAGCTAGTTTCTCCTATAAGGCAGACCCTTCTGCAGGAGGGGAGGGGCAGGATTTACTACTCTTTATTACAGGAACAGGAAATAGTTCTGGTGTGTGAATGGTGTTAACTGGAGTTTGTTTGGTTTTGTTTCCCTCCCTTGACCCCTGCTCCCAAGGTTTCCTCTGCTTCATCTCAGCAGAAAACATTTAAAAGTAGGGCGGAAGATGCCAATACCTACACATTTTATGACATGCTGAACTTGTTAGGTCAATTGTAAAATTAGAAAAGGAAATAAGATTGGAGGAGTTTTTACTGCAAATTAATATTAATTCCTTTGTTCATGAGCTCAAAATGTGTGTGTAGCAGTATGCACACACACTCACACATACACTGGTGGGTGTGTGCCCCTCCTCTCCTTGGTTTGCTCTAGCTGAAAACCTGTACAAGTTCCATGCATTCTCTAATTATTAAAGACGTGAATATAATACACCAGCCTCTAGGATTTTTTCACGAGGCAAAACCAAATTATCTGAGTCGTGATTGCTATTTCTTCTCTCAGCAGGAGATCCAAACCTGATTGGTAGATTTTTTTAAAGTACAGCTCTAAAGACATAGGCACCTAGGTCTTTTTAGGGAGATGTTATATTTTTAATCAAGTAAACGTTTTAATTACTAACATGCCTCCTTCCACCTCCCACCCTCCCACAAAACCTGCTCATGAATTTCTCACGAGTCTCCTGTGAAACATGGTACAGCAGCTCGCTCCTTTGGAGTCCTAATTATACAGGCTTAAGAACTCTCAATTGATGTTTCCATGGATAAATATGTTGGTATTATTTTTTTATTTTTGTGGAGTCACGAGTTTCTGCATTGTTTCTGCATTTGAGAAAACTATTTCAGGGCAGGTCTGCTCAACCTGGGCAGTTCGAAGTCTGTAGGAAGGCAAAGTTGGGAAGGAAACTCATTCTTCCTTTCTGTCTCTGCCTTATTCCACCCTCTTCTCATTCCTTCACTTAGCTGTACGTGCCGGTAACCATTTTTGAATTCACATGGGTTTTATTGGCAAAGGCAGTAGAACTCCTGAAATAGTATTTTGGAACCACGGGGAAAAGACTAAACTGGGAGAACAACCACAGGTGGATTCTTGGCCTGTTGTAACAACTATGAGACTTGAAGTTTGTCACATGACTTTCTAGAACGCAGATCTTGTTTTTGTGAAATGAATGAGCAGGGGTTATTGGTGCCATTGTAAATCCCCAGTGCCTCTACGGATTAGGCTAGTGGGAAAAATAAACCAACGGGCTGCCCTTTATAAAGGAGTAAACTTTACCTCCAATTGGTTCTACTTCCAACACTACATAAAACTGTGGGGCCTATGGATACATGGTTATTCCATTTGTTTCCCCAAGAGCCTAAAATCCTTAAGTTAAGAATACTAACAAAAATCTCTTTATTTTCCAGATATTAAAAAGAAGTACGGGTTGGGCCAGATCATAAAGGTTAGAATCTCTTGGTAAATTTTCTCTCTGACCATGCCTAAAAGAAGACCTATCTAACATATATATTTAAATATAACACACACACATATTTGCATGCAAGTGCATGTTTAAATACACACACAGAGAGCCTCAACGTAAAAGAGCCAAAGTAATTCTGAGAAAGGTCAGCAGAGTTAGAGGCATCATGTTCCTTGGTTCCAGTGAATCACAATCTATACTAATCAAAACAGAATTGTGTCAGCATAAAGACAATATACAGGCAAATGGGACAGAAAGGAAACTCAGATATAAAATCTACATGAATATGGTTAATTAATTTTTGACTTAATTAACCTGGAGAGAGGACAGGCTCAAATAAGTGATGTTAGTAGAACTATATAACCACAGTTAGAGAATAAAACTGGACCTCTATTTTATGCTGTATTTACAATACAGTATATTATATCAACTCAGAATATATAAAGTGTAATATAAAGTGTAAGGTTTCTGCCCCAAAGAAAAATCCTAGAAAACACAGGCAGTGACCTCTTTGACAATGATCTCTTTGATGACTTTTTGGAATTGGCACAGAAAACAAAGGAAACAAAAGCAAAAATAAACAAGTGGTATTACATCAAATTCAAAGGAAACCATCAAGAAAATGAAAGGTAATGTATCAAGTACAACAAAGAAATCAGATTTTTGTTCAACATTTTGGATTAAATTTATCAGAACTAATATGCAAAGCAATATATTGACTATCTACAATCAACAAATCAGGCAAATGCAGGCAGGCTTGCTTCCAGAATTTACAGTGTAGCCTAACCACCTGTTGAAAAAAGAGCACTGGTGTCAACATATATGTTCACACAACATTAATTATATTATCTCAACTGGTTTATAATTCATAGATTATCACAAAATGCTCCATTTTGCTATTCAGACAAGATAGCAAAATATGTTTATGTTGGCATGGCTATTTAAGCAATATCCTATTTTTCAGTGTATTTTTACAGAGCCTATGCTTTTAGCTTCAGTTACTTTTCTAACAGCAGTTCCCCAAAATTACTACAATATGGACCACTTGTTTCCAAACAAACAAATAAGAAAATATTTAAAAATACCAAAATGACTTAAAAAATAAAAAGCTCACTGAAAAAGAGATCAGTTTCTATCCCAACATTTCCTATGAAATATATTCTTCCAATAGATTGTAGTAAAAAGAACTCAAAATAAAGAACGATCTCATTTTCAGTTGAAGAAAATTAACCTTATTAAAAATTTTCAGATTATTTTTTTCTTTTCAGATTATCCATGTAAAAATTCTCCCAAATGCTGAAACCACTGTTAATCCATCCAGTTAACCATACATTCCTTAACAAAGCACTTATTTAGTACAATATGAACAAACGATATCAGTAGTACATCAGAATATTACTCAAATGTATAAATTGATTGTTTTTATTCCAAAACCCTTTTGGAGGTCCTAAAAGGCTTTGAGTTTTAAAGAACACCATGGGGCCGAGTGATAGTACAGTGGGTAGGGTGCTTCCCTTGCACCCAGACAACCAGGGTTTGATTCTCGGCATCCTCATATGGTCCTCTGGGTACTGACAGGAGTAATTCTAGAGTCAGGAGTAACCCCTGAGTATCACTAGATGTGACTCAAAACACAAAAATAAATAAATAAACAAATAAAAAACGGATATTTAATAAATAAATAAAAAATAAATGAAAGCCTACATCCAGAAAATGGAGATCATGCAGAATTTTTCCACTTGGATTCTTGCCTAAAAGGCAAATAAGCACTGCAGATTCTGACTACTGAGGAAGATCATGCTAACACCCCCTTGGAGGAGGTCTTCCTACATGAGGGAAGGAGGCAGGGAACATTACCTTTGGAATGCACATTGTAGGCTCGGACAAGCGAGGGTAGGTGTAGGAGTTGTATGAGTGCCCTTGAGGATGGGTTTTAAATGCACTTGCTCCGAAGGGCATCATGGGTTCCTGGAGCCCTGAACCTGACCTGGATCTCTGTCGCATGGTGGGCTGAGGGCTTGTCTGATTCAAGTAGGATGACTTTGGCCTCCTGTCATAATCATCCAAGGGTCCCCATTCACTTTCGCTGTATGCCAGACTCTCCTTGGAGTACCGCCTGGTCCCTGCAGTTCTAGAAGGTGTGAACTGAAATGAATAATCAAGAGGAGAGCTGCTGGAGGCTCTCTGGTATCCCCACTTGAGGTCGCCGTATTCACTGGATTTGCTCAGTGAGTCCAAGTGCGTGTGGTAATCCCCAGGAAATCTGGCCAGCTCAGACTTCAAAGGCTTCATTTCAGAATAGTAGGCCTCCCCGTGCTTCATTTTCATCATGTGCCCGTTTTGTTTGGCTCCATGGCTGCCTTTATAATATGGGTCCAAATCGTCTCCATAGAGACTCTTTTCTCTGTACTTGTCGGTGGTGTAGTCAGCGGTGGTGTCGGATTCGCTGGAATACTGGGAGAAGGTGATGAAGCCATTTTCCTCCCTTCGGCCTGGGCCAAGGCCAGAGGCACCCTGGTCTGGGGTGGGTGGGCTCTCTTTCCTTAGGGAGTTGGATCGGGTCACAGAGATGTTGTCAAAATCCTCTAGAAGGCCATTGATGGACGTTTCCTTGCAGGGTTTGTTGCCTCTCACGATTGTCTGGGGGATAATAAAGGAAATAATCTTTAAAAGAAAACATTTACAAGTTTTTCAACTAATGGAAAACATCCCACTCCCATGCCACCCAAATTCCAGTGGAGAGGAAAATAGATCCCAGGAACAGGTAATAAAATTAATAAAGAAAAATATTGATTGACTTCAGTAGTAAAAGAAGTAAGATATTAAATAATAATCTCAGAACATTTTTCCTCACCTACTCAAAAGAACAAAAAAATCCATTAAGAAAACTGTATAAGCCAACTTTGTTTTAATTTACCAGTTTATGGAAAAATCCCCCTTTCCAGTATTATACTTTAATAAGTTGATGATTATGTCTATAATTGTAAAGTTATAAAAAGGTATATCTGCTATTTTTTTGCATTCATTATTCAGATCAGTTAAAAAACAATAGTAAGCATTGCCACTGGAGTGTTACTATTACAGAGCTGGAAATGGGTTTCTATTTCATCCCTGGATGGGATGAAATAATATAATCATTTGAAAATTATTTGAGTTATTAGATTTTGATGTGGAAGAAACTTTCTGAATTTTTAATAGGGAACAGCATAAAGTTACATTATGCAATTAACTTTGTGATCAAGTGTGATATTCTTATTAAATACACAGCTGCCATGGTGTTACAGTCACACTTTAGCGTATCATTATTTCTGACCTGATGTGCTGAGGAGGCTGTGCCTCAATCTTAGTGAAAAACTTGTGAAGCCCTGATGTTTCCTTTAGTGAACCCAAAGAACACCAGAATAGCAGGAACAAAAAGGAATCGCAAGTCACTTACAAAAACAGTTAGCTGTGCCTTGACAGTGATAAGATTTGTGGAAATATATGATGGGGGTGGTTAAAAGAACAAAGAATAAAGTATTATGACTTCAGACTTCCAGGATTTTAAGAGAAAAAGATCTTTGTATAAGAAACAAGGAGCTCCAAAACCACCTTAGCATGATAGAAGAGAGAAAAGAGATCAAAGTAGTTGCTATTTTCCCAATCAGTCACTTTTGCTTGAAGTCTTGAAACCAGGAGAGAGTAGAGAGGTTAGGGCATATGCTTAGGATCCACCTGACCTGGGTTTAATCCCTGGGACCACAGGATCTTTTGGTCATCCCTGGTTGCAGTCCTGGATGCCACAGCACCACTGGAGTGTTCTGAATAATCCCTGCCACCAGAAGGCCTCAGCAGCCTCAGCCAAACCGGTGGGCTGGGAATCACTGTTGGGACCCCCAGAACTTCCAAGAATCTACTGTGAGGTACCCATGATGATATATAAACTAAACTAAACTTTACTTTTGAAGTTATTGTAGAATAATCTCAATAATGAGATACAGAGAGTTCTCATATCCCTCAGTTTCCCAAGTTGTTGATATCTCACATTAACCAGAAACTAGAATATGAAGATTCAATTAGTCTTCCCTTAGTGTCCCAGGGTACCTTACTGTATTGTTTTTGCTTTGTTTTGGGGTCACACTCGCTGTGGTCAGGGCTTACTCTTGGCTCTGCACTCAGGGATCATTCCTGGTTACCATATGGGGTGATCAGGGGACCAAACGGGGTTTCAGGTATTGAACCTGGTTCAGCTGTCTGCAAGAAAAGCACCTAGCCATAACCATTACTCCAGCTCCATACCTCATTGTATTATATTTTACTTTTTTGCCATGCAGCCTTAGTTTCTTCTGGTCTATGACAGTTTCCTAGACATTCCTTGTTTTTGATAAAACTGACAGTTAAGGAATACTAGCCAAGTATGCTGCAGAATGTGGGTTGGACAAGCACTTGCCTTGCACATGACTAACTTAAATTACACCTTATAACTTTATAAACATGGCATTTATAATGATCCCCCAAACCCACGAGGAGTTATTGCTGGGTGCAGAGTCAGGAATTAGCCCTGAGCATCACTGGGTGTGGCCCCACAAACAAACAAAATATGTTGTAGAGTTTCCCTTACTTGGGAATATCTGATACCTCTTAGGGTTTCACTGGAGTTATTTTCTTGGGAGAGGAAGATCACAGAGTGAGGTGTTATGCCATTATATCCAGGTATGGATCTAGGGTTCCAAATCAATGTGGCTTATCACTGATGATGTTCATCTTGAGTTCACCCAGCCAGGGTAAAGTATGCCAGTTTCCACACCATAAAGTTACATTTTACTTCCTTCCTCCTTTCCAGATCACATTTGAGAGAAGCACAGCCCATACCCAAGGGATGAGGGAGTCAATCCCTTTCTCCCTCAGAGAGAGGATACAAGTAAAGAATTTCGAAGTAGAAAGATAGCACAGCAGGTAGGGCGTTTACCTTGCATGCTGCCGAACCGAGTTTGATTCCCAGAATCCCATATGGTCCCCTGAGCACAGCCAGGAGTAATTCCTGAGTGCATAGCCAAGAGTAACCCCTGTGCATTTGCCGGATGTGACCCAAGAAGCTAAATAAATAAATAAATAAATAAATGAAAAAGAAAAAGAATTTGGAAGTCTTCTGTAGAGGACACTCGCCTATTCTGATTTGTTTATTCAGTCGTTTACTTGCAGAACTATGAATGTAATCATGGATATTTGTTTTCTACTTTGGGTTACAATTCTATGTTTATTCTCCTACAATACTATAGTATTAGCTTTGCTGTTCATATTGTTCCAGCTTTGATGATGGAGCGAGTTCTCTCAGATTGGCACTGGTATCCCTTTGTCTTGCCCCCATTCTTTCATTTTATCAAGATGTCCTAGGTTCATCTTCTATTTGCTCTGCTCTTGCACTATATTTTGTCATTTTCCCAAAGAACCCTGGGTCCTTTGGTTGACAAATGATACTTAAACTAAGATCTGGGTGCCAAGTGTGCTTATTGTTATTGAGGTGTCATTGCTGCCAGAACTTCTCAGCAAACAAAGTTAGAAAATGCATGAGTTTCAATACCCACACCCACAGAATTTTCCAGCACAAAAACCAGGCAGTTTAAATTAAGTAAACAAAAAAATGAGAGGACTAAAGACTATAACCAAATAACCTCCAGCTACACTCATATTAACTAACTTCAATCAAGTGAGTGCAGGGGAAAAACCTAACCTAAGTAACTGAAAATTTGTTCCGGAACACTGTATGCCTGAAAATTAGCTATGAAAAACTCTGTAAATTATGGTAGCACTGTAGCACTGCCCTCCCCTTGTTCATCGATTTTCTCAAGCAGGCACCAGTAATGTATCAATTGTGAGACTTGATACTGTTTTTGGCATATTGAGTACCCCACGGGGATATTGCCTGGCTCTACCATGCAGGCGGGATACTCTTAGTAGCTTGTCGAGCTCTCCGAGAGGGACCGAGGAATCAAACTTGGGTCAGCCACGTGCAAGACAAACACCCTATCCACTGTGCTATCAACTTTGCCAACCAGAATGTAGCATTTATTTGCAGTTCTTTTGACTTTAATATTATAGTTTCCATTCAAAGCAGTCTTCCTTTACGTATTTAATCTTTTTATTAAGGCACTATCATTTACCATGGGTGGATGGTGGTAAATAATGGTGCCTTAATAAAAAGATTAAATACATAAAGGAAGACTGCTTTGAATGGAACCTATAATATTAAAGTCAAAAGAACTGCAAATAAATGCTACACTCTGGTTGGCAAAGTTATTTCCTACTATATTGTGGATTAATAATTTTAAATTGGTGTACATGTATTTGAGACTGAATAACAAAACGACTGATGCTGAGTTTTCACTGTTGGGGATAATAAATAAGGGGGAAATCTAGAATAAATTATGATTCTAGATTTGATTCAGGTATATCAGTATGAATTTATGCATAGCATAATATAGCTATAGACAGATAGGTATCATTAACAGTGTGTGCACTTGGGAAACTATCAAGTGGGGCCAGAATAATAGTTCAGCAGGAAGGGCATTTACCTTTTACATAGCTGACCCAAATATGATGCCCGACATCCCACATGGTCCCCGGGCACTGCCAGGTGTAATTCCTGAGTGAAGAGTCAGGAGTAAACCCTGCTCCTTGCAGGGGTTAGCTTCAAAACAGGAAAAAATTAAAATAAAAATAACAAAAAATAAAAAGTATCATGTATTCATGGTTAGAGAGCTATCCAAATTAGTTCTGTCATCCCCTGGAAATTTTCTGGAAAACAAAAAGTATGAAATAGACTCCAGAGAAAATAGCTACAGTTAAATGTGTGTGTGGTGGCAGGGAGGGAATTCAGAGTTATCAGTTTATCACTGACTGAGTGTTTGAGGTCCAGAGACCATCAGCATGTGTTACAGTGTTATCATCTCTGGAACTATGAGGTTAATTATAATTATAGAAGAAAAGTCTGCTCATCTCATTTTAACTTAGTTTTTCAGTCACAATTATCTGGAATTTATATCCAGAAAACATGTTAGTTCACCTACAGAAAATAGACAAATGACCCTGTTGGGGGCTACACATCTTAGAAATTTAGTTCCAGGACATATACTTCCAAGAAAACAAAGATATTACTGGGGTAATAACTTTCAGATCAGATCATTACAGAAAAGTTCCTTGAAACTGCAGAATTCTTTAAATTTCTTTATTTTCCCTCTTAAACTCTTCAAATTTAATTAATTAATTCAGTGAAAATTATTCACTATATAATTTTGGAGAACATTGGGAAAAAGAATTTAGATGCCACAAAAGGCATCGATCTATCAATCAAATAATATCTAGTTACAATAGGTATCTATTATATCTCCATATATATCTAAAATATCTATACTATATTAACAAGTGATAGCATAAACATTTGTACATTATATTTGAAAGAATTTTTAATCATTAATTGTGCTATAGCTGTCTTAGATTTAGAAAATAAAGTACCATTATTTCACAATAATTTTTGTCCTCAAAGTATATCCATCCATATTCCCCTAGAGATGAGAGAGTTGCTGCTTTAGCATAAAAGTTAACCTGTAACCTCAGAAATAATATAAAGTTTCTATGTACTGCTCATTGCATATGCAAAGTACATTCAGTTTATGTGCAAATAATAACAGTAAACTTCATCAGTAGAAATATTCCTATCAAAGAAAAAGTTGCTGCAGTTAAATGCTATCTAAAAGAAAAATAAGGACTACTCATTAAATAAAACAGTTTAACAAATCAAAGTATTTGTTATCCTTGCTTTTAATTTTAGACTTGTAGTAATTACCTGCTGCGTTATTGAGCAAATTAACTATTTTAAACTATGGTTTCTTAATACAGAATGAAAGGCAGAATAAATCCTTATTTCATAGGGATTTGTATAATGATTTAATAAAACAATATATATATATATGTGAGTTGGCATCATTCCTGGTATATAGAAAGTAGTAACAAGTGACATTTACTACATGAAATGAGAGAAAAATTTATCCTTAAATTAGATTGATATAATTTAGAATTAAAGGAAACTACAAATAATAAATAGGAAAAATAAGTGTCCACTTTATAACCTTGAAAGAAAAGAATTAATAACATATTTTTAAAAGCTACTATTACTTTACATGTAAACCACAAATTTTATAAATGTAAATATAAGATGTATATTTAATTATAATTGTCATATATGTGCTTCTAATTAGCTGTAATAAGCAAAATGCTTTCAAATTAGGACCAGAATTGTTATCATCCTTTAAAGTGTTTTTTCAAGGGCTGAAGAGATAGAACAGGGGTAAGGTGTATGTGTTACATGTGTGCTACTGAATTTGATCCCCAGTGCCTCATAGCCTCCCAAGCATTGCTCTCATGGCCCTGTAGTCTCCTGAGCCCTTTCAGGTAGGGGCTGGTGGTCCCTGGCATCACAGTGGGCTCAAGTCCAAGAATTGAACTGCAAACCTTGATTTTGCTGAGTATTAATGGGAGTGGCTCAAAGGACCCTTAAGCACACTCGGAAAGCCCCAAAACAAAATGAAGAAAACAAAGAGAGGTATGGAAAAGAAAAGGTTGATAGAAATTTTGTTCAACTTTGAAGGCAATCATCTCTCTGTGGGGAGATTAAGGGTGAATTATATTTGAGAGCTGTGCTTCCCAAACTTTCATGTATATACAAATCATCTGAGGACCCCATTCATAAGGGGAGATTCAGATTCTACAAAATCTGGAAAGGCTTGAATTTCTGGGTCTTAAATGACTTCCAGGAAATGCTGCTGTTCTAACACTCATGTTGTTTACTTACTAGTCAAGGGCGTTAGAGCATTGCTCAGTTTTTTTACAATCTGGGTTACTTTTATCATGAAAAACCTGGGTAGAGATATATATTCCAGTGTAAGAGAATTCAGTATTACATAGTCATAGTAGTTAATAGTAAATATATGATGTATTTTGTTAAATACATAATTTTATAATTTCTGTACTTAATAATAAATATAATTATATATATTTATGAAGACCATAATATAGGCTTGAATATTCTGCATAGTGCTCCACTTAGCTGTACAATGCTATGCATATTACATACTAGTAAAGAACACATATATATTTGCTTAAAATTATTTGGTGCTAGAGTTGGCTTGTGGTGGATATATTGTTCATTATTTTCCCATTCCTGTTGAGAATAAAGTATTAAGTTTAATCAAAATTAGGACTTTCATAAACAAATTTCAACATTTTGGTACACCCACTTGTATAGTATCATATACTCTGAAGCAAAGAGTTTTAGTGCCCTGGAAGGAAATATGGGCTTGTAGCATTAAACAGAGTATTTATTTTAAAAAATCTATAGCAAAACCAAAGCAGAACAAACAAAACCCCAAAGAAACGAGAGCAGAATCCACCTAAGGTATGTTCTTTTTCAGGCTCCCTTGAAAACATTCACGGATGATTCTGTATTACCCTGAAAGAAGCAAATGCATTTTGCTCTCTTAGAGAATACAATTAAATCTGTGTTAAGAAACGACTAGAAAAAAAAATCTATGTTTAAAAAAATCTAATTAATTAAAAAATATCTATCAATAAATTGTTGGCCTGCCTCTCAGGAAAGGTGGGTAGAATAACCATATTTAATCATTAAGACCTGAATTTGAAACTTGGCAACTTATTTCCCTGACATGGGTTCACTTTAAGGAAACTAAACAGCAAAACAATAATAATGAAATCCAAATATGCAGAATTTTACAAAATTTGGTTTAACCAAGCTTCACATGATAAGGACCGCTACTTATTACTGCCAGTATGTGATGTTTATGAGAACAAGATTGTGCAGTTTTACGGAAATCAATAATAAAATAACTGCAAGAAAAATATCAGTGACGGTCATGCAGTGGTACAGCCAGGCATTAAGAATCAATGAAACCCAATCTAGATGAGTTTGACACCATGGTTCTCATTGTCTTTGCATTGTGTGTGGACCAGCTCAGTGTTTGCCATGGCTCTGGATGACAGCAGCCATATTTCATGGTGCTCCTTCCTCGGGCTGTCGTCTGGTGATAAGCTATAATGGATCTGTCCGTAAGAACAGCTGTCTCCTCTTGTTCCCAGGCGGAGATGAAAAAGTACCTCTGCTCTCAGAGACTATATTAACCCTGACAATAATTAAGTGTGTAATTAACAGCTTTGCCCTAATAAGACCTCATAGCTTTTTTTTTTTTTGAAAAGAACATCTTCTATACTCCTCAAGAATGTGTTTCATTTTGTCTTTCTGGGTAAACATTTCTTGGGAGGCAATCAAGTATTCCCATGACTCAATTCCTGGACTCTCAGAAATCATCTACTTTTGCACAATTTGTCTAAATTCTTACTCTCTAGAGAACCAGTACCCTTGCTTTTATTAAGAAATGTGGTTGGAAACAGCTGGGACCATCATGATTACAAATAAACAGATCTGATTCCTTTTCTTGAAATAACAGGGGGTATAATGTAAGGGATAGAGTGAGGAATTGAGAATCATTTATTCTTAGAAAATATAATAATTAGGGAGGATAGTGAAGAGAGGAGATAATGGTGATAGTTTCTGTTAAAACCTTATCAAATAAATTATCTCATAATCATATGTAACCAAATAATTCAATTATTTTTTAACAAAACTATTAAGTTCTTCACAAATTATGTGAATGTAGAATATAAAAAAAGATTATGTGAATTTTGTAGAATTTAACATAAATTTGATCATTAACAGAAAAATGTTTATTATTTATCATTTTATATAGCTCTTAAATCACAGTAATTCCAACACATTTAGTGCCATGTAAGGATAATTCTAGAAGGCGACTTTCCTTTTATTGTAAGCTTGGCAAAGCAATTTGAACAGTTTATAGCCCTAATTCTTAGCTGCCTAGACCATGAGGCAGTCAGCTGAAATCAATTTGACCAGAATTAATACACAGAAGTTCTTTATATCTGTATCGAGAGTAATTCTGAGACTCTAAAAACTATAACTAGGAAATGAACCATTATTTGTTGGTTTTGGGTACCACGTGTATGTAGCAATGAGGCTTAAGGAAGTATCTTTGTTCCTTTGTTTATTCATCAACTGAAATAAAAATCGTTCCTAAGTGCAAGGAATCCTCTGAGATGACAGAGACAAAATTTAATTTTCCATGTGCTCCAGTGGCATCTTAGTCTGTGTTTCTTAATAGCAGAGGATGAAACAAAGACTAGGATATTTATTTAGCAAAGTGGGATGAAGGAACAGAGAGAGGAGGAATGCAGGGAAGCAGGAATAGCCAATTCAGGGCATGAAATCAAATTGGTTTTTGGTGGACAATGGGGCTCAGTTCTTCTGAGGAGCTGTATAGACTATAGATCAGAATTGAATTTAAGAGAACAAAGACAAGAATAGGAATTCACTGACCTATTCCTTCCTATCTTGTGTTACACTAGCTGAGAGACTGGTGTCCCCCAAGGTGGCAGTAAAGCGGCCATGTCTGAGTGCAGAACTGCTGCATCTGAATTATCTTCTTACCACCATAATTGTTGGAGTTCCTGCTGAAAAACTCCAAAACCAGCTGGACCAGTTTGACTGCGAGAACACTCCCAGGACCTGTACAGGGGGTGATGGAGTGGAGCTGGGGTCGGGAGGGACTGACATTTCCCAGGTAGATTAATGATTGGCAATCATTGGGGGGTGGGTTTTTAATATCAGAAGGCAGTGTATTCTGTAACTCTTACATTTGAATCTGAGATGATCTTATGATTTGTGTAAACAAGAGAGGAGTGTAGCAGAAATGACATACCAGTTCTTTGTTCAGACTACAAGAAGCCTTTTCAACTGCTATTCTTTTCGTCCCTGCCTCTTTCCCAGATGAATAAGCTTGGACTGGTGAGCAGAAGAATCAGAAATTAGGCAGCTCCACGAAGGTAAACCAATAGCTGATACTGGTGCAGCCCTAATTTATCAAAGTGTTCCTTGCGTCTGTGCTGGGAGTTGCAATAAAAATGCATAAAATTAAGTTTGGAATCCATTTACATGAGGGCGGGAGAGAACTTGAACTTTGGTTGTGTGAGTGGTAGTATTATCACATATAAATGGGACCAGATAATATTACTGTAGTGGTAAGGCACTTGCCTTGCATGCAGCTGCACCCCTGCCACCACATATGATCCCCCAAGCACCACTAGGAATAGGCCCTAGGAGAGCTGAGTGTGACTCATACCCCTCTTGCCCCAAAGGTATTAAACGCATTTAAGCCTGTGAAGCCATAGCCCCCAAATTTCATAATACTATAAATCAATGGTCTGTCTGTCTGTCTGTCCTCCCGTTGTTCATCGATTTGCTCAAGCGGGCCCAATGGTAAATGAAACAAATATTTCCCCGCATCAGGAAAACAGGAAAAAAACTTGATCCAAAAATCTTGAAAAAATTCAGAAATATTAGCCTTCCATTTCTGTTCAGTGACCAAATTCAGAATAATGATCATATCCAGGAGAAGAATATTCAAGGAAACTTTCTGGATGAACAAAATGTTCTGTATCCTAATCTGGGATGATCACTTGAATTTATAAATACATAACATATCAGCAAGCTATACATTTATTATTTTTGCCTTTCATTACATGTAAATTATTCTTTTGTTCAATTACGTTGAAGTGTAATTGAAGGCCTTCAAAGAGAGATCCCTTGATGTAACAGTCAATAGGTAAGATCTCAAGGGCAGTTTCTGCAAGGGTGGGGCCCTGGCTACATCCCTAGATGGCTGTGTGCTTGGCACTTGTCATGGATGGGGAATGGCAGGGAAGAGAGTGACTAGGGTTAAAAGGAGAATGTATGACCAAAGTGACATACAGCAGTCAGGGGACTTGCCTCACATGCAGATGACCCAGGTTCCATTTCTGCCACCCCATATGGTCATCCGAGTCCTTGCAGGAGTGATCCCCATATGTAGGGCCAGGAGAAAGTCCTGAGTATAGCCAGGTATGCCCAAAATAAAAAAAAATTAAAAATTAAATGAGGATGTAAGACAGAAGGTAATTTGTAAAGGAAGATAATTTGTAAAGCCTTACTAAATAGATGTAAGACTGATTCAGCACCAAAGAAGGATTGGAGGCCAAAAGAAGAGAGAAGAACAAGTGTTGTGGGCAGTGACTATGGGTGGGTGACGGAGGGAGCATATTCCCAAATACACAATCCCTTAGAACGTCCTGGTAACCTAAAAAATGCCCAAAATTCATATAATTAAAATACTGGAATCTCTTTTCATCCTGAATTTCTACAAGTAGAAATTCTACAATTCTTCACCATTTCTACAAGTAGAATCTTATGACTAGCTACAAACTGTTCGCTCAGAGTTTGGCAGTCTGTGGGGCTGTCCTTCTTCACAGCATAGAGAACAACTCCTCATCATTTCTTTGATTTATAGAAGCTGTCTACTGAATACCTAGACTGACAACTGTTTCCCCCCCCAACTTTACGTCTGTTTATGTACCATTCTATCTACCTACCTACCTATTTATGCATTCACCAACCCAAGATAAAGCATGTCCTCAATTAAAATATTGTTGGGAGAGATAGGTCAATGAGTTGAGTACATGCTTAGTAGGTGGGAGGCCTGCATTCAATACATGGTTACAATCCCAAACACAGTCCTAAACACTAACAGGGTCACAGAGCCAGGAGTAGCTCCGAACCAGTACTGGAGGTACCCCATTCTATTTTAAAAAAGCTATTTGACAAGCAGTGAAAGATATGAAAAGTGAACCCTGAGCTTTTCTTACAGTTCTTGGGAAAGGCTAAAGTGGTGAAAGATTCAGTGTCATCTGGCAACTTTAACTGTAGTGACTCAGCTGCATACTAGAACTGCCTGGGTGTCTTACGAACATTTCATGAGGACAGTTTTTGTCCCCAGACCAGCACTATGGCTGGTGGAAGTTTCAGGTGTTGGTGGTTTTCTAAATCTCGCTGGGTGGGTGAGTCTAGCTTGCAGCATGGAAACAGATTGGTAGTGGGAACTTCTCAACCCTGTTTTTCAAGATGCGCTCTTCAGATCAGCAGAATCAGTATCACCTGGAAGCCCATTATTAATGCAGTTTCATCCCAATATACTGAATTAGAACTCCAAAATAACAGGAAGTCACATCTGCGTTTACTCTAAACAGCATTCCTAAACCACTTGCGATTTCTCATTCACAACTCAAATAATTTCATTCAATAGGGGTTTTGAAAAATCTGTCCATTCTCTTTAGAAGAAAAACTTATACATGAATATACAAATATTTATGGATATAGAGATATAATTTGTATATTTTGATCTTTATATTTACATACATAGAGAGAAACATAGACATATTATCAAAGAAAAAATATCCCTTGGGCCTTAAACTTAAAGATTTGTAGGGCCATTTGTTTCATAGAATAAGAAACACATTCAAAACTGAAAATAGGAAAATGATTGATTTATAACATAAAGGGCAGCTCAGGGGCACCACAGTTCTAGAATGTGTTGTGTGACTTAATGCCAGAGTCTATTTATTCTATTACCTGTGTTCAAACATCCCAGAGGGCAAGTTTAGGTTGGGAAACAGGAGTCTGAAGTTTACAGGATAATCTTGTTCATTCAGTGATGCTGACAGAACATCAGGAGCCTTTGCACTAATACACAAAAACATTCTCTCCCTTTCTAAGTGGAATCATAGTTACTTGGTCCAATTTAGAGTGGGAGATTGTATAACCCCCTTTTCCTAATACACACGTAGCAGAAGAAATTTAAACAATATTAGTTTTCTTTGTTCAAAACTGATTTCTTTCTCTGTATTTTTACAGTATGATTACAGTTCTAACCATAAAAAAACATAAAATTCAACTTTGATTTTGCACTAGGAATTTTCTTGAAGACATAAACCACTGTTTGTTCATAGAGGGTCCTTATGAAACATGGATTTTAAGTTAGAATTAGAAATTCTCGATTTCCTATAGGAAAGATGTTCTCTCAGTCTTCATTTCCACTGATGAAAATTTTATTATGGTTCTAGCTGAGCTCCCAGGAATGGGGGTTATGGGGTGGAGGGAAAAGTAAAATCTTTAGCGTAACTGTTAATTATATACATGTGTAAAGTTTGAGCATTTATATTATTTTTATTGACTTTTCTCTCTTCCATGGTTTAATTTTTCTATTTTTAAATTGTATTTATAATTTATTAAATATTTATTATGTAAAATTCCATTGTATATTTGTATCAATCCTTTTTGGGGACAAAGTAGGTTAAAAACTGTTTTCTCTCAGTTATTAGTTCTGGTATTTTAATTTTATTATTTAAACAATGCTCAGCAATTTAAAAATCCCTTAATCCTATATCTGACCCAGGACACTGAAACAAGGTCTTTCATAGGTCTACTAAAGGTTATGCTTACCGTTATGAAATATTAGCTCACTGCAACAAATTAAAACCTATCAAAAGCTGCAATAATTTTAGCACATTAGAAATAGACAAAAACTCTCATGTTCCAGATTGCTCCCAGGAACAAATAAATAAGGATCTCTGGTGCAAAATTGAGATAGCTAAGGTTAAAAACAGTGCGCCAGTGCAAAACATCTTAAGCTCTACGTGACCACAAATGCTCTGAGCATAATTTTCATATTTTTCAGGACTTTTATAGGGCACATGATTCTGCATTTTTAACAATCTCTTAGGTGATGTTGATACTGATGGTCTGCAGTGTATAGTTGCAAAGTCTTAAATACAATTCAAATTTTTTAAATGATGGGCTGGAAATTGCATATTCTAAACAAAATGAGATATTTTAAAGAGTGTACAGGATTTTGGTGTTAGCATCTGGATTCTAGTTCAAGTTCTGCCATTGGCAATCCTGAAGCTTTCATCACAAATCGTTACCCTTCTGGGTCTACGGTTCTCACGTATATGGAAATTTGTTTTTATCTTTTCTAGCATCTAAACTTGGTTGTTTTAAAACCTTTCTTCCTGTCTCAGCAGTTCCAAAGATTTACGGCTTCTAAAAAGTGCCAAGTAAAGCAGGTAATTTGATTGAAAAATAATCTGACAGGTGCTTAATGCCTGAGAGAGAAAATTATGTGCACTGACAAGTTGGAGTATATTTCGGTAAGCTTCAAAATTCCTGGAAGAAGTTCTGATGCTCTACTGTAAACACCCACAAGGTTAGACACAAGAAAGTATCCTGTTACAAACCAGGAGGTCTCTGGACACATTCTTCGTAAATGTCAAACTGTAGAAGGTTGAAGCAGAAATATGATAGCAGTTTTTCTCTCTTGTCCATATGCAAGTTCTCTGCAATATTACTCTGCAGTTTTTCTCATCAGAAGATGTGTCTACTTCCCTTTTCCTAAATTCTGGCTTTCATCACATGATTTGCATAGGTCAACTAAATACAGCCAAAGTGATATTATACCTATGCCTGCTTGAACCCCTGCCTCGAGTGGTTTGCAGGTTTGGTCCTTGCCCAATCACTCATGTGAACAAGTGTGGCTAGGCTGGAGAGTCAGGAGTGATTTAAGGAGTAGAGCTGAGTGAGTTATCTCAGCGCAGGCCATTCTGGACCAGCCCACTCAGCAGCTGAGTCAGGAGTGATTTAAGGAGTAGAGCTGAGTGAGTTATCTCAGCGCAGGCCATTCTGGACCAGCCCACTCAGCAGCACACACACGAGCCCAGATGAGGCCAGGACTGCCAGCAGAGTGGAGCCCAAATGGTCATCTTGTATTACCGCATGGAACAACACATGCTTATTGTTTTTAACTCTCTAAAAAGACTGTAGAAAAATATATATCACATATCATCTATTACTTAAGCTGTGTTAAAGTGTGTAATTCTGAGGCGTTAAGAACATTCATGTGGTTCTGAAACCATCACCACTGTTGCCAAAACTTTTCCGCATTCCAAATAAAAACTCTGTGTCCACTAAACAATAAACATCCCCTCATGCCTCTCCCAGTACCTGGTTCTCTCTTATACTTTATATACACAAGAATTCCCGATTCTCCACATCACTAAAACTCTTAGGTTTTGTTAAAATTATTTTGAATAATATGCTGTATTATTCAAATAGTTTACGTAGTCAAAAATAATAGGTATCAGTAGTAGAAATGGTATATTTTTGTGGTTCCTTCACTTGACATTGACCTTTTTTATCATAATCTTATTGGGCATATATAAGTATATATATATAAATATATATAAAAGTATATAGATGTGTGTATGTGCATATATATGTGTATATATTTATGTATGTATGTATGTATATATTTTGAAGAATGTTTATTTAAGGCCTTGGGCTATTTTTTGAACTGTCTTGTCTATTTTTGTTGAGTGGTAAAAATTCTCCATATGTGTAAGATATAAAGAATTAACCAGATACCTTTTTGGCAAATATTTTCTCCCATTCTGTAGCTTGTTTTCACGTCCCTGATACTGTCCTTTCATGCAAATTTATATACTCACAAGGTTCAATTTACTGATTTTTTTCCCCTCATGATGTCTGTTCTTTTGGTTTACATCCAAAAAATTGTTACCATATCCAAAGTCATGAAGATTTTCCCTTTGTTCCCTTTTAAAAGTTTTATTTTATAGCTCTTAGATTTAGCTCTTTGTTAATTTAATTTTTAACATAGGATAAAAGGAAAGAATCCCCTTCAGTTTTCCCAGCACCATTTAGTAAAAGATGATCCTTTCCCATTAAATAGCTTGAGATCCTGGGTGAAAATCATTTAAGCATATATGTGAGGGTTTCTTTCTGGGGTTCACTATTCTATGCCACTGTCTAGATGTCTACCCTAGTCAGCCCCATATTGCTTTCACTTTTTGTTACTTATTTTGTAAAATTTAAAAACAGAAAGTGTGGATCATGAGACTGACACCTAAGGACAGTAGACATGAAGATTGCTCCATAGTTGAAAGCTTGCCTTATGAGCTGGGGGAGAAGGCAGCTGGAATAGAGAAGGGATCACTAAGACAGTGATGGTTGGAAGGATAGATTGGGACGGGAGAAGCGTGCTGAAAGTAGATAAAGGACCAAACATGATAACCTCTCAGTATATGTATTGCAAACAATAATGCTCGAAAGTAGAGAGAGAGTATGGGGGAAGTTGCCGTGGAGGCAGGGGGAGGGTGGGAAAGGGAGGGATATACTGGGGGCATTGGTGGCAGGGAATGTGCACTGGTGGAGGGATGGGTGTTTGATCATTCTATGATTGTAACTCAAACATGAAAGCTTGTAACTGTATCTCAAGGTAATTCAACTTAAAAAAAATTAACAACAACAACAACTGTAGCACTGCACTGTCCTCCCATTGTTCTTTGATTTGTTCAAGTGGGCCCAGTAATGTCTCCATTGTGAGACTTGTTACCGTGTTTGGCATATTGACTACATCATAGGTAGCTTGCCAGGCTTTATCATGCGGGCTGGAGAGATAGCACAGTGGTATGGTGTTTTCCTTGCAAGCCGTTGGCCCAGCCAAGCCAGGTTCGATTCCTCCACCCCTCTCAGAGAGCCTGGCAAGCTACTGAGAGTATTTTGCCCGCAACGACAACAACAAAAAAAGAAAAGTGGTTTGGGTATTTGGGTTCTTTGACATATTATGTCAATTATAGAATTTTATTTTGATTTCTGAAAAATTGAAATTTTGATATGGGTGGTACTGGATCTGTAAATAACATTTGGGTAATAGTTACATCTTAGCAATACTAACTTTTCCAATCCATAGACACAGGATGGCCTTCCACATATTATATCTTCTGGAATTTCTTTAGCACTGTGTTGTAGGCTTGAGCACATTTTAAATTCTAGCTCTGGTGTGCTCTATCATATTACTGTATTTGAAATAATAGGTGATTAATCCTTTAATAATATTAGTTCAAGACAGATTCTAAACCTATCGAGTTCTCCAATGACTATAAAACTCTCGGCAAGGATCTTCCCTTTCTCATTTTCAAGTGAAAATAAGAAATTTTCACTTGACAATGACACACGAATTGTCAGGGAAGCTGCTGTGTCCTTATGTTTTCTGCATTTTTTATGATTTTTCTTTTATCTTGCCTCCTGTGTTCAGTGTTTTTGTCTGTGACATCAAATGGACCAAAATTAGAAAGGCTAAGGCCCACAAATGGTTGGAAGGTGCTTTAGTATCAGGGAGAGGGTATTCCCATCTTTAGGATTGTGATTTTTTATTCCTGTGTGGCAGGGATCTAGAGCTTCTCTTCCAGAGATCAGCAGCATCAACTTTTCAAAATTTCCTCCCATATTTAAGTTGGAAGGTCAGGTAGAGACATGTAATATTATAGGTCTCATTGGTAAATTGTGCTTGCAATCATAAAGCTGATCACCTGGAATTCAATCTCTCTTTCTCCCAGTCTAAGTAAAAGGGAGAGCCTGCAAAGATAACCACATTGTTCTAACCTCCTGTGAAAGTAGAATAATTGTATCTGTTGTAAAAAGTAAGAGGAGGCCAAGGAGGAAAATTCAAGAACTGCTGGTGGGATGGTGAAAAGTGAATAGGAGACATAAAGGGCCCAACGTGAAAAGGGCATGTGGTGTTACAAGTTACCCTTATAAAACATCTACTTTATCCTCTTTAATTTGCTTCCAGAGATTCCAATCACCTCAGAAGGATTTTTAATCACACCTCATTTTACAACTGAAAAAGGCTACAATGATTGTCCAAGTTCTTAGCTTGTGAGTCCAAGTAAGTAGACTGGAATGTAGTTTCAATTATTCACCCTGCTCTCTGTATGATCATTATCCATACAGATAACACCCAATATACATATTGAGCAGACTAATATGTAGGGGGGATATTTTCTGGTGAATAAAAACAATATGAGAAGACAACCCTAGATTTTTCTAGGGAAATATTCCTGGGGCCAGGAGGTACTGATTCACTGATTCAGAACAGAATGTGCAACCTTTGTGAAAGGACGTAGGCTAAACAGAAGAATTTCACAGATGTAGGAGGAAGAAAATGGAAGTGACAGAGTTGGTAGAAAACAAGAAAATGGATGGCTACTTCCTCCTTCTACACAAAGGTGGCTGTAGATTATACTGCCCAGGAAAGACACAAGTTGCATTTCTCCCTGAGAGCTCCAACTACCCAGAAACCCCTTGTATCACTGGAGCTTTCTATGAGAATCAGCTATTTTTCTACCCCAAAGTTTCTGTGATCCTTACCCCCGAGGCCACTGTATAAACCAGCTTGCTACTTTTTGTGATGCTTTTTTATTAAAAGTGGTTCCACTCAGCTTTCTCATTCTGTGCCAAGCTGAAAACAGGGCAGAATAAATCAACTTGGCTTTCCCATGAAAGAAACTTCTGTTTTAGCCATCTGAGATTTAGAAGACGAGGAGCTAGAATGTATGACAGATTACACATGTTATTTTTATTCAGTCTGCTTGTTGGCTTTTTGGTTTTTGTTTATTCTTGTCTTCTGGTTAAGGACTAGATCAAGTAAATGAATATATATTTCCTGTAAAAATTCTGCTCCCTAAACATCAGGCAAGATGATAAATTTCTTGTGTTAAGTCCAAATTATCTCCAAAGAAGCCCAACTGCAGTTGATACAGATTCTCTATTTTGCTCAGATGTTGTATTCACATTTGACTGATTTGGAACCATTTCTGAATTTCAGCTTTCAAGTGTTGCATGTAAACCAAGCATTTTACTAGCAACCAATCTACCATAGAAAAGCATTGTAGTGCAAAGGTGTAAGAACAGGATGAACTACACAAAGTTCAAGTTAGATTCTCAGGACTTAGTTGCAGGATGTTCTGATGAAAAAGACAACATATGTAGAACAGTACTGTACACTAGTATGGTAGACTTAGTCATTGATTGGGTTAGTCAATAGGTTTAATTTATTTTGGTTTTGGGGTCTACACCTTGCACTGAGACAGTAAGAAGCAAAACTTGTGTTTGACTCAAAAGACTTTTTGGCCTAGAATTTATGCCTTAGTCAGCATCTCTAAATTGCTAAAAAATTTTTATGAGCACTTTACTTCCTGGGAGTTGTATTAAAGCTTTATTTATTTTTCCAAATTTGACCCACTGATCCTTATAAAACTTTAGAATTTTGGTCAGCATATGACACATGGAAATTGAGGTGAGGAAAAGTTAAAAGTACTTAGCTAAGATTACACAGCATGTAAAAGATGAAGAATCAAAATTGGAAGCAAATTTTCCTTAGAGCCAGTTTTTGCTCATAATTAGCTACAAATTTACATTGACCAATTTCTGTTGCTCCCCTATTGGATTAAAGGTGAAGAAGATTTGGACAAGCTTAGTGATGCCAAGATGCATCAACTACTTCCTAATGTTCTAGCATCTAGCTCTAGAGATAGATGCTTATTAAACAAAAAAGGGGGGATCTCTAATCTGGGTGATCACTCAAGAGGGACAATACTAACACTTGTGTATAGTTACACTGATAAAGATGAATCCCATGAGCATATTACTGAAAGAAGTCACTCACAATACAGTAGCTCCTGGGGCCAGGAATTACCAGAGGTACAAGTTTCTATATTTAGAGACTCAAGTTTGATCTCTGGCATGACACAGATCCCAGAATACTGCCAGTTGTGAAGTCCAGCTGGGTGGACTTCAAGCAACACCACAGTGCCACTTTGGAGCCGATGGACCCAGTTGGCAGAGACCATCAACAGGAGGCAGATGGTCCTTGGGGGATCCCCACAAAATCATACACCAAACTTGGTAAGTTCCAGTTTGGAATTTCATTAACGTTAAAAACTGGCAAAATTTAGGTGTTGTGGTAACTTTGAAAGAAGTTGAGAATGGTATGTTCCCTCTGCAAAACGTAGTGAAGATTTGTGCACTTTTCTGCATATGTACTATCAATGCAATGCTAAGAAAGTGGAGCGTGCAGATCTTGTTTTCAAAGTATTTCCAAGACTTTCATTCCCCTGAAATAAAAAAAAATTGAGAGCATAAAGTTTTAATTTTCCTTTATGCGCATTATGAATAGAAGGTTAGGAAACCAAGATTTTTCAGAAAAATACTTTTTATAGATGGATGTTTAAAAATTGTAAGAGCCCATTTCACATTTATAAACAATGTCCCTCTCTGATACTTGTTACTTATTAAAAGGAAACTTGGCAGACACAACCTAGTGAGGAATAAAAATAAGACAACAGCAATGACACAGACGAAAACCAACAGGAAAATCTCAATCTCTTCTCAGATCCACCTGTGACTGACACATCTGAACCCAGTGAGGTTGTGTTAGATAAATTCAAATGGAAGAATTTTCAACAAAAAAAGCTTTGTTACACTTTAAAAGTTGCCAAAGTCTGTTACTGGGCATCTAAAGTCTGTCACTGGGCATCTAGGTTGATTCTAAATTTTAGCTATTATGCTGAAGGCTGCAGTAAACAATGGAGTGCATACGTACATTTGAATGAATATTTTTTTTTGTCCTGGGATAGATACTCAAAAGTATAATTTCTGGGTTATATGGCACCTCAATTCTGAATTAACTGAAAACCCTCAATATTGATTTCCCTAGGCGGTAAATTAGACAACATTCCCACCAGCAGTGGATGAGGGCTCCTTTTCCACCACATTCCCACCAACACAAACCATTCCTACTATTTTTGGTATGTGCCAATCTTACTTAAGTGAGATTATATCTTATAGAGTCAATAGCACTAAAATCATAAGACCCAAAATTTAACAACCCAACTTAAAAAGGTGACTGTTGAGATGGAAGGCTGGGGGTGGGGGTTGGGTGTAGGTGTAGGGGAGGGAACCAGGGAACATCGGTGGAGGAAGTTTATACTGGTGTGGGCATTGTATGTTCCACATACAATGCTGGAACATGGTATATCTAAAACTCAACCATGAATAATTTTGTAAATCATTGTGCTTTTGTAAAATAAAATTTCTTTTTCTGTTTTTTTTTAATGTAGGAGTGGGCTGGAGCAATTGCCTTGTGCATAGCCAATATGGCCGACCCAAGTTCGATTCCTCCACCCCTCTTGGAGAGCCCGGCAAGCTACCGAGAGTATCTCACCTACACGGCAAAGCCTGGCAAGCTACCCGTGACGTATTTGATACGCCAAACACAGTAACAACAAGTCTCACAATTTGTTGTGAGATGTTACTGGTGCCCTTTCGAGTAAATCGATGAGCAATGGGAGGACAGCGCAGTGGACAGATGTAGGAGTACTGCTATTTATTCAGCCACTGATTAGCTGATTGATTTGCGCATGAACTCCACCTTACTTTTTTTTCATAGTTTTATTTATTTATTTTTCTTCTTATATTTATTTATTGAATCACTGTGGGAAAAGTTACTAAGCTTTCAGGTTTAAGTCTCGGTCATACAATGATCAAACACCTCTCCCTTCACCAGTACTCATTTTTCACCACCAAGAACCTCAATATACCCCCCTCATACTCCTCCCAATGCCTGTGAGGCAGATGATTTCCACTAAACTCTTCTCTACATTGATTCCATTCATTATTTCGACAAAAGATGCACCATTATTGTTTAGAATTTTCCCCCAACAATCAGAATTGCTGAAAAGGCATTGTGAAGTACTTTGTTTTCTATAGTTGGTTATGAGAATCATATAATGATTTTGGATTTCTGTAAAGAGCCAGATAATTACCAGATTGGTTTCTGTACGTCTGGTGTTATGGCTGTGCCAGAGAGCCGCTCGTGGGGGGCAACTCGTGACCTTGGTAGGGAGTGAAGGATGAGCTGGTACCACCCCCCTTCCCATGAGACTGCAGTTGCCCAGTCACCGCTGGCACATACCTGGATTTCCAATAAGTTCTGAGGCGGTGGGCACCTTGCTGCCGGGGGGGGGGGTGGGGGGAGGTCGAAGGGAGCAACACCCTTTCCTTCCCGGGGAAGCATGTCACTGTGTTTTAACACATGGTCCATTCACTTTTTTGCCACAAGCTGCTGGGCTCTGGATTAAGTCCTTTTGCCTCTGGAGCCATGGCCGTGCCGGAGAGCCACTTGTGGGGGGCAACTCGTGACCTCGGTAGGCTTGAAGAACGAGCTGGTACCGCCCCCATTCCCATGAGACTGCAGTTGCCCCGTCACCCCCAGCTCATACCTGGCTTTCCAATAAGCTCTAAGGAGGCAGCCACCTTGTATGTGGTCCAGATGCATTTCTGCCAAAAGCCACTGGGTTTCGAGATTTGTTTCTGAGTCTCTGGGATCATGGCCATTAATCAGCTTGATCAGGAGCCAGAGAGGCCCTTTGTAAGTGGTGACTCTGGGTCTTGCTGGGATGAGGAGGAAAGGGCCTGTTCCACCCCCATCTGGTGAGGCCCCTCGTGTCTTGTCACTGCAGGCCCAAACCTGACTGTCCAATGGCCTCTGGAGGATGGTCACCAGGCTGCTAGAGGGAACAGGCCAAGGCACGAAACCTATTCCCACCTGGAGTGGCCCAGCCCCTGTAACCTACTGCAGGAACAGGACGCATTTCTGCCAAAAGCCTTTGGGTTCCAAGATTTGTTTCTGAGTCTCTGGGATCATGGCCATTAAGCAGTTCGATTAGGAACCAGAGAGGCCATGCCTCCAATTATATAGCTGAGCAGGAGGTGGTTTGTGGGTGTGTCTCCCACATACCTAACTTCTGACCGTTTACTTTCTTGGTAAACTTTGCCCCAAGTTTTTGTGGTCTGGCCAAAGGCACAGCAGCAATTTGGGGGTATCTGAAAGTCTGAAGGTGCCATCAGGCTGCTGATGCACTCACCTCACAGGTACAGATTGACCTGCTGGTGGCACCATACCCCCTAAAAATAAAATTTCTTAAAAATATGAAAAAAATAAGTGCCAACGTTAAAATAAACAAGGAAGCCTGAGGACCTGTTCTATCCTCAAGGGCACTAAAGAGACAAGGCAACTGATCATAATAGATTTTTATCTGTAGTCTTTGCTATAAAGGCCTTTATTGGAACAGCTGGAGAATCTTAGTGAGATCTGAGAATTAAAGTTCTTGTTTTGATAGTGAAATGTGATATATAGAAGATATTTCAAAATTTTAATTGAAGTAACATTACATTTAGAATATAATTTTCAGAGTTACATTATAACATTGTATATCTTTGCTACATCATGGCGGGCGCGCACACACACACACACACACACACACACACACATATCTCCTACGTTCAGTTCGTCACTAAATGCCTACTATCCTATTTCACCACTCAGTTGACCCATTAGTCCCAAGGCACCACAACAGGACTGATCCACACAACTGGATTGGTGGGGAGGAGTTGAAACAAGGCTTTGTGGGCCCTTGAGGAAGGGAGGTGCGTACATTGATGATGGGTGTGATGGTGATGATGAGTGTGGTGTTGGAATTATGTGCATTGGAAAACACCAAGAATAGTATCGAAAGTCACAGAACCTCAATGAAAATTAAAAACAAAATAAACAAATAAAAACAATTGACCCTTTTCCAAGGGGGCTCCTAACCCTTTCTTTTCCTTTTATTTTGTTTTGTTTGTTATTTCTTTCTTTTCCTTTTATTTTGTTTTGTTTGTTATTTTGTTTGTTTGTTTATCTAACACATTTCAGTGAATTAATAGGGGTTGGAGAGAAAAATCCAAGTTTAATCACATACGGTCCCCAAGCCTCACCAAGAGTGATCCCTGAGAAGAGTGAGGAGTAAACCGCTGGGTATGAATTCAATACAAACATGAACAAAAAATAGGATGCATTCCTGTTAGATCTTTGGCATCCCATGAGGCTCCCTGAGCACCACCAGAGGTGACCCCTGAGCAGAGCCAGGAGAAAGCTCTTAGCATGCATAGGTGTGGCACACTCCCACAGTAATAGGATGTTTGCTTTCTTCATCTAATGGAACTTTTTTTTTCTTTTTGGGTCACAACTGGCGATGCACAGGGGTTACTCCTGGCTCATGCACTCAGGAACTACTCCTGGCAGTGCATGGGGGACCGCATGGAATGCTGGGAATTGAACTGGGTGACTGCATACTAGACAAATGCCCTATCCACTATGCTATCGCTCCAGCCCTTAATGGAGCTTATTTTGCCCAGCATATTTTGCTAAGGTCAATATTCTGTGTGTCCACTCAAATTTTTGCATATGGCAAGACTTATCTTTTTAAATATTCATGGCCATATGGAAAATAATATGGAGGTTCCTCAAAAAGTTGAAAATAGAAATTCCACACAATCTAGTTATTCTCCTTCTGGATATTTACTGATAAAAAATTTTAAAAAAATAGAAAAATGACTCATTCAAAAAGATCTATGCCCTATGCCTCCCCATAGTCATTATAACATTATTAATAATAGCCAAGGCTTGGAAATACCTATGTACTCATTTATAGATGACTGGATATAGAAGTTCAGTTATATCTACACAATAAAATGCTGCGCAGTGCTTTAAGAAATAAAATTCATGACATTCCTCTCCTCCGAGGCACAAAATACACACAATAAGATTTGGGAAGGATGAAGAAGGATTAGGTTGACAACTTTACTCTCAACAGGCTCAGGGAAAAGAATTCTGTATATGCTGTTTCACAATTTTTATGTACATTTGAAATAAATTGAAATGAAAATTAAAAGTAATGAAGTTTCTATGAACTCCAGACAAGAGGATTCCTGAACTGAAGACATCCAATTGTGCCAAGAATAGGAAATAGAAGACCTCCCTTTTAAAGTGGCTTGGTTTTATCTTATTATTTTTTTGTTTTGTTTTGTTTGTTTGGGGGTCACACACAACCCAGGTCAGCAGTGTGTACGGCAAGTGCCCTATCCATTGTACTAGCACCTCCCCAAAGTGGTAATTTTTTTGTTTGGTATTAAAATTTACTTTTATGTTATTTTCCAAATCTTATTTCACTGAACCACTATGAGTTACAAAGTTATTCATACTTGGGTTTTTGACTTATACGGTTCTAACATCAATCTTGCCACGGTGTCAACTTCCCTCCACCAGATTCCCAGATACCGTCTCTTACTAAAGACCCAGTCTCAACCTGACATTTTCACAGTCACCTTTTAAGTTTGGTTATGAAAGTTGTGGTTCATAATTTCAAGTGTTCTTGACTCTGGTTTGGCCATTTAACTCTATCATTCTTCAGCATCACTGATGTACCTGATGCACCTGCTCCCGTTGCTTCTCATCTGTTCCTTCTTCCCTTCCCCTTCATTCATTTTCTTTCCTTCTCCTCTGTTTATTCCTTCCCTCCCAAGTGGTTTTAAATGGATCAGTGAACCGCTCTCACTTCTGTGTGGGATGAGGTGTTCAGCTACTCCTCATCCTAAGTAATATCTTTTTATTTGGTTTTCAGTCTCTTTTTTGAAATCAGAGACAAGAGGTTGCATATTTCCAATAGCTTTCTCTGTACACCTGACAGGATATATTTTTAAAGAGAAAGACGTGTGTCACAGGCATATACTCTCCAATTAAAAGAAGATTAATAGAGGGGATCTAAAGGGAATTAACCTGGGGGAAGCTCATGGAACATTATTTGAATCATTCAGATTAAATCTGTTTGGCTGGACAGGCCCATGTCCACCATGTTCTATTATCGGCAGTAGATTGGCCCTGACAACCCTAATAAATTAAACTGTCTGGCTGCTACTTCTCCATCTGATGCCACTAGATATAGAAACGACAGTGAAAATGATGAAAGGAAAGTTGCTAGTCACTGAAGCTATTCTATATGGTGAAGAATAAAGCAGAGCAAATCCCACCTTGGCAAATTCATGATGTCTTTTCACCGAATTGTTCTCATTATTTTCATTGAATTATTCTCCTTATCTACAAAATCTGAAGTCAATGCCCTGCTCAGAGCCAAAGAAAATACAGTCAGATATGAAGCTTTATGGGGCTGGAGCGATAGCATAGTGGGTAGGGAGTTTGCCTTGCACATAGCCAACCCTGGCCAACCCAGGTTTAATTCCTCCACCCTTCTCCAAGAGCCCAGCAAGCTACCGACAGTATCGTGCCTGCATGGCAAACCCTGGCAAGCTTCACGTGACGTATCTGATATGCCAAACACAGTAACAACAAGTCTCACAATGATGATGTTACTGGTGCCCGCTCAAGCAAATCGATGAACAATGGGAGGACAGTGCTACAGTGCTACAATGGAGCTTTTTATAATAAGCAACTAGTAGCCACCTGATGGGGCTGAGGGGGTGTGGAGGAGTGATGTCCTGGGTTTTCCCTTACCAGGATGCTCATGGTTCTAATGTGTGAATTGACTAGCTGGCCTTCAGGTAGGGTTTAAGCCAGGAGAATGAGGCCAAGTGGAACCTACAATCATTTGTGCCAGAATCATTTGTGCTACACTAAGCACTATCTTGAGCCATCACCTCCGAGATTAACAAGAACTGGAGATACTGCAGTTTAGCCTGTGTAGGTTTCTCTATCCTAAAACTGAGGGCAATTTGCAAGCATAAAAACACCACGATTTTCTAGGCAAAGACACCAATAGGAGGCATTAAAAGGCACAATTTCTACAGTATGGAGAGTCTTCATAAAAACATCCATTCAAAAGGACATATGCATACTATTATTCTTTGCTGCTTTTAGTACATTAGATAAGATGTTGAATCAACCCAGGTGTCCAATAAATGAATGGATTATGAAGATATCATGTATATATACACAATGGAATACTATGCAGCCACAAAGAATGATAAAATCATGGAATTTGTTGTAACCTGGTTGGAAATGGAAGATACCATATCAAGTGAAGTAAGCCAGAAGAAGAAATGCAAACACAGACCGATCTCACTTATGTGTGGTACATAGAAAAATTGGATAAGGAAATATATTGTAGTCAAGGGAGGATGCCTAGATCACGCTTGTCCTCAGAGTTTAGAGAGGAGAAGGAGAGAAATCAAGGGTGAGGGGAAGAAGAAGAGAATGGGAAGTAATGGGCAAACAACTCTTGGTGCTTCAGTTATACTGGTGATGTGGTATAGCCATATATCCAAAACACAGACTCAACAATGCTGAAAACATGAGATCTATGCTACAACCACTGGAACTATGTAATGTGCCTGTGAAGGTGAGAGGCAGAAGTGGGGGTATGTTGAAGCTATGGCATATGGGAACATTGGAGGAGGGAAGGGAAGTTGACAATGATGATGAGATTGGTGTCGAAATATTATATGCCCGGCACTCAACTATCAGTAACTTTGTAAATAATGGTTCTTTACATTTAAACATATATGTGTATATATGTATATATATATATTTTTTCTGTGTTAATTTTAAATCCTGCTCCCCTTGATACTTTCCAATCTTTCTGCTTCAAGAGAAAATATATATTGTTTTATATATGTTTATATGTATATTTATATTTATATATATACATAGTATATATATATATGTATAGGAGTCACTATTTCTTTCCTTCTGGAAGACTGGTGTTTATGATGAGGGACTGCACTGGAGAAACTAACCCATGGTCCTTGAGCTCTGAAGGCATCCCTCTGCCAAGAGATGGCAAAGTCAGGAGTAGGCAAACATCTGGACTTTAGTGCATTAAGGCCCCTCATAGGCTTGATTGGGAGATTTTACACTAGCTAAACAAGGACACTTTCAAAATGACATATTTTTATTCTAGTAATTTGCGCACTATAGTCCATATATTAAATGGTAGTTCTTTAATACAAATAGTATATGCTCTTGTTAAAAAATGCAAATGAATCCTCAAAAATTATTCTAAATGAGAGAAGAAAGCAACATGAAAAAAACAATCCCATTCACAATTGTGCCCCAGAAAATCAAGTACCTAGGAATCACCTTAACTAAGGAAGTAAAGGACCTGTACAAAGAAAACTACAAAACGCTACTTCAGGAAATAAAAGAGGACATGAGGAAATGGAAAGATATCCCCTGCTCATGGGTCGGGAGACTTAACATTGTCAAAATGGCAATACTACCGAAAGCATTGTATAAATTCAATGCAATCCCTATAAGGATACCCATGACATTCTTCAAAGAAATGGAGCAAACACTCTTGAAATTTATATGGAAGAATAAGCCCCCACGAATAGCTAAAGCAATTCTTGGGAAAAAGAAAATGGGAGGAATCAACCTCCTGAACTTCAAACTGTACTACAAAGCAGTAATAATTAAAACAGCATGGTACTGGAACAAAGGCAGAACTGCAGACCAATGGAACAGGGTTGAATACACTGACATCTCTCCTCAATCATATGCTCATCTAATCTTTGATAAAGGTGCAAGTAATGTGAAGTGGAGTAAGGAAAGCCTCTTTAATAAATTGTGTTGGCATCACTGGACGGCTACATGCAAAAAAATAGGCTCAGAACTCTGCCTAACACCGTGTACAAAAGTAAGATCAAAATGGATTAAAGACCTCAACATCAGACCAGAAACCATAAGGTACATTGAAGATAAAGTTGGCAAAACCCTCCATGACATTGAAGCTAATGCTATCTTCAAAGATGCCACGCCACTGGCCGAGCAAGTGAAAACAGAGATAGATAAATGGGACTATCTTAAACTAAGAAGCTTCTGCACCTCCAAAGAAACAGTGACCAAAATACAAAGACAATCTACAGAATGGGAAAGGATATTCACTGAATACACATCTGACAAGGGGTTGATATCCAGGATATACAAAATACTGGTTAAACTCCACAAGAAGAAAACATCCAACCCCATCCAAAAATGGGGCAATGAAATGAACAGAAACTTTCTCAAAGAAATCCGAATGGCAAAAAAGCACATGAGAAAATGCTCTACATCATTAATCATCAGGGAGATGCAGATCAAAACCACAATGAGATACCATCTCACACCTCAGAGACTGGCCCACATTCAAAAGAACAAAAGCAACCGATGCTGGCGTGGATGTGGCGAGAAAGGGACACTCCTTCACTGTTGGTGGGAATGTCCACTGGTTCAGCCCTTCTGGAAAACAGTATGGACGATTCTCAAAAAATTAGAAATTGAGCTCCCATTTGACCCAGCAATACCACTCCTGGGAATATATCCCAGAGAGGCAAAAATGTGTAGTCGAAGTGACATCTGCACTTGTTTGTTCATTGCAGCACTCTTTACAATAGCCAGAAACTGGAAGAAACCTGAATGCCCAAGAACAGATGACTGGTTAAAGAAACTTTGGTACATCTACACAATGGAGTACTATGTAGCTGTTAGAAAAGATGAAGTCATGAAATTTACATACAAGTGGTAGAACATGGAAAGTATCATGCTAAGCGAAATGAGTCAGAAAGAGAGGGATAGACATAGAAAGATTGCATTCATCTGGGGGATATAAAGTAACAAAGTATGAGATTAATACCCAAGAATAGCTGAGATCAGCACCAGGAGGATTACTCCATAACTTAGAGGCCAGCCGGGTATCCTAGAGGAAAGGGCAGCGCAGATAGAGAAGGGAGCACCAAATAAAGGATGTTTGGAGGATCCTCCCAGGAGGGGAGATGCATGTCGAAAGTAGACTATGGACTGAACATGTTTGCCACTCAATGCCTCTTTTGCAGACCACAACACCCAAAAGGAGAGAGAGAACACAGGGGATTGCCCTGCCACAGAGACAGGGGGGATGGGGGGATGGGGGTGGGAGGGATATTATCTATGGTGGTGGAAAATGGGCACTGGTGGAGGGATGGGTATCTGATCATTGTATAATTGAAACCAAAGCACAAAAAATTGTAAATCTACAACTTTAAAAAAAATAAAATAAAATAAAGGAAAAAAAAATTATTCTAAATGAAATACAGACAAAACAACGGATAGTAACACATTGAAATTCAGATCACGGACACCTTATAATCAGCACGTGACATCACAATAACAATTTTCCCCTGAGGTAGAAAGATCGGAAAGCAGCAACGGGAACAAAATTTAAAAAAGAAAAAAAAAAGGAAAAAGACAGCTATTGTTTTCAAAGAACCATACAGATTTCAAAAGACCCAAGTCTGCCCTCTGGTGTTTGCGGTAGATAACTGCAATGACAACTACCTAAGTTTAAAAGATTTTGTATGTTTTTGATAAGGTTGCAATCACCTTGCTATATACAAAACCTAGCCTGTGTGGCAGGTCTATGCTATATATAAATATACTCCACAGTGGTTTGAAAATTTATTGTACTAAGAGCCAGACTAGCCTCTATGGAAAATATCAAGGAAATGGAAGAATTAGCTTGTGCCTTCCAGATAATGAGTCTAACATTAAACTCCCCAGGTTGACAGTGGAACTTCCCACAGTGAGCTTGCGGTCAGTCTGCTGAATTTCCTAGCTTTCTTAAACAAACTATTTGGGCATTAGAATGGGAACAACATTGTACTATTACTTAATGAATAAGCTTATGGTGCCACATGTCTGCATAGTTCTCACTTAGAATGTTAAATAGCATTAAATAGAAAATGTATTTAATTGAATAAGATACAGAAGATATGTGTGATATCTGAATTACAAAGAAGCAACTACAAGGTGTGCACAAGTTGGCAAGACCTGATGATGTCTCTTTTTGTGCTTTCCCCTTGAATCTTTGGAGCAGGCACTTGGTGGTCTGCTTAGATTCCCTAGGTCTCTTACTCTTCCTGTGTGCCCCCTTGCTTCTGCATGCTTTACTTCTAATGACCTGCTCCTATAAGTCACTGTCCAAGAATAGCCTTTGATGATGGGGCAGTTCTGCCCCTATCACAGGATGGCCCTCAGCCTTCTGCCTGTTGTGGGAGTCAGAGTGTCCAGCACCCTGCTTCAAGCAGGCAGAAACCCAGAGTAGGAGTTCAAGTTCCACAGAGCTCCTAGGAGCCAAACTGAGGAATCTGCTTTTAGAATTTCTCCCCTTGCTAAACTCTGGCTTTTGTTCTTCTCTTACCTCTCTCATAGCCCCTACCTCCCTCTGACAGCACCTCCTTAGTATGTCTCTTAAATACTAATGACTACTTAACTTCTGTTCCAAAGAACTCCTCCTAACACAGCCACATTCTTCTCATTACATTCTTTAAACACACATGAGCAATGCTATTCTGATCCCAAAGCTTCATCAGGCACCTCAAGCAAAAGGTATCTGATCAATTAAAGAAAAGTGATGAGGCTTAGTCTCCTGTCCCCGCACCTGGCTGTCCTCGCCAGGGCCCCTTGGGGTGGGGGGGGGTTGAGTGAGTTTCCCTCTCCACCCCAAGCAGAGCACAGGCAGCCGAAAACCTCCGGAACGAGCCACAACCATGATGAGATCACTCTCCACACGCATGAAGGTACCAGCAGAGGAACAAAGGCATGCGGGTCCCGGGGCTGAGATCTCCAAGCTTGCTCGGATCGGGGCTGAGCATTCTCCACCCAGATCCTCCATCTTCCAGTAGACATCTTATTATCTCATTCTTGCTTTGGACAACCTGGCAGGCTACTGAATGTAACCTGCCCACACAGCAGAGTCTGGCAAACTCCCCGTGGTGTACCCAATATGCCAAATACCAGTAACAATGATGGGTCTCATTCTCGTAACGCTGAAAGAGCCTTGAATATGACACTTTTTATAATCTCAGGGCTAGGACGAAGGAGATGTTACTGGTGCCTGCTCGAGGCAATCGACGAGCAACAGGATGATCGTGATCGCGATGAGGCTTAACTCAGAGCAGAATGATAGTGATCTTTCACTATCATTTCACTATCAAACAAGGAGCTCACCTGCTAAAGAACTCTCAAATCCAGAGTTCTTACCGAGGTATGACCTCTGGCTGTTGGGGGGTTCCTCTTAGCTTTCCTGCCCATTTTCACTTCAG
Organism: Sorex fumeus; assembly: GCF_029834395.1. Classification (NCBI taxonomy): domain Eukaryota; kingdom Metazoa; phylum Chordata; class Mammalia; order Eulipotyphla; family Soricidae; genus Sorex; species Sorex fumeus. Next base: position 26,984,880 of record NW_026606101.1, read on the forward strand.
GCCAGAGACCACAGTACACTTCCACACCTGTCTTCCTCCTGTCTTCTGGAAGGCACATTTCCCAGTACTCCAAAGGCTGTCAATCACAGGCTGTGACTGGTCCACCAGTGTAAAGGATTGAAAACCACTGCACTGAGCACTTATTTCTCTTTCACATAGTCCGCCCTCAAGGAAAAAAAAAATTGCCCAAACCCACACTACTGTTCGTTTGTTTGTTTTGGGGTGCACCCTGCAGTGATTAGGATTTACTCCCAACTCTGCACTCAGAGATCACTCCTGGTGGGGTCTGGGGGATCTTATGCGGTACTGGGAATTGAACCCAACTTGATCATGTGCGAGCCAAATACCCTACCTGTTTGTACTATCATTTCAGCCTAGACCCTACACTATTTTTAAGGGGCTGGTATTTAAGAAGAAATTACACCAATTCTTTGCAAGATTTTATAAAAGCTAGAAGCAGAGAGAATATTTTTGTTCTATGAGTCTAGCATCATTCTACTTCTAAAGCTAAAGACAAGAAATGTATGGACTGATATCTCTCACACAGATGCAAAAAATCATCAACAGAACATTAGCAAATCAAATCCAACATTATATGAAAAAATTACACATGAGCACAGTTTTATCCCCAGTATTCAAGGCTGAGTCAACATTGGAAAATTAGTGAATAGAAGCCATTATATCTACTAGATAAACAAGAAAAATAAAATAATCATATTTCAAGCAATAAGGCATTTTACATAATCAAACATCTATCATAATAAGAACAACATGCAAACTAGGAATATAAAAATATCCTTCAATTTGATACAAAAACTTTTAATATAATATTTAATTTTGAGAAATAAGAAGCTCACTTGCTAAAATCAATGCAAGGTTATTCATTTTTAAACACAGAGTTTCAGCTAAGGTGATGATTTGCCAATGACCTGATCATCTACCTATGTAAAAAATTTGAAACGGTTGCTGAAGTGTGGACTGGAGAGATAGTATAGTGGTAAGTAGATTGTTTGCCTACTTGAGGGCTAACCTGAGTTCAATCTTCTGCACCACATATAGTCCCCGAAGCACTGCCAGCACTGCCGAAGCATTGCACAAAACCAGGAGTAAGCCCTGAGAACCACTGATGTGGCCCCCAAACAAACAACAACAAAGCAAGATATAGGAACAAAAGTTAGAAAAACTCTAGTAACTGGGACTGGAGTGATAGCACAGAGGGTAGGGAGTTTGCCTTGCATGTAGCCGACCTGGGTTCGATTCTCAGCATCCCATATGGTCCCCCAAGCACTGAGCACTGAGTCTAGCATCATTCTACTTCTAAAGCTTCAGGAGCAATTCCTGAGTGCATGAGCCAGGAGTAACCCCTGTGCAAGGCCGAGTATGACCCAAAACAAACAAACAAAACTCTAGTAACTAATAATAACTGTAATCAAGTTTCAGCACCCAGTGTTAATCACTTTTCTACATACCACAAAAGAACAAATAGACTTTTAAAATTAAAAGCACTAAGTTACTTATATTAATATCCCCCAGAATTGTTACATATATTCTCAACAAAACATTTTCTCTAAGAAAGGAGAACTAGAAAACTCTTTTGAATGTAGTATTCAAAGAAAAACTAAATAAATGGAGATTTTAAAAAATGTTCATGAAAGTAGGTAAAGGTATATACATGATAACCTTTCAGCATCTGTATTGCAAACCATAATGCCGAGAGAGAGAGAGAGAGAGAGAGAGGAGAGAGAGAGACAAAGAGAGAGAGAGGAGAGAGAGAGAGAGATAAGTGCCTGCCATAGAGGCAGGAGGAGGAGGTAGGGAGTGGCTTGAAGGGGTGGGAGTGAAACTAGGGACACTGGTGCTGGGAAGTTACACTGGTGGAGGGATGGGTATTGGAACATTGTATGAATGAAACCCAATCAGAAACAGCTTTGTAGCACTCTATCTCATGGTGATTCAATTTAAAAAATTGTTCATGGAAAAGAAGACTTAATGTTCTCAGGATATCAGTTCTTCCCAGCTGATCCATATATTCAACACAATATTAACAAAATATAGCATGTTATTTTGTGGATATAGACAGATTGATTACTTCTTAAGTTTATCTGGAAAGGTCATAGGCTCAAAATAGACAACAAATCAAAGGAGATATTGAAGCAGAACAAAGGAGAACAAATGACTGACACTGATTAAATTCAAGACTTATTACTTAGAAATTCCCTATGATCTAGGAATACAATTACTAGTCATATTGTCAAAGGATATGAAACAATAATTTGAAAGAATATTTGCACACTTAGGTCCACAGCAGCATTATTCAGTTAGAAGTCACTGATTAGATGAAAGATGAAATTGTGCTTTGGGGACAATAATGAATAGAAACTGAGGTGACTATGCTAAGTGAAATAATTTAGGAAGTAAGACTGGAGGTTTTCATTAATAGATAAACCATAGCAATGTAGTCCTGTTGTCCATCGTTTTGCTCAAGCGGGCACCACGTCTCCATTGTGAGACTTGTTACTGTTTTTGGCATATCGAGGAGTTTGCCAGGCTCTGCTGTGCAGGTGGGATACTCTCAGTAGCTTTCCGAGAGGGAAAGAAGAATCAAACCTGGGTTGGTCACATGCAAGGCAAATGCCCTACCTGCTGTATCACTCTATCCCATGAATAAAAAAAAGAAAAATGAGAGAAAAAAACCAATCACACCAATTCCTAGAATCCTTCTGAAAAATATAGTGCTTGTGCAGGTAAAGAGAAGAGATGAATAGAGGAATGAGAAGTGGGTCTTTTTGGAGGTCAGATGATATAGAAGCTTTATTGATTAGAATTATACATGCATACCGGTGAAAAATCCCTGTCCCTGTCTCTGTCCTCCCATGGTTCATCGATTTGCTCGAGCAGGCCTGAGCAGGCTCAGTAACGTCTCCATTGTGACGCTTGTTACAGTGTTTGGCATATCAAATACGTCACGGGTAGCTTGCCAGGCTTTGCCATGCTGGTAAGATACTATCAGTACTTTACTGGGCTCTCTGTGGGGGGCGGAAGAACCAAAGACTTAAAATTCCACCATACTGTAAACCAATGTTTACTCAGAGTGGGTGAAGTGGGTGCCCTTTTTGAGGGGAGATAGGGCAGTAGTAGTCCAATTGGGGGGAACTTTGTTCACTTAAAGATGATAGATTTCCAGGGAAAATTTGAGCGATTTTTTTTTCTGAAAAGGATGAGGTAGGTCAGTTAAGTTTGAGAACTCCTGACATTAATTAATGATAAGTAAAAAGACCCACCCTACCCCTACCAGTACCAGATAAATACCTCATCGGCAGACCTCCACTACCTCCACTACCTCCACTACCCAGCTGCCGCCACACTCCAAAACACTTTCCAGACTGCGCAGCCGCATTATAACACACTTAATACCCATCTTCCAGGATTGTTCACCATATTTGATAGGGTTCAAATATGGTTTGAACCATGGGAACATAACAACCCGAATTGGACGATAACACTTGAATAGATGTAGCTAACTGCTGGCAGTTTCTATCATCGTTGACTATGCACCAACATCAAATTATGGTGAAGGAGAAATTGAGAAGTTCTACATGGAGCTGGAGAAGTTCTATAAAGAAGACCACACCTTCTACAAGATCATTGTTGGTGATTTTAATGCCAAGATAGGACCAAGAATATCAGCCAAAGAACTCCACAATGGGACCCATGGCCTAAAATGGAACAAACAGGGTGAGAGATTGTCTGAGTTCATCATGTTAACCAAGGCCATCCATGGTAACTCACAGTTCCAGAAGGCCAAATCTAAACGTTGGACATGGGAGTCTCCTGGTGGATGGTTCCACAATGAAATTGACCACATCATATTCAATCGACAGTTTTGCGTGACCAATGTCGCTGTTGTCCCAAAATTCCAAATGGGATCGAACCACCATCTCCTTCGTGCAAAATTCTACTTCACAGAGCAGGGAGAAAGGACTGCAAAGTATAAGAGAATTCCCAGAACAACCACCAACTGGGAACTCTTTGGCTCTGTTGCGGCAACATCTGAAGATGCCGTCATTGACAACATTGACGAGGAATACGATCGACTGGTTTAGCACCTCCATGATTGTGTGAGGAATACCAAGAGAGAGATAGCCACAAAAAAACACCTGTCTTCAAAAACTTTTGAGCTTATTTACCAACATGGTTTGGTGCATGCCTCAGGCAACCGCAAGCAAACGTCCAAGCTCACATTGGTAGATGTGGCAGAAGCCAGGAAAAAGCATTTGTAATGCCCGTCTGTCCTTTGCCATCTACAAGATCAAGATGACTGCCCTCCAACGTCCTTATGGATCTATCACATCTTCCAGAAGGGCAATGGAGAAGATTATCCATGACTTCTACTCAGATCTCTTTGATAGCCATGTCCACCTGCCCACATACCAAATTCCGCAGGATGGATATGTTGTTCCCAACGTTGTCCCTTCCGAAATCCAACATGCCAGTTTATCAGTAAAGAAACAGAGTACCTGGCCCAGTTCCAGAAGGCCAAATCTAAAGGTCAGACCTAAACACCTGAAGAACCTGCCATCAGTACTCATCAATACAATGGCTCGGCTCTTCACATGCTACCTGTCTGAATGCAAGCTTCCATCCCCATGGAAGACCAGCAGGACTGTACTACTGTACAAGAAGGGAGACATCCACGATATTGGCAACTATTGCCTGATCTGCCTATTGTCTGCCATCTACAAGCTTTTCACTCGAGTCATCCTGAATAGGATTGGCAGAACACTAGATGAAGGACAACCATGCGAGCAAGTCGGTTTTCAAAAAGGATTCAGCATGATTGACCATATCCACAAAATAACCAAGCTCATTGAGGTTTCTTGGGATTTCAAGATGCTGCTCTGTCTAACGTTCATTGATTTAAAAGAAGGCCTTTGATTCTGTTGAGACAGAAGCAGTCATTGAAGCCCTAGCCAATCAGGGCATTCAAACTCAATACATCAGGATCCTCCATGAGCTGTATTACGGATTCACTACCAGAATCTCACCATTCTACAAAGAAGTGATCATCGATGTCAAGAGAGGGGTTCAGCAGGGAAATATCATTTCACTGAAACTCTTCAGTGCCAACCTCGAGAATGTCATGCGATGACTGGAATGGGAAGGAATGGGAGTGAACACAGACGGTCAGCAACTATACCACCTCTGCTTTGCTGATGACACCATTCTAATAACACCAAACATTAGCCAAGCTGCACAAATGCTGGCCAACTTCGACAGTGAGTGTGGAAAGGTCGGACACCAGCTGAATCTCACAAAGACAACGTTTATGAGAAACGGTCTCATTCCTGACATTCCATTCACTCTCAATGGGACAAACATCTCCGAATGCAACAGTTAAGTGTACCTAGGTTGAGAAGTCAACATGACAAATGACCTGTCACCTTAGTTGCTCAGGAGGAAGAGAGTGGCTTGGAACGCCTTCAAGAGCATCGAAGAAATAGCTAAGAGGATGAAGAACCTCTGGTTCCAGGCACATCTCTTCAATTCCACTATTCTTCCTGCATTAATATACGCCTCAGAGACCTGGGCCCTATGAAAACAGGGTGAGAATGCTATTTGGGTCTCCCAAAGAGGAATCGAAAGAGCTATGCTTGGAGTATCATGCTTCACTCAGATGAGATAACGAATCCGGAGTTCCAATTGTCAAGAATCAGGGATGCTGTCTCATTTGCCAAGGCATCGAAAATCAGATGGGCTGGACACGTAATGAGATTTGGAGACAACCAATGGACTAGAGCCGTTACAGACTGGATTCCACAGGACGTCAAAAGACTGCATGGCCGCCCACCTACCAGATGGTCAGACTTCTTCGTAAAGACCCTGAACGATTGGTTTGAGGCTCTTCATTTTCCTAAAATGAACAGATGCCATTGGGCTACACTAGCACGTGACAGGGACAAATGGAGATGTTACTGGTGCCCGCTCAAGCAAATTGATGATTAATGGGAAGTCAAGTGATCCTTTTACTTGATCAAGTAAAAAAAAAGACTTTTTTGGTTGTTTTTGTTGTTGTTTTTTAAAAGACACTCCAAAACCGCAGTAATCAAGACTGAGATATTGGTGAAATAGAGAAACAGATCTGTGGGAGAAAACGATCAAGGAACAGGCCACATAAATGAAGCCAACAGATTCTTCTCAAAAGAGCAAGGATGTTTAAAGAAGAAAAAATAACCACTTTTTTCCCATAAATAGTGACTATTTTCACTCAGTATGATACTCTCTAGATCCATCTACATAGCAGCAAATTGCATGCCTTCATTTTTTCTTGAGGCCAAGTAATATTCCATTGTATGCATTTCAGAAAAAGACAAAATAAAAACTAGGAGAAAATAAGTTATATCTCACCAAAAACTGCAATCCAAAGTATATAAAATATGTCAAATTCAACAGTAAGAAAATGAATAATCTGGGGCTGGAGCGATAACACAGTGGGTAGGGTGTTTTCCTTGCACACAGTCAACCCAAGTTCGATTCCCAGCATCACATATGGTTCCCTGAGCACTGCCACGGTTGTAATTCCTAAATGCAGAGCCAGGAGTAACTCCTGTGCATCATCAGGTGTGACCCAAAAAGGAAAAATAAAAAAAAGGAAATGAACAATCTAATTAAAAATGTGCAAAATATAGAAACTACTATTTATCAGGAATAATACACAAGTAGTAACAAATAGCATGTATGTTCATATACTTATATATAATTATATATGAACAGATGTTCAATATTATGTCATTATAGAATCACTAATGAAAACAATAATGAGATGCCACTATATATCCATTAGAGTGGCTCAAATCCACAAATCTGGGCAAGAATGTCAACTGATAGGGTGTCTGCTTAACTTGGAGGGAATGCAGAATGGCAAAGCCCTGCTTGAAGACAGTTGATGGTTTCCTACAAAGCTAAACACTTCTTTTCATATGATCCATCAAAAGTATTCCCTGCACAAAATTATTTAAAGAATAAGTTGAAATCATGTGCACATAAATGGCTGCACATGAATACTTATAGAAAATTAATTTATAATTGTTAAGATGTAGAAATAATTGCGATGCTCTTCAAGTAAGAGAATAACCAAACTGTAGCATACTCAGACATACTCAGACGATACAATATAATCTCCTTCTCAGCAGAAAAATGAAATGTGAAGGATGGGGTATAGCTCAGTGGTGGAGCACTTAATTGCCTTGCATATGTGTGAGGCTCTGGGTTTGATCCCTGGCATTGAAAAAATAAAAGTAGTGCAAAATCTGTTCACTATTAAGCCAAGAAAAGAACATGGAAAAGTCCTACATGCCTATGACTGAGTAAACAGAGTCAATCTGGAAAGGCTATACACTATAATTTCAACTATGAGTTATTCTAAAGGCAACACTGTACTGCACTGCACTGCACTGCACTGCACTGCACTGTCCTCCCACTGTTCATCGATTTGCTTGAGTGGGTCCAGTAATGTCTCCATTGTGGGACTTGTTGTTACTGTGTTTGGCATATTGAATACGTTATGGGTAGCTTGTCAGGCTTTGTTGTGAGGGCGAGATACTCTCGGTAGCTAGCCGGGCTCTCTGAGAGGGGCAGAGGAATTGAACTGGGCTTGGCCGGGTCGATCCAAACACCTACCTGCTGTGCTATAGCTCTAGCACAAGGCAACACTATCAAAGACCATTGAAAGATCAGTAATTGTGTGGAACTAACAGAGTAGAAGGGATGCAGGGTAGGTAGAATGGAAAACTTTAGGGACAAAAACCTTATTGATTTTAACTGTAATGATGATTAATGCAGGCTCATTGATGTAACAATTGCTTGACTCTGGTGCAGGACTTCCATAGTAGCAAAGAGTGCATGTATATGGGGCAAAGAAACTTATGGAAAGTCTTGTACCTTCTGCGCAATTCAAGTGTGTACCTAAAACTGCTCAAAAATATAAGGTGATTATGACCAAAACAAGATGAGTTGCATTTGGCCGGCAGATCATATTGTACTGGGCACTTATGGAGGGATCTCTTGTTGAGGGTATAAAGAAAGAATACCATACTGTGTGCTAGTTACTGTTGATATACTGAAGCAGGCTCTCTGCTGGGTGCAGTGCCCACGGCCTCAGCCAGGAAACACAGACAGACATGAGGCTGGGGTGCAGTCATACAAGTGGAAAGTTGCTTATGTGAAAGTCAGAACTACCAAAGCCAGATCCACTCTCATTATTCCCAGTCTCTGGGAGCCAAGTGGGAACACTTTGGGAAGGGCGTGGGCATTATTTTTGGCTGAAAGCTTTGTCTTCTCCACAGTGGTGCTTCTGAAGATACCCAAGCATATGTTACTTGGGTATCTTACCATACTGCAGACTCCGATTGGCTGGGCCTGCAGTATCCTGAGAAATTGCTTCTAAGAAGTTTAACACTACAAGGGAATGTTGAATCTGCAGGAAATGACTCATCACAGTAATTTGCTGAGTTGCTGGGCACCAGTAAGGCCTTTGATCCAAGAAAAGCAGGCTTCCTTCTTGACACCTTACATCCTGAGCTTGCTATGGGCAGTTAAACTTAAAGCAAGCAATCTGGGTGGAGTAGGAAAGGAGTGGGTGAAAGTAGAAAGCTGTCGGTTTCTTCTGCTGTTTGTTGGTCCTTAGCAGGAGCAATGGGAAGGGGTTGAAACTGCTCGTTTTCTCATTTCAAGATTTTTTCTTTCATTCCTTGCTTCCTCCTGGAGTTTTGTAAAAATATAGAAAATTACTACAAGCTGAGCTGTTGCAACTGTGTGTGATTCAGACACAAAAGCTGAGAGGCATAACTGAGTTCAGGAAAAGGGCAAGGCCTAAAGCAAAAAGAGATCAAATCAATTATTCCGAGTGCTTCGATGGGATAACATTTGCTTATCACATAACAGCATCAGTTTCACTAATTAAATGCAAATTGTATTGTATTTAGAACTGGTAGCAACAGAAAATATTCAAGGTGCAACTCTCACACTGCTGTATCCAGTAGGTTAGTTCTGAGTTTTGACTGTATATACTGTGAAAACACTGGGTGATGAGGTGGCACCTTTTCAATTTTTTCCCTCTTGACAAAACTAGAATCAGTGGAAACAGCCCTGATAAATCCAGGGATTCTCAAAGGCACAGAATTAGGATTAACTCCAGGAATTTATTTGTTAAAGTATTTCTTAGTAATTAATTGAATTTTCAACATCGGGTAGCTGAGGTGCTCGGCTAGTCCCCAACCATGGCAAGTTGGCATAGGAAACAGCTGACACAGATAAATCCGTGATTGAGAAAAATGAGGAAACTGAAGCTAAGAGTTTACTCCGTTTGCAGGAGATTAGGGTCTAACTTTCCTAATCCTGGTTCCCATGACTTTCAAATTCTCATAGCAAATCAGGGAAAACAAAGAGTGAACAGCTGAAATGGGCTTTATTGTCAAGTCATCAAAAAATTGTGAAAATATCTTTAAACTAAATAATGCCCTGAAACTGAAAACAGGCTATGGAAGAAAGAGCTGAAACAGACAGCAGTTTGAACAGGGGCTATAGAAGACTGCACAGGGTTTTGCATGCAATCCACCCAGCTTGGTGTCTGATCCCACAGTCTTCTGAATACCGCGGGGGGTGGGGGGGCAGGGTGTGGGGTCGGGGACTGACCTCGACCCTGGGACCCGGCATCACAGAACCCGAACAACAGAAGTGTTCGACCCCTGGCATTCAACCACCCACTTTGTTGGTGAGAATCGCTGGGGGCACCTAACCTCTGGCAACAAGCGTGGATGCAAAAAAAAAAAAGAAAAGAAATTGAACAATTATTTAACCTTCAATTGAGCAGTTAAAGTTAACTGAAAATAAACCATTACAAGGATTCAAAGACGGGCAAGTATGTAATGTATATATACTACCGCCAGATGGCAGCACACTCTAAGGAAAGCTCATTTGTTGCTCCCAAGGGCGAAGGCTTGGAAGCTACTGCTGGTGACAGAATAAACTTGACATTAACAGATGATGTCAATGCGCAGTATATAATTTCCCTGTGTTCATGGATAAAACACATATATCCCGCCCAAAGGTTATCAGCCTATCGACTTATGATCACATTGAAAAAAACACATCTCTACTCCATGTGGGGCAGTATTTTCAATATTGTTTCCCCTGCCCAGAGCTGTGAGTTAATATTAACTTGCATAGGATGGAATTTAGTTATCAAAAATGAATCGAAACGGGCACGGTTCTCTAGGTAAAACGTCCAAGAAATGAATATCTTTTGTGTAGCCTGTTTCAAGACTAAGGACTCAGAGAGAAGATGAGGGAGGCAGGCTATTATTTAAACATTGTTTAAATTAGCTTAATTTTTTTTTTTTAGTGGAAGAGAGAGGGAAAATAAAAGCAAAGCTTGGATTCAAAAAAAGGCATTGGCTATATTTGATCATGGAAAACATACAGATGCTCGCAGGAGTAGGCCTGATAGCCTTAAAAAAACATTTCTTTCTTTGCTGACTTGGAAGGGCCACTCCAGATCCCAGCTACGCTTCTCATCCCTGATAATCCCCTCATCACCTTCCCATTGCTCTTCCTTCTCAGGGGTGTCTGGAATCAGACTCCTGAATGTTTCTTTAACTCACTCCAGTTCCTCCTATCTTATCCTCCTGCCCCTTCTCTCGGTGTCCCAGGGTCATAACTGGGTCTCTGTTTCAACATTCCAGGCACAAGAGAACGCATCTGGAAACAGACTATTGGACATTTTGGACTGAAGGACAGATGGTCACCTGTTGTGATACAAAGAACTTCTTGACAGTAGAAGAAATATCTCAAGGCCCCAAACATGCAGAGATAAAAGTCAGGGAGAAGAAGAAAGTTATCATGAAAAATGATAACTAGCTCCTGCCCTAACAAAGCCTCAGCAGCCACTCACACACCCCAAAGTCGCAGTCATGCCTCCAGCCAGCCCCATTCACTGATCCACAGAAAACATAATCTGCCAAAAATTTCAGGTACATGGGTTTTTCTTTTCTTTTCTTTTCTTTTTTTTTTTTTTTTTTTTGCTTTAGGGTAACACCCAGTGATGCACAGGGATTACTCCTGGCTCATGCACTCAGGAATTACTCATGACGGTGCTCAGGGGACCATATCGGATGCTGGGAATCCAACATGGGTTGGCCGCGTGCAAGGCAAACGCCCTACCAGCTGTGCTATGGGTCCAGGCCCTACAGCCCCTACATGGGTTTTTCTGGCTGAAAACTCCAGGTTTTCTTGGAGTTTGGTGGGTGATCTCCCATGTTCCCATACTTCCAGAAACCTTAGTACCCATGCCTATATCTGACTACCACCGTCATGTAAGCTCATTCACAGGCATGTTCCAGAGATTCAGATATAAATCTCAAAAGAGATCAACTCATACAAACATTTCTCAGAGAACCATTCCCAGCTGAGATCTTGGGAGGGGCACAGATCAGCTCCTGCCTCACCAAGGCCCCAGCAGCCGCTCCCACAACCTGAAGCCACTACCGTAGCCCCAGCCAAGACTGCCCAGTTAAATTATGTGGATTTCTGGAGCGATATCTCCAAACTCTCCAACACTGACATCCCAGTAGCAGCACACTGGACAAGATGGGATCTAACATAGAAGCCAAGCAATCTTGACTAATAAAAACATTAACACAGAAGGCTTAACTTGCAACAAAAGTTTAGCAAAATCCCAGACAATGATTTAAATTTAAGTCCTCTTGGTGAGATATAATAATTTTCACAAATATTCTTCTATGGAAATATTTTTTGACCATTCTATTAGCCATTTGGTAACAACCATATCACTGTATCACTGTCATCTTGTTGGTCTTCGAATTACTCAAGCGGGTGCCAGTAATGTCTCTATAACTCCCAGCCCTGAGATTTATTTATTTATTTATTTTTTAAAATTTTTTTATTAGTGAAACACCATGAGGTACAGTTGTAGATTTACAATTTTTTGTGCTTGGGTTTGATTATACAATGATCAGATACCCATCCCTCCACCAGTGCCCATTTTCCACCACCATGGATAATATCCCCCCCACCCCCATCCCCCCATCCCCCCCTGCCTCTGTGGCAGGGCAATCCCCTGTGTTCTCTCTCTCCTTTGGGGTGTTGTGGTCTGCAAAAGAGGCGTTGAGTGGCAAACATTTTCAGTCCATAGTCTACTTTCGACATGCATCTCCCCTCCTGGGAAGATCCTCCAAACACGCTTTATTTGGTTTTCCCTTCTCTATCTGAGCTGCCCTTTCCTCTAGAATGCCCGACTGGCCACTAAGCTATGGAGTACTCCTCCTGGTGCTGATCTCAGCTATTCTTGGGTATTAATCTCATACTTTGTTACTTTATGTCCCCCAGATAAATGCAATCTTTCTATGTCTATCCCTCTCTTTCTGACTCATTTCACTTAGCATGATACTTTCCATGTTGTACCACTTGTATGTAAATTTCATGACTTCATCTTTTCTAACAGCTACATAGTACTCCATTGTGTATATGTACCAAAGTTTCTTTAACCAGTCATCTGTTCTTGGGCATTCAGGTTTCTTCCAGTTTCTGGCTATTGTAAAGAGTGCTGCAATGAACAAACAAGTGCAGATGTCACTTCGACTATACATTTTTGCCTCTCTGGGATATATTCCCAGGAGTGGTATTGCTGGGTCAAATGGGAGCTCAATTTCTAATTTTTTGAGAATCGTCCATACTGTTTTCCAGAAGGGCTGAACCAGTGGACATTCCCACCAACAGTGAAGGAGTGTCCCTTTCTCGCCCCATCCACGCCAGCATCGGTTGCTTTTGTTCTTTTGAATGTGGGCCAGTCTCTGAGGTCTGAGATGGTATCTCATTGTGGTTTTGATCTGCATCTCCCTGATGATTAATGATGTAGAGCATTTTCTCATGTGCTTTTTTGCCATTCGGATTTCTTCTTTGAGAAAGTTTCTGTTCATTTCATTGCCCCATTTTTGGATGGGGTTGGATGTTTTCTTCTTGTGGAGTTTAACCAGTATTTTGTATATCCTGGATATCAACCCCTTGTCAGATGTGTATTCGGCGATTATCCTTTCCTATTCTGTAGACTGTCTTTGCATTTTGGTCACTGTTTCTTTGGAGGTGCAGAAGCTTCTTAGTTTAAGATAGTCCCATTTATCTATCTCTGTTTTCACTTGCTCAGACAGTGGCGTGGCATCTTTGAAGATACCATTAGCTTCAATGTCATGGAGGGTTTTGCCAACTTTGTCTTCAATGTACCTTATGGTTTCTGGTCTGATGTTGAGGTCTTTAATCCATTTTGATCTTACTTTTGTACATGGTGTTAGGCAGAGTTCTGAGCCCATTTTTTTGCATGTAGCCGTCCAGTGATGCCAGCATAATTTGTTAAAGAGGCTTTCCTTTAACTCCACTTCACATTACTTGCACCTTTATCAAAGATTAGATGATCATATGATTGAGGGGAGATGTCAGTGTATTCAACCCTATTCCATTGGTCTGCAGTTCTGCCTTTGTTCCAGTACCATGCTGTTTTAATTATTACTGCTTTGTAGTACAGTTTGAAGTTCGGGAGGTTGATTCCTCCCATTTTCTTTTTCCCAAGAATTGCTTTAGCTATTCGTGGGGGCTTATTGTTCCATATAAATTTCAGGAGTGTTTGCTCCATTTCTTTGAAGAATGTCATGGGTATCCTTATAGGGATTGCATTGAATTTATACAATGCTTTCAGTAGTATTGCCATTTTGACAATGTTAAGTCTCCCGACCCATGAGCAGGGGATATCTTTCCATTTCCTCATGTCCTCTTTTATTTCCTGAAGTAGCGTTTTGTAGTTTTCTTTGTACAGGTCCTTTACTTCCTTAGTTAAGCTGATTCCTAAGTACTTGATTTTCTGGGGCACAATTGTGAACGGGATTGTTTTTTTCATGTTGCTTTCTTCTCTCTCACTGTTTGCATATAGGAAAGCCATGGACTTTTGGGTATTGATTTTATAGCCTGCAACTTTACTATATGAGTCTATTGTTTCTAGGAGTTTTTTGGTGGAGGTTATTGGGTTCTCTAAGTATAATATCATATCATCTGCGAATAGTGAGAGCTTGATTTCTTCATTTCCTACCTGAATGCCCTTAATATCTTTTTCTTGCCTAATCGCTATTGCAAGTACTTCCAGTACTATATTGAACAGCAGTGGAGAGAGTGGGCATCCTTGTCTCGTCCCTGATCTTAGAGGGAAGGCTCTCAGTTTTTCCCCATTGAGGATGATGCTTGCTGTAGGCTTGTGGTAGATGGCTTTAATGATGTTGAGGAAGGTCCCCTCTATACCCATTTTGGCTAGGGTTTTCATCATAAAGGGGACAGCCCTGTGATTTTAGCAGCCTCTTCTTACTCGTCTTTTCCCAATGACTGAAGTCTCTTTCAGGGTTAGGGGAATGAGACCTATTGTCATTACTGTATTTGGCATATCGAATACTCCACAGGGAGCTTGCCAGACTTTGCCCATGCGGGCAGGATACTCTTGGTAGTTTGCCGGTATCTCCAAGAGGTATAAATGGGTAGGGAGTGTCTTATAATGTGTTGCACAGCTGCAAAGCAGCCGCGTGGTCTGGAAATCAGCCTGGAGCGTGGCAGTGGTTGGCTAGTGGAGGTTGGCTGCCAGGGCTGGGTCCCTTGGGGTGGTGAGGACTCTCACCCACCCCACAGCCTACTGCGGCTTCCGGTGGCATGGTTCTGGGAGCTTCCTTTTATACTCCCATCTGGGAAGAGTACCCATGAGTTCTGGAGGATGACCAATGAAGAGATTATTTGGTGCCGGCAGGGTGTGGCTTATGGGTGTGATCCCTGTGTCACCAGAGACTGGGGGAAGCAGGCAGAGGATCTCTGTTCCGGGTCCTATTGAGTCCAGAGTCCAAGGTCACAAGGTTCTGCATTATTATTATTATTATTATTATTATTATTATTATTTAGTGGCAACAAGGAATATAAAATAAATTACTGTGGGTGGAGGATTGAGGGGTGGTTGGGAAAATGGAGACAATGGTGGAGGTTAGTGTTGGTGGATTCAGTGGGATTAGGGATTAGTGTTGGAATAGAGGATGACTGCAACAAATCATCATGAACAACTTTGTAAATCACAGTGTTTAAATAAAGTGGGAAAATATATAAAAATAAATATCAGAGAGAAGAGTCTTAATATGAATAATTATAGACTTGCCAAAAGAATTTTTAAAAAAGGACCAAATGGCATAATTTAACATTACATAATCATTTCCTTGAGCTCAAGAAAGACCTGAGTGTGCAGCTTACAAGGGTTCAGATAGCATATTGCTTTGGGTATAAAAAGTTACTGCATCTACTTAGCTGCTACAAAATAAAATAATTGAAAATGGTCTAATTTAGAACAGATATCAAATGTCTAATCACTTTCGAGAAATTCTTAAAGCCTAAGAATTTAAAAGAAAAACATACACACTGTCAGGAAATGAAGAAAAGTAAGAGTATTAATGGGTTTATTTTCTAAAAAATTGAAGCTTAAAACATGTGCAGTGCCCACTACAGACGCTGTACCATGACTGTGCGCTGGTGACTCTCAGCTCTGGCTTCATCTCCTGGGAAGTGAATCTGGCTTTCTGGAAACTGCTCAAAGCCTCACAGAGCAGGACTAGGAAGGCCCTTCTTCAGGGTGGATTGTAGCCAACGACAAACTGATTCGTGGGAATCAAAGTCAGACCTGTGAGTGCAATAATCTGTCAGTGAAATAGCCTGGAGGTGCTATCACATTCCAGAACTTTCCCTGTTTCAGGCTCAGGCTCCATTCTGACACAAGCTATCTCTTTGCCAGAATCTTTGGCTGGCTCCCTCTTCCTTTCCTCTCTTTCAAGTTTTGTCAGCGAGCTCACATGCCATCCAGGAATCATTTGTTCAAGGATCCTATCTCAGGCTCTGCTGTGAAGAGAAGGATGTCAGCAGGAGTTAAAGTCATCCACACTTTATTCCAATGATCAGACAGGCCCGAACCAAAGCTGCACACGATCATGATCAATTACAAAAGAAAGGTCCACTTAAGGGAGGGGGAGAAGGGAGAGGAAGAGATGACACAATGTATACAACAATTTGATCTAGATCTCTTTAATTTGGTAGGGAGGATACTAGTTATATAAGGCTGTGTTCCATTTAAAATGTAAATCAGTTACACTTAAATAAAATTAACATTCACACCATGAGTCACACTTGACACATTTTCAGAGCTCCATACATCTGTGTAGCTAGTGGCTACCGGACTGGACCGCATAGATCTGGGACATTTCCATCACTGCAGGAAATTTGTTGGACAACGCCAAGTTCATGGCACTAATCCAAAGCACTGACCTCAAGATGAGTGAACAGGAGGGAAAGACGTTGCTGGATAACTTACGCAGTTTGTGCCGACCCTGTGCTTGTGTTAATTCCAAATGGTTACAGATAAGAGTGGTGTATAGTAACACTGGTAACTACAGGGTCTTGAAAAAATGTAAAAGAAATTAGAATCGTTTGGTGCCAGAAGACAAAGTAATTACATCAAAAGTTAGGAGCCTTGGGAGGTGTTAAAGGAATGAAAGATGCTGGGAGTAATGGAGTTTGGGAAGGAGGAAGCAGGGATGGGACTTTTACTTTTTGTCTAAATGTGAAGGGACAAGGAGGAAACAGAGGGTCTTCTGGGGGGACCCAGTGAATCTCACTAGAGAAATTTGATGGGATATTTATACAAAATATTTTAAGGATGGAGGTTTCTCTTAGCAGAAGCAGAGAAAGCAGAGAACCCATAATGTAGTATCAAAGGGCAGCTGTCAAGTTTAATGAAAAGCAATATAATTGAATTAAGGATAAAATGAAAGATACAGTAAATAAGGCACTCAGATGGAAGAAAAACATCAAGTAGAAGTCATGACACTCAATATAAATTTTCCAACCCCAGATTGAAGATAAAATACCATAATATCAAGCACATATGTGTTGTTTATGAAAGAACTGCTGGAATATTCTCAAAGAAAAACACAATTATACATCAAATAAGCTTAAATAACAAAAATGAGACAAACCTTTATCAAGACAATCTCTTATTGAGGCAACAAGAAGACACCAAACACAACAAATAACAGAAAAAAGCAATAGACATGTTAGCAAAAGATGTGAATAGAAATATTTTGAGTAGTCCAACCATTTTTGTAAAATAAAGGGATGAACAGAAAGACCTCTGGTCCAGAGAAACTTGGACTCAACACTGCATCTGAGGTTCAATGTTAGAGAATAAATAAACCAGACACAGGACATTTCCTTTGCATGTGGCTGACCCAGGTTCAATCCCCAGCACCTCGGACGGCTCCCCAAGCACTGCTAGTGGTTATCCCTGAGTGCAGAGCCAGGAGGAAGCCCTGAGCATTGCTTGTTGTGAACCCAAAACTGAAAAACCAGCAAATAAAATGTTACTGCGAAGACATGTTACATATAAAAAAATTCACCAGTCTACCTATCTCAGAATTTGGCAGAGACAGAGGTTTTTGTGATAAAAGTAAATACGAGGGAAAGAATATCAGGAAATTCCACATAGTTTGGGGCATAGTTATCAGTATTTTAGTCATTGATGGACACTTGTCAGATTTCAGGCAAGAACCAGCACATTGCCCAGCACACCAAAGGAATACAAAGTGGACCCTACAGCAAGGTACTTTGTTCTTGAAAGATTCTTACAGGAAGGTTTTTCATGCAACATTCTGGATTGGGTGGGAATACTACTGAGATAAAGCAGTTTCTCCCCAGCTCATCTCTTCATTTGAAATTAAGGTTTATGTTTTTCTCCATATGCCTTCTCGGTAACATGCTTCGATACCCTCAGTAACTACCATAGTGTGCATATACAGCTTTGCTGCATAGAAAAGTCCCGTCAGCTCATGAAATCAAGCAGTTAGAAGCAATGTAGATAGAGCTGGAAAGTATCGTACTGAGCAAAGTAAGTCAGAGGGAGAAGGTCAAATCTAGTTGTTATGATTCATCTGTTGTATATAGGGCAACAAGACAGGGGAGTGAAAGGGATCAAATGATAGCAATATCTTGACCCTAGCTAACAGAATTGAGAATGCCAAGAAAGAGGACATTGTGGGGGAATTAACTAGCTGTACTGGACATACCATAAAGACCTTGGTGGAGGATGTTGTACTCTGTAATAATTAAATAAAAAAATTAATTTTCTAATAAGGGACTCCACACCAGGATGTGGGGTGGATGAGAGCCCTCCCCACCCCAAGGGACCCATCCCTGGCAGCCGACCTCCACTACCTAACCACCGTCACGCTCCAGGCTGCTTCCCAGACTCTCAGGTCGAAGCTCATGAAAGAAGTCCCACAGAACCCAGATAAAGCGGAACTTCGTGACCTTGGATTCTGGACTCAATGAGAACCTGGAACAGAGATCCTCTGTCTGCTTCCCCCAGTCTCCGGCGACTCAGGGATCATACCCATAAGCCACTCCCAGCAGGCGCCAGATAATCTCTTCATCAGCCACCCTCCAGAAGTCAGGATGCTCCTCCCAGATGGGAGTATAAAAGGAGGCTCCCAGAATCATGCCACCAGACTCCATGCCAGGCTGTGGGGTGGGTGAGAACCCTCCCCATGCCAAGGGATCCAGCCCTGGCAGCCGAGCTCCACTACCCAACCACCACCACGCTCTAGGGTGCTTTCTGGACTGCACGGCCACTTTATAAGACACTTCCTATCCTTTTCCCACTATTACTACACCATATCTGATGGTGTTCAGAAAGTAGGCAACAAATCATAGAGAAAAATGTACAAATATATGCCTTTTGGAGAGCCTGGCAAGCTATCGAGAGTATCCTGCCCACACGGGCAGAGCCTGGCAAGCTCCCTGTAGTAATATTCAATATGCCAAATACATTAACGACAACAGGTCTCATTCCCCTGACCCTGAAAGAGTCTCCGATTATTGGGAAAAGATGAGTAAGAAGAGGCTGCTAAAATCTCAGGGCTGTGAGGAATAGAGATGTTACTGGCGCCCGCTTGAGTAATTAGACAAGTAATGGGATGGCAGTGATATAGTGACAGTGAATAAGGTGATGGGTAGGGGATAAAGGGGGCCTCGGAACATCAGTGGAGGAATACTGACACTGAAGGTGGGTTTGGAGTTAAAAACTGTTAAGTCTAAACTATGATTATTAGCATTATAAATCACAGTGCCTACACAATAAACAAAACCCCCAAACCAGTTCTGATATCTGAGGAGATGGGGTGGTAGAGGCATATTCCATGACTGCTGTCTGATGGCTGTGTGAGCTTTCTAAGTTCCTTAAGTTATCTGGGCCACCAGTTACCAATCTGTATGATAACAATGTCTTCCTTACTTAGCATGGCTCAGATGACGACACATGTATTCAAACATTTTAGTGCTAGTAATCACAGCCTTGCACCTCAGAATGACTTCAGAACACCTGACAGGAAACTGGGTTGTGAATATGATTCCAGCTAATGTGGAAATCAGGAACACTCATATGTAATAATGTAATATTCAGAATGATTTGTAGACAGCTGAAATGTATAATGGAACATTAAATAGTTATAAGACATATATCTGCAGGTAACCTTTTGTGGATGTTAAAAAATACTTCTTCCTGCACTTCCACCACCATCTATAATTTGGCCTCTGCCCTTAGCAACTACCACCACCTCTACCAATTACTAATACCAACCACCATGATTATCACCACCTGAAATTGGCTAAGAACTCTTATTTTAGTGGGTTTTTTGTTATAATTGACTCACATAAAGACCCAATAAGACAAGAAGATATAGTTGAGAACTGAATCAATATTAACCCAGCAGAGGGAAGGTTTCATCCTTCATTGAAGATCTTTACAAAACCATGTAGGACTGGAGAGATAGTACAGGAGTTTAGGGGCTTCACTTGCATATAGTTCAATCCCTGGCATTGCATATGGTTTCCTCACCACTTCTGTGAGTGATTCCCTGAGCATAGAGCTAGGAGTAAATCATGAGCATAACCAGGTATGGCCTACCTGAGAAGCAAAATGTTGGGTAGCAAACCCATATCTTCTTTCTTTGAGTGAAACTTATCATTGGGGATGGAGACAGTGCTGAGTCTAGATATTTGAAGTTAAAGTTTGGGAAAATTTTACACCTGCTTTGATTTGCATATTTTTATGTGTTTTAGGTTATTTTTTCTCAGTTGTTGCTTATTTATAGTCTTTAATTATTTAGCTTTTTTTCATTAACTTGGAAGTTTGAAGCATAACTGATTGGTTAAAAATTGTTTTCTCTTTTGGGTTTATTGTTTCTAAACTAAGTCACTGACAAAATCATGATGATCAAGGGTTTGGAAGCAGAGCAAGCTCACTTTCAGAACTGCAGATGCCACTGCTCAGGCTAATTGGACTCGGGAATTGTAAGGTGAGAATCAAAGCAGATCAAATACAAACAGGTAGGGCAACTAACTGCATTTAAAAATTTTCACTTTTACATAAAAAAACCGGGACTTCTCTTTCAAGCCCTAAAATTATCAATAAAAACTAAGCTAACATACAGAATTTCTAGTAATAGGAGTGTTTCAAATCATGGCTGCTTCATATCTGCCCTAAAGTGGCATTTAAAAATAAAGTTGCAGATAATATAATGATTTATTACGTTTATGGTTCCAAAACTACAGGTTCCTCCCACTTTGTGGAAGGGAAGTGTTCCAATTCTACTTCCAACTGTCACTGAAATGTCTCAGTATCTTGGCAGGTGATTTTTTTTTAGGTCTTTGAATGCCATTTCCTTCAAGGTTTTTTCACTTTTTCTTAACAATAGTTTATATGAAGACATTTTGAGCATTGTCAGATCCTGAAAGTTATTCAAATCATGCCAAATTGAAACATCCTACTTTCAGATAGCAAGGGAAAAAGCCTGTACATCGAGGTGACAAATGACAAACATGAACACACAAGGTAGCACTGTAGCACTGTCCTCCCAGTGTTCATCGATTTGCCTGAGCAGGCACCAGTAATGTCTCCATTGTGAGGCATGCTGTTACTGTCTTTGCATATCGAATATGTCATGGGGAGCTTGCCAGGCTTTCCTGTGCAGGCGTGATACTCTTGGTAGCTTGCTGGGCTCTCTGAACGGGACGGAGGAATCAAACCCGGGTCGGCTGCATGCAAGGCAAATGCCCTACCCGCTGTGCTATCATTCCAGCCCAGTACACATGGTATGGCAGAATATTTTACAGTGTCAAACACCTTACAAATTAGCAGAGTAGTTCAAGTTACTATATAAGTTACTACATAGGTTTCTACATATGTTACTACATAGTAACTTGAACTCAAGGCAGTTCAAGTTACTACCTAGGACTACACACATGGCGTGCCTTTGGTGACATCACCAAGAACAAAGCTCTTAATCTGGGCAAATGTTTAGCCAAAGAAAAGCAAGTTCTGTGGGAAAAATCAATGTGTGGGAGAAAATCAGAATGCAGTATCCAACCTGGTTCTGAAGTTGAAAATATGTCACTCCCAGCAAGTGTGTCTTTAGAAATAATATAAAATGATTTTTCATTTCAATTTATATGAATCATTTGTTGTTAGGACATAAATTCTTATCAAGCTGTTTGCAATAAACTACTTAATAAGTGGAATGGTTACATGGTTCTTTTTGCCTCAGGAGTATGTAATAAAATGACTGAGACACTAGAAGGACTGTGAATCAAGAAATTTGGCAACTCCTATGTTTAGGTGAAAGAAATGAAATCAAAACTGCACAAACACTGTAAAGGTAAAGGCCCTCCCATTGTTCATCGATTTGCTCGAGTGGGCCCAGTAATGTCTCCATTGGAGATTTTGTGTTTGGGATATCGAATACATCACAGGTGGCTTGCCAGGCTCTGCCATGCGGGCGAGATACTCTCGGTAGCTTGCCAGGCTCTCCAAGAGGGGCGGAGGAATTGAACTCGGGTCGGCCATGTTGGCTGCATGCAAGGCAAACGCCCTACCGCTGTGCTATCGCTCCAGCCCACAACACTGTAATCAGTATAATTCTTGCTGGTGTATGTCTGTGTATGTATTCTAAAATAACAACATTTAGCAATAGGCAATGGAGGTGGGGTAGGTATTTCTTCTCCATAATTTTATCTATTTGCTCATCTGACCATAGAGGAAGGTATTATGCATATAGAGTGAAGAAAATGAAAGGTTATTAAAATTATCCCTCAACAGACCACATTTGTTTCTGTTCAAAAGAGCGATTAAATACACCAGAGGGTTTAGTTTTAGAGGAAGGCTTGATGGCACTCAGGTAACTTCTCTGACCTGCTGCTCCACCAAGGGGGTCTCTGACTTTAGGACTTTGAGATTTTGGAAGACACAATTTCCTAAATGCATTATTACAAACTAAGACCAAAACTTGTTTCCCAACCCTGCTTCCTTTATGAAGCAAGTTCAGCTTTGGGTTTCCGGATGCTTGGCATTCTCATTCCAGCAACTCAAAGGTCTAGCTAATACACTTCTAACTGTGGCAGCAGTGGCGTGGCTCTGCTAACATCACAGCTGTTACAAGGACAGACCTGTCTCTGGCTTCTGTGTATGGTGATAAGAGTGGCCGACAGACTCCTGCAGTTCCAAGGGAAAGACATTGTTGAGATCTAAAATTGATCAACTTTTCAGAACTCACACTATGCTTTGATTCTTATTTTTTTGGAGGTGGGGTAGGGAGAGAGGAAGCATGCGCAGTTATGCTCAGGCAGGGCTTATTCCTGGCTCTGTGTTCAGGGATCACTCCTGGCTGGTTCTGGGGACTATATGTGGTGTCAGGGATTGAATCCAAATATGCTGGGTGCAAGACAAATGGCTCACATGCTATACTATCACAATGGCCCCTCACATTTTCTTAATTTTGAGAGTTATCAAAACAGTCAAGGAGAGTTATCAAAAAGTCAACTCATGTATAACTCCATTTAAAACTCAGGGGCTAGAGAGAGAGTATAGCAGGTGGGGCATTTGCCTTTCACATGGCTGATCTGGGTTTGATCCTCAGCATCCCATATGGTCCCCCAAGCCCACCCGGCATGATCTCTGAGTGCAGAGCCAGGAATAAGAGCACTGCTGGGTGCGGCAAAAAAAAAAAAAAAAAAGAAAAGAAAAAACAAACAAAAAAACTGCAAAAAAGCAAAACTCATAAGTTCACAGATAAAAGGACTTTGTAAGAAATACGGGATAGCCCCTTCACTGGTAGTGGGAATGCCGACTGGTTCAGCCCTTTTGGAAAACAGTATGGATGATTCTCAAAAAATTAGAAATTGAGCTCCCATTTGACCCAACTATACCACTCCTGGGAATATATCCTGGAGAGACAAAAAAAGTATAGTTGAAATGACATTTGCACTTCTATGTTTATTGCTGCACTATTCACAATAGCCCAAATCTGGAAAAAACCTGAGTGCCCGAGAACAGATGACTGGTTAAAGAAACTTTGGTATATCTACACAATGGAGTACTATGCAGCTGTTAGAAAAGATGAAGTCATGAAATTTACATACAAGTGGTACTACATGAAAAGTATCATGCTAAGTGAAATAAGTCAGAAAGAGAGGGACAGACAGAAAAATTGCATTCATCTGGGGAATATAAAGTAACAAAATAGGAGAATAACTCCCAAGAATAGCTGAGATAAGTACCAGGAGGTTCACTCCATGGCTTGGAGGCCAGCCACACATGCTAGGGGAAAAGGCAACTCAGATAGAGAAGGGAGCACCAAATAAAGGGTGTTGGGAGGATCCTCCCAGAATGAGAGATGCATGCTGAAAGTAGACTGCAGACCGAACACGATTGCCACTCAATGCCTCTTTTGCAAACCACAGCACCCAAAAGGAGAGAGAAAACAAAAGGGAATGCCCTGCCACAGGGGTGAGGTGGGATGGGGGGGGCTGTGGGGGAGGAATTCTGGGAGCACTGGAGGTGGGGAATGGGCACTGGTGGATTGTATAACTGAAACTCAAGCACAAAAAATTGTAAGTCTACAACTGTACCTCATGGTGTTTCACTAATAACAAAAAAAGAAAAAAAAGAAATACGGGATGGTTTTCAAGCCATGGAGTGATCCTCTTGGCCCTTATCTGTGTTATCCTTAGTTGTTATTATCCCACTATTGCTGAGTTTTTTGTCACAATTCAACCTCAACTCAACACGCGATATATATAAGAATTAAGGAATGGTGGGCTATGGTGAAGGCAGGCTGGGCGCAGGCAGGGTGTGGGGTGGCATTTGGTGGAACAAAAGTGGCCTCTTCAGGCTCTTCTGGAATGATGGAAAGAGAATGGCTGATGGGCAAACTCCCCAGCATCGTCTGTTCTCTCCCTTTATGGTGCAATTGTAGTCATTGTGATGGCCGTATCTCGGTTATCAGAGTTTCATCATCCTAGTCTCCTCGAGCACCTCAAAGTCTCCAAAGTTTCAGTTTTCCTTCTCATCTTATTGTTGTCTTCTTTTTGTTGCTGTGCTTTCTTTATCTTCTTCCTTTGTGCTCTGCTTCTATGTGTGCTGTTGTGCTCTTCTCTGTCTTCTCTCCGTGCAGACCTTGTAAACTTCTGACTTCTGCCAACCTTCTAACCTCATAACCTCATCACCTTGTCACCTTGTAACTTTGTAACTTTGTTTCTTTTTCACCTCCCAGCCCCTTACATCATAGTTTATATAGAAACCACGTAGAGTGGGGATGCAAAGGTGGGATTGAACATTAGCCAATCAACAAAGAGAGGTAAGGACACTCCTCCAGGAGATCAACTCAAAGACAAAATCTCATCTAAAGAGATTACTCCAGATTACTAGGAGATTCACTCAAGGGCAGGATTTCATTCAGGGTGTATTGCTTTCTTTTTTCCTCAGCTAGTAATCCACTTAAATAGTTGTAGTAAATTTACTTCTTAAAATATTTCTAGCAATGTCATTTTGTATGAGCACAGTAAGAGATATCAAGCTTAAAGTTTGGTTCTTCCTGAGAACATCTCACTGTATATTCCAGACCAGTCTTTAGACCAGGTTAGTCTCCCTAACCCCAGCAGGGTCCTTATTCAGTTACCTCTTTTGGATCATGGCAGAGTTTGTCCATGATCGTGCTCTTAACTTATATAATAGTTAAGCATTTTGGTGCTTGGCATTTCGATGCCAGGGTAGCTCATAGATTGCCCTGGGTCTATTAGTCCCTCCTTGGAACCCTGCTCTTGGAGTGCTAGGAACTAAGGGCAACTGAAGCTTAAGTCGAATAAATAAGGATGTCCAGGAGGAAATATTATTTTGGAGTCAATTAACTCCCATGTTACATAGCATAGCATCAATTGTCTTCCTGTGTCTATACAAAAAGGACATTGCTAAATAAACCATACAAATGACAAAGGAAAGAGAAAAGCAATATAGGGTTATTAGTTGTGCCACTGTTGTAGCAGTGGCTCAATAAACCTTAAGCTCCCTGAGGGAGCAGCAAAGTGTTATTCAACATATTATGTTACTTTATATTCCACAAATGTGTGCACTCATTCTGTGTCTGTCCCTCTCTTTCTGACTCATTTCACTTAGGTTGGAGGGATTGCTCGGGATGTAGATGCATTCTGAAAGTAGACTATGGACCAAACATGATGGCTGCTTAGTGCCTATGTTGCAAACCATAACACCCAAAAGGAGAGAGAGAGTAAGAGGGAATGTTTCTGCCACAGAGGCAGGGGGTGGGAAAAGATGGAGGTGGCAGGAGGGACACTGGGAACATTGGTGGTGGAGAATGGGCACTGGTGGAGGGAACTGGTACTCGAACATTGATTGAAATGTAATCATGAAAGTCTGTAAGTCTGTAACTCTATCTCATGGTGAAAGAAAGAAAGAAATATAGGATGTACTCCAAAGATCTTAAGAAAATCAGGGTACTTCCAGGAAGCTTAAAGGCATTGGCCTTCAGCCATCTCAGCCTGAGATTGTGTTTTCAGTTTATGGCCATACAGGCTGTGTTCAGGGCTTACTCTTGATTCTGTGCTCAGTGGTCTATATGGGGTGCTGAAGACTGAACCCAACATCAGCTGCATGTAAGGCATATGCCTTACCCACTATAATAACTCTCCAGTCCCTGGAGTGTTTATCTTAAAATACCTACAGATATAGCTTTTATTTCCTGGAATGAACCACAGTGAAATTCATGCAGTATCTACAAAGTTCCTGACCAGTGACTTCAATAAGAAATCTGTTGGCCTGAAAGGAAAGAGGACGCTATTACTGAAGAACTCCCCACATTCCATGCCCAATTCTATCTGCAGTAGATAACAGCTGATACAACTGCATGACTGCAAATGCTGGTAGGAATTGTCTCCTGGGGAAGGTGGGCACCACAAAGAACCCAGGAGGTAAATCCAAGACTATCCTCAAGCCCAGAAAGCTAACCAACAGTGACCAGACTGTATTTCACAACACATATGGGTCACTTACTTCTTTTTACCTTCTCTTTCTCCTGCTTTGAACAAGAAAGCTACAGTGATTATCTTTTCCCTGCTAACCACAGATGGGGAAAGGGTGCTGGCTGCAGAGGTTTGTCTCTTTGGTAGAGATATTTTATTTCTTACAAGAGAAAGTCCATAGCTGGAGGGGAATTGTGTCCCAGCAGCAGTACTTATTCCAACACACCCAGCTGCTATATCCACATCTGATCCCGACTTAGCTTTGAGATGATGCCGTAATGGAATCAGAGACTTTGAGAATCCCAGGAAAGAGCAAAAATAATTTCATATGAGAGGGACATGAAGGACAGGGCAGACAGGCCAAAAATATCCTCAATAATTCTAGCCTTCTAGTTTCATGTCTTTGCATAATCCTCTTTCCTTGATTATGACTTGTGGCTTGTTTCTAACCATTTGAACATGGTCAGGGTGATGAGTTAGCACAATCATGGCTATGTTCCATGATAAAGCAACGCTGCTGGAATAGCATCTGTAATTACGTTATGATAAGCAGTTGACCTTTTATATCTGTGAGTTCTGTATCTTTAGATAGAATCACCCATGAGTGATAAACATGGATTAAGTAGCTAGCCTACAATGACTGTGTCTGTATCAATTTTTGGTTCCTATTCACTAAATAATATAGCAACCATACAGCATTTAGTAATGAAATATGAGGTCAAAAGAATATGGGAAAGTGTGCATAGGTTATATGCAAATACTATACCATTTTATAAAAATGACTTGGGCATCAGTCCATATTGGCAACTAGAGAAGCAGTTTCCTGGAACCAGTGCTTGAGGGTATTGAGGGACTCATTCATGAGACTCCAGGCAGAGAAGCTCCACTATCCTGTTGTCCTTGATGAAGCAAGTTACCAGGAGTTCTCCAGCTGCCAGGAAATGAATTCTGCCAACAACCTAAACAAGCCTGGAAGTGAATGCTTTCCTGATCAAGTCTCCAGATGGCAATGAAGCCCATCTTACCTCTCGATGACAGTGTTCTGAGACTTTGAGCAGAGGCCCTAGTTTTGCTGTTCCTGGACTCCAGATGGCACCTTAGTTTAACCGCGAGAAAAACAAATATGTGTGTTTTGTTGTTATTTTGGGTCTCCCAATGAGTCGCCAGGAGGCCCTAGGGTCCCACTTGCAATTCTTGGTCTACAGGGCTAGAGATTCAGTACAAGGCCGTGAGGATGCTCAGGCCATGTGGCTCTGGGAATTATGCAGGCGACACCTGGCAGTGCTTGGAATCTCCTGGGCCACACCTGGAGATCATGGGTTGACAGGGATCAAACTGAAGTTGGGTGCCTGCAAGGCATATATATGTATATATCCCGTGGACTGTCTCTTGCCAACAGGCCATCTAAACGTAGACTAATGTCATCTTGGCTTTTCTAGTGGAAAAGTTAACTGTATAGGCCATAGGAAGTAGCATCCCATCAATTGTACAGTGATATATTCTTTTAAAAATCATCAAGCATGAATAAATAACATTATCAAAGATATTCAACAATATATCATTCTTATATTAAATTGCACATCAAAACAATAAAAGTGTTACAATTGACAGTGCCACCAGTGAAGCTGAGAACTGTCACGTTAGTGCCCCAATTTCTAGACGATGCTGAGAGATAAAATTAAATCTTTCAAGTTCAAGCATGTGTAGGAGTCACACAGTTGCTTGCTTTTCTACTTTTGATTTAGAAGGATTCTTTTCAGTTAGGTCACTACTGTCAAGAGAGAACTAGGGCAAATTCTACAGCCCTGAGAATATCATCTCTCATTATATAGAATTTCCTGGTTATCAAAGCACAACCATTGTCATCTGATGAGTTCAGGAGTTCAAAGCTGATCACACAATGGGGAACCAGCAGAACTTTGAGAGACTCTTGTGATCTGAAGGGTTGAGGTTTGACCTCAAATATCATCAGCTGAGGCCCCCCGCTCCCCCCAACCCCCGGAGAGAATGAACAGCATGCATCTGAACATCTGCTTGGTACACACTTTCCTTGACATTTCCTGTTTAAATATTCTACCAAATTCCCTTGAGAAGACAGTGTGAATTACATGCCTAGTCAAAGATTCTGCAAAGGATTCTGAGTACTCTACATCTAGAAAATAGAGTCATAAAGCAGTATTAATGAAAAGTTGTAGTTTTTCGTGTGAATGAGAGTTTATGAGTTGCATCTAGGCTTTCTTTCATAATTAAAAAATTAATTTCATTAAAGCACTGTGATTTACAAAATTATTCATAGTTGAGTTTTAGACATACAAAACTCTATCACCAATCCTGCCACCAGTGTCAACTTCCCTCCACCAGTGTTCCCAAGTTCTCTCCTACCTCTCTCCCCCACCCCGCTCCCAGCCTGCCATCTTGACAGATACCTTTTCAAGTTTGGTTGTTAAAGTTTGAGTCTTATGATTTCAGTGTTGTTGACTCTGTGGTTTGGATACTTAACTCTACTATTCCTTAACACCCCTAATGTACTGAATCTCCTTGACCCCTGCCCCTTGTTGCTTCCCTTTCATCTCTTCTTCACCCTCCTCCCCAGCACTCCCCAGACACTTGATTTTTTTCCCTTCTTCCTATACTCTGGGGTCAAGAGTCACCTACTCAACACCTTGCCCTATTCCCCCAACCCTTAAATCATTGCATTTCCTCGTCAGGTTTGAATCTAGGCTTTCTAACTCTTTGAATTAGAAACATATTATAGACAAAGTGTATTATCTTATTTCTGACATTTGCTTGCTCTATGATCTGGAGAAATCTCTTTACCTAATCAGATCTCAACTGTTACATGCAATTAGATGGAATGGAAGGCCAAGGTAAGAAGCTGTTTGTTTGTTTGACAGCATTATTTATACAAGATCCACATTTCCACTCCCCCAAAAGACCCTGATCATCAGGAGACAGAGTGGCATGATGGTTACAGGCATGCATTTTTGAGTTATAACTGCACTGGACTTTGAGCCTGAGACCCCTTCTAGTTACTGCCTATGGGAAGTACAACAAATTCTTTAACTGGATAAGCCTCGATTCCCTGACTTAGAAAATAAGTCATCAAGCAGTCATAAAGTTGACAAATATCACCAGTTGAAAAATTGACATGACAGCTAAAGGAGTTCGTGTATCAGTCCATTGTCCAATAAGTCTGCATAACAAACCACACCATAGTAGGATCAAACAATGAGTTTGGGGCTGGAACAATTTCTCTAAGCTGTAGGGATGAAGAGTGGCAAGTGTGGCTATGATACAGTGCTGTTCTTTCTGGGGAGTCACTCTAATTTGGGACTTCCTCCTCATGGTGATAGCAAAAGTATAAGATCATATCTCAGCTGTGCATTTCAAGACTTTGTTCTCATCATCCTTGTGGGCCCAAGCAAGTCACATATGTAAGTGCAGTTCGAGGATGGGGATGGAGGATAGGGGCTCAGTCTCCCAGGAGACCAAGATAAGAATAAAGAAATAGTTTTAATAGTTTAGTCCCCCAAGGGCAGAATGTGTTAAGGATCCATGCAACAGAAGCCATGCTTGTTCAGGCTCATGCAAGATCCTTGACAAGTCCAACTGTAATATTGACTCCCTGGCCCTCTTTTCTTTTGTGTCCAATAGTCTCAGCCAATCTATCTTTCTTGTACTCCCAAAAGAAAACCAGAAAATTTATTCTGTTGAGAATTAACAACATTTTCCTCAACTGTCTGCAAGATACAGTTCTCTTCTCAGAATTACTGATTTTTTCCTGTCATCTTTTTATTAGAAGCAAGTATTTTGGAGGTGGGAGCAATCATCAGCCCTTTAGAAAAGAAAAACATGGGAGAGGAGAAAAAGTAACCAAATGCAACTGGTCTCTGATATTAGATCTAGGTTCTGCTGAGAAAGTAGGTGAATTTAGAGAAATTAATTAACCATGTCGAATCAAGTTTTCTTTGGGTTAAGACTATTCTAGGGTTGGTTATGAGACTGCCACATGGCATTAAATGCAAAGCATTTTGTCAATTATTGGTAAGAATATATTGGAATTTGGACAAACCTGTTTCCTGGGATATTTTGGCAAAAATTTCAAACTGTTGATTTGCTGCTTGCTTCCCATCATACTTAAGTCTGCTCCCACAACAGATTTGGGGAAAATTTCCCAGTCCCTATTCAGACTTTAAAAAAGAAATATTAAGAGATTTAAGAGAAAATCACCATAAAAAAGAGGGTTCTCAGAGTGGTCAATGTGTGTGTGTGTGTGTGTGTGTGTGTGTGTGTGTGTGTGTGTGTGGAGGGGGCATGGGGAATGTTCATGGCAGAGCATGTGAGTAAAATACTGACCTCACTGACACAACAGGAAACTGTTTTTAGTACCAGGCACCACATAAGTTCCCCTGATGACCACCTGCATCTCTGCCTGTGATTCAAACCAAGGCCCCCTCTCTCAAACAAATAAAAATTTAAAAAATTACAAATGAAAACTGCTTTTCATAGTTTGCACATCTGTATGGACATAGAGCTGAAGATCTAGAATAAATCTGGCTTGGTCTTGGGTGTATCCTTTCCTCACCTTTGCTCCCATCTCCTGAAGTCAGGCATGTGGGCGGATGTGGGGTCAGCTCCTGCTGTGATGTGTTTCCTTAGCCTCTGAGGCAGTAGGAGGGTTGAGGAGGCCCAAAGGAGAGATTTCAGAAAGTTATCGGCACCTATTGAGTTTTGAGAGCCCAAGTCTTCTATCCTCACTGGTTTTGCAAGTACAGAAATATCAGAGAGAAATTTGACCAGGGATTCCTACCTTACCATTTTAAGGGAAAGTTGGAGCAAGGCAGGGCAAGTGGAACCTCACTGCTAATCAACATAAAGGACATGGCTTGGGTCTTTCACAGTGGTGTTCTATATATAAAGTTTTAAATGGAGGTAAGCTGGAACGATAACACAGCGAGTAGGGTGCTTGCCTTGCACGTGGCCAACCCGGGTTCGATTCCTCCGTTGCTCTCGGAGAGCCTGGCAAGCTACTGAGAGTATCTTGCCCACAAAACCAAGTCTGACAAGCTACCCGTGACATATTCAATATTCAATATTCAAAAGAGTAACAACAAGTCTCACAATTTGTTGTGAGACGTTACTGGTGCCCGCTCTAGCAAATTGATGAACAATGGTAGGATACTGCTACAGTGCTAAATGGAGTTGGTCTGCCCAGTAGGTATCATTTTATAGCTGTATTTCCTTAAAAAACAAACAATAGGGACTGAAGTGATACTACAGTAAATAGGGTAATTTCCTTGCACTCAGTTGGATTCAATCCCCAGCATCCGATATTGTTTCCTGAGCAGCACCAGGAGTGATTCCTGAGTTCAAAACAAGGAATAAACCTGAACAGCAGGGCGGAGAGATAGTACAGCAGGTAGGGCGTATCCGTTGCATGCGGCCGATCTGAGTTAGATCCCTGGCACCCCATATGGTCCCCCAAGCATTGCTAGGAGTAATTCCTGAGTGCAGAGCCAGGAGTAACTCCTGAGCATTGCTGGGTGTGACCCAAAAGGCAAAAAAACCCCCAAAAAACCCAAAAACAAAACCAAAAACAAAACAAAAAAAACATGAACACCAGGAGGTGTGACCCCCTCAAACCAAACCAACAACAACAAAAACCAACATCAAATACAAGATATATGGTATCTTTTGTAAAGCTTGAACTTTTCTTAATTGTTTCTGACAACTGTACAGTCAGGTGTTATTGCATCTTAACTACTTAGACCCTAAAATAAGTACATAACATCTATAGAGTTTTGTAGTAAATCAAAATGGTTTGCTCACTTTAAATTGGACACAATCTTTAATTTTATTGCATTTTATTTATTGTTGTGTGTTTAGTTTTTGGGGCACCCATAGCAGTACTCAGTGATTACTCTTGGTTCAGTACTCGAGGGTCATTCCTGGCACTGCACAGGGTACCAGATGCAATGCCAGAGATGAATGGGGGTGAGTCACATGCAAGGCAAGCACTTTAACCCTTTTATTACCTCTCCACTCCCTGGATTTGTTTCTTTTTATTTATTTATTTATTTATTTTTATTAGTGAGACACCATGAGGTACAGTTGCAGACTTACAAATTTTTGTGCTTGGGTTTCAATTATACAATGATCAAATACCCATCCCTCCACCAGTGCCCATTTCCCACCACCACGGATTTGTTTCTTAAATAAGTTAACTCATTTTGTCATTTACAGTAAAAGTTCCTTGGTCTACTGCTTATGCGGCTCATGCTTGGGGTTGTAGTCCAGCGTTTCTCAACCTGGGGGCCATGAAGCTCACCCTTGAGGCCCACAGGTAAAATTCATTTTAATGGAGGAACACAGGAGAAGACCAGGGACCCCTGGTAGGGCAGGTGGGCTACAGAAGGAAAACAAAGTCAAAAGGATCATAGCATTAAAAGTCCTTTTGTGGACCATATAGAAAAGATCACCAAACACTGGTGTAGTCCAAATCAAACTCCAGAGCCTGGTTTACAAAATCCCACTGGACTCAGCTATTATTCCTTCCTGTCTGACCATGTTTCCTATCCTCTCTCTAGCCTACTCTGTTCCCATCCCAAGAGGTATTATTCCTTCCAACTCCTTAAGCTTGCTACTAGTGCAAGATCTTTATACTAGTTCTTCCTGTTTTGTTTTGTGTTTTCTTTTGTATTGTGGTTTTGTTTTGTTTTGGGAGCTACACCTGGCTCTGCCAAGGGCTCTCTCCTAACTCCTCGCTCAGGGATCACTCTTGGCTGTGCTTGGGGGACCATAGGTGCCAGGGATTGAACTTGGGTGGGCTATGTGCAAGGCAAGTGCCCTCCCCACTGAACTATTACTCCAGCCCCTGCACTAGTTCTTCCTTCTGCTTGTCAATCTCTATCCTCTTTCAGAGGCTTCTCCTGACTCCAGGAGGGAGAGAGAGCACATTCACGGGATTTCCTCAGGGGTCACAGAGATCTCCCCTACCTACAGTTACTACTTTACGTTAATGTGATGATTTAATTTCTTCATCGTGTTCATTGATATTCCAATTCTTGGTTTATTAATAACAGGATTATACTCTTTCTGGCAGAATGAGCTCCCCAGAACAGGAACCTGGCAGTTTTGTTCACTTGGGTAACCCCCTTGCATGGAGCAATGCTTAGAAGAGTGAGCATTCAACAAACCTCTTGAGGGAATGAATAAGTTCCTATAAAATTTTCTGTGCACTAGGTCTTTTAATAATTTTTCATTTTTCTGGTCTTCTAGCCCACACTTGGTGCTTGGGACTTATCTGACTCTATGCTCAAGAGACCATATGTGGTGCAGGGGACTAAAAAGGTGTAGACAGTGTGTAAGGCAAGAGCTACACTATCTCTCTGGCCCCTCCTGCATCTTTGAAAAGATATCAGAATCAGCTCTAAGTTAGCAATTCTAGGTACACAGAAGAAAACAAACTTGGAGGAAACAAACAAACAAAAACCCAAAGTAACATCACTACCATAATTCTCAACGAAGACAATATAATGTCATCAGGTCCTACTTACTGAGTAGCAAAAAGGCTGTTGGAGGTAGTATTATTCTTTCATCTTTTAGTTTGATAAGACTTATGGTAACCCACAGAGGCACACATAGAGTTTAAAAAAATTAAGTGCAAGGATGTGTCTTTAATGGTAAAACCCAGTTCTGTATGTTTGAAGCTCTAGGTTTGATCCCTGGCACACCACACCCCTCCTCCCACCCACACATAAATGATGCATTGTAATCTGTAAAATTACATATCCACACATATAAAATGAGGACTATATTAATACCACATTGTCAACGATAGCACAGCGGGTAGAACATTTGCTTGGCATGCAGCCGACCTGGCCGACCCAGGTTCAATTCCTCTGCCCCTCTTGGAGAGCTCGGCAAGCTACCGAGAGTATCTCGCCCACATGGCAAAGCTTGGCAAGCTACCCTTGATGTATCTGATATGCCAAAAACAGTAACAAGTCTCACAATGGAGACATTACTGAGCCCACTCGAGCAAATCGATGAACAACGGGAGGATAGTGCAACAGTGCTATCAACATTTTATAAGAATTTATGAATTTACATAAAATGCTTTTTATAACATTTCATGGGTCTTTACAATTTTTACTACCACTTTTAGTATAAAGCATTTACTACTTTTCAGGTGCTTAGGGTTAAAACACCAACCAGAAATTTGATACAGGGTCAGAGCCCGGCAAGCTACCGACAGTATCTTGCCTGCATGGCAAAGCCTGGCAAGCTACCCGTGATGTATTTGATATGCCAAAAACAGTAACAAGTCTCACAATGGAGACATTACTGAGCCCACTCGAGCAAATCGATGAACAACGGGAGGATAGTGCAACAGTGCTATCAACATTTTATAAGAATTTATGAATTTACATAAAATGCATTTTATAACATTTTATGGGTCTTTACAATTTTTACTACCACTTTTAGTATAAAGCATTTACTACTACTTTTCAGGTGTTTAGGGTTAAAATACCAACAAGAAATTTGATACAGGGTCAGAGAGCTGTTAAATAGAACACATGGAACACGGGTTCAATTCCCAGAATCACATATGGTCAAGCAAGCACTGTGAGGATTGATCCATGAGTAGAGAGTAAAGGAGTAAGTCCTGAATACAGCAATGTGTGAGAAAATTAAGAGGAAGAAAAACTGATATATTTAACCCATAATTTTCCATCATTTCAAATTTTGGCTAATATCTGAATGCCTAATACAATTTGATTGATAAAATTCATTTAAGAGTAGGCAATGAATGTTATTTGTCTTAAAAATTGCTTAACAGATAGATATATACTACATTATTTGAATAAGTATAAATAGAGTATGTTCTATTCATAGTAAATCTCCTTATACAATTAAGACCTGACCTTCACATTTGCAGAGGAAATATTAGCACTCTTGTTTTAGAATCTGCTGAAGAATCTTCTGTTTAAATAAATATGCTGGTGGCTTTCTGAAGCTGGCTAGTTTGCATTGACAGATCTTGGACTGAAACTTAACGTGATGGCTTCTGGGACCTCTGGGTTACAGTTCCAGGTGTCTGCCTGGTGAACCTCAGGTCACTGAATATCATTTTATAAGAAAAATGCCGTATGATCAACATTACATTACAGGAGAAACAGATTTTGAAGAAAGCAAGAGGTAACCCACATTGATTTAAAGGGAGACTGAGGATTTTAAGATAGAACATGGAGGGAAAACCTGAGGTGCAAATAAAAGAATCTATTCAGCCCAGAATGTCAGATTTGCAGCCACAAAGCAGGCTGGGAGTGAGACAGGTCCAGATGGAGCAGCTCTCAGCCCTCAGAATTGCTCCATGTCTCACTTAGCTAAGACCCTGGCAAGCATCTAATCTAACTCCCCAGTGACAACTCTCAGAAGGCCTCTGTGGGTTCTAAAAGAAACTGTCCCTCTGGATTTCATTCTCATCCTCATGGAAGGGTTCATCAGGGATATTAAAATCCCTAGTAAAACTCCAGTAAGTGCAATTTAGGTCAAAGGAGATAACAGATATGCCAGAAAAAGCCAGGAAATGCTCTCTCTTAGAAAAACAACTTCGAAAAGACAAATATTAAAGACTGCATGAATCCTATGGAAACACTGAAAACTTCTGAAAACTTTAATTGCTACATGCAAAATTATGAGTCAGGAGATGGGAAGAAAGGATGCAATTTACAGAAGATTTAGGAGGGATTATTCTTCAATGAGCTTTCCCTCTTAAACTATGAGTGCAGGGAAAACAAAACAGTGGTGTGAATCTTCAAGAATGGGATATCCATGTAGTACCACTTGTAAGTAAATTTCATGACTTCCTCTTTTCTAATAGCTACATAGTACTCCATTGTGTAAATGTACCGAAGTTTCTTTAACCAGTCATCTGTTCTCGGGCACTCAGGTTTTTTCCAATTTCTGGCTATTATAAAGAGTGCTGCAATGAACAAACAAGTGCAGATGTCACTTTGACTATACTTTTTTGACTCTCTGGGATATATTCCCAGGAGTGGGAGGGATACTGGTATCCGTGGTGGTGGGAAATGGGCACTGGTGGAGGGATGGGTATTTGGTCATTGTATAATTGAAACCCAAGCACAAAAATTTGTAAGTCTACAACTGTACCTCATGGTGTCTCACTAATAAAAATTAAAAATAAAGAATGGGATATTCAGAGTGAGAATTTGCATCTCTTAAGAGGGTCTTGGGGCATTCTCAGTGACATTTAATCTGCCTGTGTGGGCTGCATGGCTCAACATTAGGACCTAGTGAGGTGGCACTGGCATATACTCAAGCCCTTTGAACTATCTCCCCTGGCCCAGTAGACTGAATTTTAATGCAATGGTCAGGAGCAAGAGGAAAGCAAAGAGGAGAGAGCTTTGGTTTCAGGCAATGACAGAATACCAAAGAATAAAAAGATGATGCAAAAGCAGTCTATACAGTTTTGCCTTGGAGTACTTAATGAATTTTCAAACTTGAAAAGATAGAAGATTGATAGAAATAATTTAAAGTCTACATTAGAAAATAGAATATGAGTACAAATGTAGGAATTAGAACAATTAGATCCCAGTGCACTAAAATGGATAAAATATCACTTTAAAGAATCTTTGAATTGTATAGACAAGGAGAAAAGTGTTTTCAGAAGGAATAAAAGTCCTAAAATATGCAAAGTGTATAGGTGGTGTAAGAGGGGCATGTGTAAGAGTCACAGATAACTAAACTTGACATAAATCCAGTGATTAAGGCTCTCATGGGTTTTTTTTTTTTGGTACCAATATCCTCTTATAATAGTAAGAACAAAAATGTGGCTCAAAGCAAGTAGGGACCATGCTTTGCATATGTAAGGTCCTGGGTTAAGCCTCTGGCTCATATTTCTACCCAGAATCAGCTTGTTTGATTTTGATGCTTACTGAAAATAGCAAAGAATTGGCTCTTTGCTACAAATTCTGGAATGGTCACATATCTTCCACTAACCATTTTAATGGTTTGCTCATTTTTATTTGTCTTTTTTGGGAATATTGTGCTTAGGCAATTCCCACTAGTGGTACTCAGTGGCCATTCCTGGCTCTGTACTCAGGAGTGACCCGCAGCAATGTTCAGGGGACCATATGTGATACTGAGGATCAAAACAGTCAGCTGTTCTCTTTGTCCTCATTTTTTTTGGTGGGTGGGGCATACCTGGTGGAGCTAAAGGTTTGCTCCTGGCTATGCATTTAGGGAGCTCTTCTGGTGGTGCTTGGGGCCCATATGTGGTGCCAGTTATTGAACGCAAGTTGGCCACATGCAAGGCAAATGCCCTACTCACTGTACTATCTTTTCAGCACTTCTTTGATCTACTTAAAGGACGCCTTCATCAAATTAGAAATTTTTGTTCTCCTTAAATAACTTTTCCATGGTGAATTTAAATCTGCACAGTTCTATTCAATCATAATTTCATTCATAGATTCTACAAGGTCAACTGGATTCTTCCAAGCTATATTATTTTACATTATGATGTCCTCAAGAAACTTGGAAGATTTCTCCAAGGAGAATATTTCCCCAAAGTGGCATCATTCAAACTGCATGGCATACGTTGGACCCTTGAACATCTTACATGATTTAAGAGAATAATGAAGTCAACAAGATATTTTCAGACAACCCATTTTGTGTAAAATATGCTGACAGAGCTAATTGTACTCACGGATTTGGAGAGCAAAAAAAAAGTAGTATGGAGAAAGCATGAGGTTAAAATTTCTTGGGTGTCCTTTATTTATTTATTTATTTGCTTTTTGGGTCATACCTGGCGATGCACAGGGGTTACTCCTGGATCTGCACTCAGGAATTATCCATGGCGGTGCTCAGGGGACCATATGGGATGCTGGGAATCGAACCAGGGTCAGCTGCGTGCAAGGCAGACGCCCTACCTGCTGTGCTATTGCTTCAGCCCCAAGGGTGTCCTTTAATTAAAAAGCTTGATTAACAGCTTTTTTTGGAGGGAGATTCAGTCTAATTGTCTACTCTTCTGTCCTTCCTTGTCTGTTTTCTTTACTTCTTATAGGCAAAACTATGCCTGAGGTTGCACATGCAGAAATTCAGGGCTGGAGTTATACTTAAAATGTATTTTTAGTCACTTACCCACTAGTATGTAAGGGTTCTCAACAGTTTCATTTCCTGGACACTTCTTGCTTCAGAGCTAGAAAGCCATAGAGTCAGTGGGAGCTCCTCTCTAACTCTCAGTGGGGCTATAAATTCTGTTCATGGGGATTTTAAATGTCCACTGAAAAGGAGGACCAGAAGGCACCCTTACACCCAACACTCACAGCATTTAGTGGCTTATCACTTAAAAGGAGGTTTCCTCCTCTAATGACCATAAGAACCTGCAAGGGCCTATATAACTGACAAGCCATGGCGAGATAAATGATACTCCCTCCTTACTCTGTAATAAACACACTCTTAAATAAAGGTAAACCTGCCCTTGGCCTTTAGCTAGATGACAGCTAAAACTACATTAGGTATGACTCTGCTACTTTCTAGAGTTTCCTCATTAAAAATAAAACGTACACTCAAATAAGAAAATGAATCCTTGGGATTGGAAAAGAGTCACTATCAACCAGGAAGACTGGACAATAATCTTCATTGTAGCAGCACCATTTCACTGTCACTGTCCTCCTGTTGTTCATTGATTTACTTTAGCGGGCCCAGTAACGTCTCCATTGTGAGACTTCTTGTTACTGTGTTTGGCATATTGAATACTCTCAGTAGCTTGCCAGGCTCTCTGAGAGGGGCGGAGGAATCGAACCCAGCTTGGCTGGGCTGGCTGTGCGCAAGGCAAACGCCCTACCGCTGTGCTATCACTCCAGCCCATTTAATTAATTAATTTTTTACCATTCAATTTAAATTTTTTGTAAGAATATCACAAGCAGTGTTCAAGAGACCTGGAAACTCCACTGATGAGTCTTGACTTCACTAGTGGTTCAATGCATGGACACAGTGAGGTGATGCTGCTTGGGCTCTGCGGTGTGGGGGGATACCAAGCCCAGCATGGTGTTGCTTAGAACCCTCCAGAGCTGCACCCAGCAATATATGGAGCACCATGTGGATGCCAGGAATGAAACTCAGGTCAGGGGCATGCACACGGACTATTATACTATCCCCTGGCCCACAACCACCACATAAAGAATAAATAAATTCCCATTCTGAGGTTGCATTTTGTGTCTGATTTTTAAGAGATTTCACACATCTGCCTTCTTTCAATGAGCTACAGTTTACTATAAGTGGTGATCAAGAATATTTATGGCTAATCTCTGAATATTTAATGACAAATACATGGTTGAGGTATCTTATAGATTGCCCACAGAAATGGTACGCTTCATGTATATACAATTCATGTGTATATACTTCATATTTCATGCATGGAGTCATGCTTCTTAAGCCCACTCACAGACAGAATCCTTGCCATACCTTCATGGGAGCCAGCTGGATGGGTGTGATGCATGAAGGATCCACCATGGGCTTTGGCCTGTTGGCGGTGTCTGCTAACAGGCTATGCCATTGCTGGGGAAGGCCTGTAAACTTCTGTTCTTGAGGATCAAATCCAGTATGAACCCTGTGTTCAAAGTTGGATGGGCCCGATATTTCAATCTTTTTCTTTTTCTTCCCAAACATGGTGCCAAAACCTGAGAAACAAACAGAAAAGAAGTGTCTTTCCAGCAGAAGAACAGGGGATGGTTACAATTCATGCTTATTTATCACTTTTGGTTAAGGGCCCGTTGATCGTCGATTTGCTCGAGCGGGCCCAGTAACGTCTCCATTCGAGACTTTGTTGTTACTGTGTCTGGCATATCGAATACTCTCGGTAGCTTGCCGGGCTCTCCGAGAGGGGTGGAGGACTCGAACTCGGGTCGGCCATGTTGGCCGCTTGTAAGGCAAACGCCCTACCCGCTGTGCTATTACTTTTGGTTATTCCTCTAAATTTCAGCTGCGCCCTGGCAAACTAGATCTGCAGGTTGTGCAGATGAACAATTCCATTCCCTTTCCTGGTGCTATCATCTCCTTGCATCTGCCATATGCAGTTCCTGTATGACTTGCTTTGACCATGAACTGTAGAGGGTGTAGACAGTGTTCAGCATGGAGTTTTCAGAACATTGTGTATTTCCATTTTTTTTCTTGTGATCCTGTCACTTGGCAAGGAGATCCCTCTAGAAGATCCTACAATGGAAGATGCATGAAGCAGACATATATCTGGCTTCTAGTTTGGAGCCAAGATCAACCAAGCCACAGCTGAACTTCGATTGAAGTTGTGTGTAAGACAAAAAATTGTTGGCTGTGAAATCACTGAGATTTTGCACTTGTTTGTTACAGGGTATTAACAAAGCAGAAGTGGTTGAGAGCACAGGGAGAAGCATCATAAAGTAGGTATGTAGGGTATTGGAAAATTATATGATTGAAACTCCACCCTCAAAAGAAAAAAAAGGAAATGCTTTCTAATCATAAACTCAGTAATGGCCAACATTTGTTAAATACTTTTTGGGAACTGTTAAATCACTTTCCATTAGCAATAGAAAGTTTCATAAAAAATAAAAGTTTGGTATGTAAACAAAATTGAAAACATTTTTATGAAAAATATAATAAATGTATGTATACAGGTAGGTTTAATGATTACATTCACTACATAGAATTATTAGGATTCAACAAACAGGGCTGGAGTGATAGCACAGCGGTAGGGCATTTGCTTTGCATGCAGCCAGCCCGGCCGAGCAGGGTTCGATTCCTCCACCCCTCTCGGAGAGTCTGGCAAGCTACCGAGAGTATTCAATATGGCAAACACAGTAACAAGAAGTCTCCGAAGTCTCAACAAACAGTTGTAAAACGCTTATTAGGATGTAATCTCCACCTATAAAAGGAATGCTCCATGCATGTTCATCACTATTTGCCAGTGCTGGCACACAGCAGTACTCAAGAAATACTTCCTGGGAGTTGGAGAGACAGTGCAGCACATAGAGTAACTGCCTTCTGCACAGCCAACCCAGGTTTGATCCCTGAGACCCTGAGCACCACCAAGAGTGATCCCTGAGTGCACGGCCATATTGAGTGCACGGCTTACTAGCTTTGAGCACTGCTAGGTGTGCCCCAAAAACAAATCGAAAGAAGTGAAAGGAGGAGAAATATCCACTGATGATCAAAAATCACCCAAAATTTAGGGAATAGCCCCTGGGGTCAGGGTCTCACAGACTCTCACAGAGTTCTTACATTCTTTCCTTGATTTCCTCTTCTTTTTTTGTCCCTTCACTTTCCACTGAAATTCTGCTTCAGGTCAGAAAGATAGCTCAAGGGGGCTGAGCATATATATGCTTATATCTAAATGCTTATATTTATATATTTTATATAATATTTATATATTATATATTTTATTTATGTAATATACTTATACATTATGTATAAATAATTATATAAATATATTTATATATTATATATTTATATATATAAAGCATATATATGCTTTGCCTGTGGGAGGCCTGGTATCACACGGTTCCCCTGAACAATGCTGGGAGCAAGACCAAGCACAGAGAAACCCCTAAGCACTCTTAGGCATGGCCCAAACCCAAAATCAATAAAAAAAATAACAGCAAAATTCCATTTCTTCTCATACTCCTGTGAATGACAAAGGAAGGGTTCCAGTGCTTTATCCCATGGAGGGGCAGAGGGACACAGTAGGAAAAATGAAGATCTGCTCCACAGCTGTTTCTCTCCAATGCACCTGTCCATGACGGTGTTTAGTGTACAATGTGTCTGGTATCATTTAAGACTCATAATTACTCCATGTTCGGAATCTCCAAGACCACCTTCAGGTTTGGAGGCTCATAGGACACTCAGTCACACTCTGGTCTGAGGTTTGTTACAGTGAAAGTAAAATCAGCAAAGGGAAAAGTACCAGGGCAAAGGGGAGAGCTGGTGCAAACTGCCAGGGTACAGATTCATTCCTCTCACTCTGAAACTGACATCACTTGTGAAATTTTATGTACCAGATAAGCTCATTAGCTATTCAGTGTTTATTATTTTATTTGCTACTAGTCATTCAGGAACCCTATGCCTATTTCATGGAAAAAATAAAAAGATTCCATAGGGAAAGCAGAGCTCGGATTAAGCCATGCTGTTTGCATAAACTGTGGGTGCACAGTGATCCATTCTTATCAGCAAGTGGTGGGAACTCGTCTGGGATCCAAGTTCCCAGATATACCAGCCAAAGGCCACCCTTGGGAACAGGCTTTTCTATGAAAAAGAGTTTGCCGCTTGGTATGTAAACTCTTTTCCTACATAAGAACTGTTAACATCTTAGCTCCATTTTACAGAGAAGACACAAACACTTAAGAGCCCAGATTAGAAACTGCAAAGCTAGTCTCAGAATCTCAAAAAACTTGTTTTTAATGCCTGGACAATGCATTACTCACCAGAACTTACCTTTTTATACTGATGTGCTTTGCCCCTTCCTTCTTAAGGAATGTTTTCCCCTTGGAGATCTAATGTGGTGGGAATGGTGAGTTCAAATAAGCAGCTATGAGATTCTGAAGGTTTCTTGGATCCTCATGTTTCACTCCCAGAAAATTTCTGAGACTCAGCAGGACCCTGAGCAGATAAGATTAAGACTTCCGTAGCCAAGCATATTGAACTCCAGAAAGTCTACTTCTAGAGCAATTTGGTAGATATCTTTCTATATAAAAATGTTGCAACAGGTTTCGAAATGAGGTATTCCAAGATTAATGTATAATGTTTCCTGATGTTTTTCCTAATGTTTTCCTAGTGTTTCCTAAATAACAGCACATGTGATTGTTCACTTAACAGCTGGACTAAGCATGCATTCCTGGCAATAGCAGCTCTCAAAAGTTAAATACTTGTGAGGTGAGGAGGTGGGGATACTGTCTCAGATAAACTTGAGGAACAACGGTTTATAATAACTTCCTATGTGGGATTTCTCAAGGTCTTTATTATCTTATGTGTAGTTACTTTCTAGAGAAGGACACTAAATGGATTCCCAGAATCCCTGATCTTAGAGTTTCTTACAAAGTTTGGATTTTTTTTTTCTTTTTGGATCACAGCCAGCAATTCACAAGGGTTACTCCTGGCTCATGCACTCAGGAATTACTCCTGGCGGTAATCGGGGGACCATATGGGATGCTGGGAATCGAACTCCGATTGGCCACGTGGGTT
The DNA here is from genome assembly GCF_029834395.1 of Sorex fumeus. NCBI lineage: Eukaryota > Metazoa > Chordata > Mammalia > Eulipotyphla > Soricidae > Sorex > Sorex fumeus. The sequence continues at coordinate 27,028,611 of NW_026606101.1, forward strand.
TTCTTCAGTCTCTTCTAAGACAGCCCCTACCACATACACACACAAACATACACACACACCAAACAAACAAACAAACAAAATAACAGTAATCAAAACCATCCATTCAAGTTCTTATAAAATCCAAACTGAAGTAAATCCATACCTAATAATTTAAGTGATGTCTGGTACAGTTAGAACTGCTAAACAATAATATATTAAAAGAAGCTCTTTGAAGACATAATCAGTGGTAATAATATTAGCTGATATTAAGAGAAAATTTCCTAGACTCAGGATTCTATACTCTGTGTGATAACCATCCTCTTGTATGTTGACAACTCTAGAAGCTTGTTACTTTGTGAGTGTTGGGAAGGGGTTTACAAGGTGAGTAGACTTGATTTCCTAATGTGGCCTGGTATACAAATGATAGAAGTGGATTAAACCTAAGTTACTCTAGATTTGGCCCGTTAGGGATGTGATTGACCATCTGATCACAAAGCCCTACTCCGCTGGCAATTATCAACTTCTTTCACTTAGTGTAAAATGTAGGCAAAGCCAATAATCATGTCCCTGCGCCCAACCTGTTATTCAGGATGAAGCTAAGTCCCAAACTGTGTGACATCAAAAAGCAGGAGGTTGAATATGAACAATCACATGTGAAAGCTTGTGAGAGGCAATATCTTTTTAAAGATTAGAATTTGCAAAAATAAAAAACTCCCTAACAAAATTAAATAAAATATAACATATTTTCTTTGTTTTTGTTTCGGAGCCATATCTGGAAGTGCCCAGGGCTTAGTCATGGTCCTTTGCTTAGGGATCACTCTTGCTAGGGGAACCATATGTGGTATTGGAGATTGAATTGGGGCTGGCCAAGAACAAGATAAACTCCTTACCATCGTACTAATATCTCTGGCCCTGAATAAGGGATTCTTGTAAACGCTTACGAAAAGAGGTCATTACAAGAATGGTGTAAAAAAAAAACAGTCACAATGTAGTTCTTGATTCACAATGGTAAAATATATATATATATCATAGTTCTTATAAGTAATGGCAAAAAAATCACAATATATAAGAATCATTTACTGGTATAACCAAAAATGGCCTTCCAAATTTGTATTGGGAATATAGGAGGGGTGAACAGATTTTGTAGTAAAGCTCAATTTTCTCTAATACAACATATCACAGCAAAATACAATGGAATAGGGTTGCCTAATATTTATTTAGCTGCACACATATATTTTTAGTTCTGTACAAAAACTAAAAAAACATTAAGAAGGCAAGTGCCATGCATTGTGGACTCAGTGGGCAATATCCTATCAGTTCTAAACTATGCTGGTGGGCACTCAGACTGAGTACTGCTGGTAGATGGAACCATAAAAAAACTACAGAGGGCTGAAGAGACAGTAGGTAGAGCATGTTCTTGACCCAGATTCTATCTCTGACGTCTATAATCCAGTGATTAGTGCCAGGGGTGATCTCTGAGCATAGAGGCAGGAGTAAGCACTTGGTATGGCACACACACACACAAAAATCCATAAACATTTATAGGAAACCATTGTTAATTTAATAATCCCCAAAAGTGTGGGTGGGGGAGGGGAGGTGGAAGGAAAGAAAGGGAAGGGAAGGGAAGGGAAGGGAAGGGAAGGGAAGGGAAGGGAAGGGAAGGAAGAAAGAATGAAGGGATGAACGGAAAAAGGGAAGATAAAGGAAAGGAAGGGAAGGGAGAGGAAGGGAAGATCAAAAACAAAGACATAAAAAGGCCAAACTGAAGAAATGTTGTAAGGTAGCTAAGAAGCCAAACTTGGAGTCATCATGGATTAGATCAGAAGTATCTGGATTTCTTCTACCATTTTTTGGTGAAACATGATGCATGGTCTGTTTCTTTCCAAACATATTAAAAACCAAGACTTGTTAAAATTAATATGCATCAACAAATAAACTTCAAGATATTTTTGGGTTAATGTTCAGAAAGAGATTGATTTACATGGGTAAAAAAGAGAACTATCGACCATCATTTGGAAATTGTACCTTAAGAGGCCATTCAAGGATGACTGAAGAGTCCACTATCCCTTGGAAATAATGGTAGATGACACTTCAGTATCCAAACAGCACATGCCTATTTAAATTCTCATTTTGCCTAAATAAGTGATAATTTATATAGATGAGTTTGGAAAAAGAAATTTGAAGCATGAGTAGATTTATTTGAGGAAAGAGAGTTGGATTTATGCAGGAGAAGGGAAGTTGGGGGCACACTCAGAAGTAAGCTTAGGATTTATTCCTGGTTCTGTGCTCAAGGATTAGACTAGTAGTACTCAGGGACCACCACATGCAGTGCTGGGGATCAAATCCAGGTCAGCTACATGTAAGATCAGTGCTCTACTATCTTTCCATCCCAATATTAGAGTTCCGATCTTGAACCCTTTTACCTTCATAGTAAGTTTTCTGCTACTTATTAAAGATTGTGAATATTCAACTGAATTATGTGCTAGCTATTCCTCTGTAAGCTGTAAACCTGAGAATCAAGTGTGTGTGTCAGTGACCCAGGAAAGATATCTCACTTCAAGCAGAGGGAGAGGGTGATTCACCCATTGACACAGAATATTATATTCTCATTTGGGTCCTCAAGAAATGGGTGATACCTACCTACACTTAAGACACCCACTTGTTTTACTAAGCTCATAACCTAAATACTAATCTCTTCTAGATTCACCCTTAAATACATACTCAGAATTAATGTTTTACAGTTATTTGGAAATTCCTTAGTTCAGTCCAGTTCAGTTGACAGATAAAATTAACTATCATAAGAACCTAGGGCCAAATTCATGAGCACATTCTACAGTTTACATAGAAATCAAATATTCTTGAAGGATAATTTAAGAACTCTACCTGACTACAGGCAAGCTTGTTATTCCCGAAAATTGCCACTAACAATTTTTATTCTCATGCATAATTTTTGGTTTAAAAAGTCCATTTTAAAATCAAATGGGTTATAAATTCCATTTAAAAATTAGTTCATTTTGGGGGCCCTGGGGTATGCCCAGTGATTTTCAAGGCTTACTCTTGGCTTTGCACTCAGAGATTATCCTAGTGGGGCCCAAAGGACCATATATGGTGCTGGGAATTTTGGAATTGGACCTAGGTCAGTGCAGTACAAGGCAAGCACCCTACCTGCTGTATAGGTCTGTTCCCTCCCTTTCAACTTTCTTGCAATTCTATTTTTTTACTATTCCTGTCAATCATTATTTATTTGCAGAGTTATAGTATTCTTTAAGAGTAGAGGGGCTAAAGCTATAGTATAGCATGCAGGGTTAGTTGCCTTGCATGTGACCAGCCTGGGTTTGATCCTTGGCTACCCATATGGTCCTCCAAGCACTATCAATACTGATCCCTGAGCACAGAGCCAGGAGAAAGTCCTGAGCACAGTTGAGTATAGCTCAAAACCCAAAACCTAAAGAAAAAAAAGTGGGATTTTGATGTAAAATGTAGTTTTCAAAATATTCTTATGCATGAGTGATTTTGAATTGAGCTTGGGCCACAGGACAGAAATTCACAAGGTACAGTATATTAAAAGTATATTAAAACTTATTAAAAATGTAGACACAGGTTACAACATGGATGAATCTTGAAGATACACTAAGTAAAATAATAATAATAATAATGATAATAACCCAAAGTCTGATTAGGGAAATGAAAATCAAAATAACATTGAGATATTATATCACACCAATGAGAATGCCATATATCAAACAGTGATGGTGAGAATATGGTCAGAAAGGAACTCTCATCCACTGTTGGTAGGATTACTGTCTAGCTCAGTCTTTATAGAAAGCAACATGGAGATCTTAAAAAAAAAATTAAAAAGCAAGGCAGGTAGACCTTCCATATAGCCCTGAGATACCTTTTTTTTTATTAGTGAGACGACATGAGGTACAGTTGTAGACTTAAAAATTTTGTGCTTGGGTTTCAATTATACAATGATCAAATACCCATCCCTCCACCAGTGCCCATTTCCCATCACCACGGATCCCAGTATCCCTCTCACCTCCCATCCCCCATTTTTTTTTACCATTTTTTAAAAGCATTATTCTCCAAACAGGAAAACATTAATTTAAAAGGATATAAGCACAGCTGTGTTCTTCACCATGGGCTGGAGCGATATCATAGTGGGTAGGGCATATGCCTTGCATTTACGGTTGACCCAGGTTCAATTCCTCCATCCCTCTCGGAAAGCCTGGCAAGCTACCGAGAGTATCCTGCCTGCATGGCAGATCCTGGCAAGCTCCCTGTGGCATATTCGCTATGCCCATAACAGTGCCTGCTCGAGCAAATTGATGAACAACAGGAGGACAGTGCTATAGTGCTACTTAATACAACAGCCAAGATGTGGAAATAAACCATGCCCAACTATGGATAAGTAGATCAAGAAGGTGTGGTATATATTCACAATGCAATACTATGCAGCTCTAAGAACAAAACTATGCAATTTGCTGCAACATGTATATATTTAGAGGAATCCATGCTGAGTGAAATCAGCAGAAGGAATGGAATAAATACTGAATGATCTCAGTCACATGCGGGACTCAAAGATAAACAGCAAGGTAGCAAAAAAGGGCCAAAGGCAACAAAATGGAACTGAATTGGTGGTGGTGGGGCGGGGTTTGAAAGGGAGGGGTACTTAGGTCCTTTGAGGAGGACAGCAGGTACACTGGTGATAGGTGTGGTGTTGGAATTATTTGCATAGAAAACCATCATTAACCATACTGTAAATCAATTAAAAAACTATTAAAATTAACAGTAACCATACCAAAGGGATAAATATTATATGTCCATTTTTATGGGATGGAGGGTTCATAAAGTAGTCAAATTCATAGAGATAGGATGAAGAAAGGGAAAATGGAGAACTGGTGATTAATGGGCACTGAGTTTAGTTTGTGAAGATTCAAAATTTCTGGAGTGGTGATGGCTGTGATACATTAACAATGTACTTAATGTCACTGAAGTGTATGCCTAAAATGATTAAAATGGTAACCATGTCCTGTCTATCTTACCTTAGTCATGTATACTCACAAATGTTCAACTCTTATACCAGTTGGCAAATAAAATCGACAATGCTATAAAATAAATTTTAATATTATTAAACTTTTCTAACAGGTGTGTTGACTTACAATTAGCTGATTTGGGAAGGAAATCTAATGCATCTTCCTAACACATAATACAAATGTTTTTGTTTGGTTGCTTTATACCTCTAGGAATTGAACCTAGGACTTTGCTCAGGGAAGGCAAGTAAGCACTGTAGTTTCCTCTTTTTTTTTTGGTTGTAATTATTATTATTAAGGTAAAGGTAAAGGCCCTCCCGTTGATCGTCGATTTTTCTCGAGCGGGCCCAGTAACGTCTCCATTGGAGACTTTGTTGTTACTGTGTCTGGCATATCGAATACGTCATGGGGAGCTTGCCAGGCCCTGCCGTGTGGGCGAGATACTCTCGGTAGCTTGCCGGGCTCTCCGAGAGGGGCGGAGGAATCGAACTCGGGTCGGCCATGTTGGCCGCTTGTAAGGCGGACGCCCTACCCGCTGTGCTATCGCTCCAGCCCATTATTACTATTATTATTTTATTGAATCACTGTGAGCAACTCTTACAAAGCTTTCATGTTTGACATTCAGTCATACAATGATCAAACACCCATCCATCCACCGGTGCAAATTTTCCACCACCAAAGTCTTTAGTATCTGCACCCCCCACCCCCCACCATCCCATCCCTTCCCCTTCCTCTATGGCAGACAATTTTCCCCATACTCTCTATCTACTTTCGGGCATTAAAGCACTCTACTTTTAAGTTGCATTCCAGTCCAAAGAATTCCTCTTAAAAAAAGAAAGCACTTTCTTTGGCCACAGCTTTCGAAGTGACTAAGCACTGAGCTCAGCAATGGATTATATAAAATGTGCTCTAAAATCACCTTTTTATTGAGTACCCGGAAACATGGCTTAGTGTGCCTGAGAAATGGAACTTAAAATTTTACTTAAATTTTAGTCTAAAATATGATCCTGATATTTACTCTGTGAAAAACTTTAATTAGAAACAAGTTGAAAAGTTGGGTCTCTGAATTTACTTCTCAATTGTAAGTTGTTTGCAATCGAGGTGCCTAAGAGATCATACACTGCCTAGGGCATGCAGTTAAACTGTTTTTCCCCCCAGCAACCCATATAGTTCCCTGAGCTCTGCAAAGAATGTTACCTTAGCAAGTGCCAGTTCTGTGCACTGTCCACATATGTGGAAAAAAAATGTATGTACTCTAACGTGGAGAAAACTTTAATTCTGATGAAAATTTTGCATGCCAATTGTTATGTTGCCCTAAGTATAAAATACACATTAGATCTTGAAGATGACCTAAATAAGACTGTAAAAATATTCACTTGTAATTCTAAAGTTTTTTTTTTTTTTTTTTTGCTTTTTGGGTCACACCTGGTGATGCACAAGGGTTATTCCTGGCTCTGCACTCAGGAATTACTCCTGGCAGTGTTCAGGGGACAATATGGAATGCTGGGAATTGAACCTGGGTCGGCCGTGTGCAAGGCAGACACCCTACCCACTATGCTATCTCTCCAGCCCCAAGTTGTTTAGATGTTGAAAGGGAATAGTTTAGATATGCTGGATTAAATAAATACATTATTAGAATTGATTTCACATTTCAAACAATTTCTGATATAGCCATTAGAATATTTAAAAAGCATATATGGTTTGCATAATATATCTATTGGACAGAATTAGCCTAGACTATTTTTAAAAATTTTTTTAATTTAATTTTTATTAGTGAAACACCATGGGATACAGTTGTAGACTTACAAACTTTTGTGCTTGGGTTTCAGTTATACAATGATCGAGTACCCATCCTTCCACCAGTGCCCATTTTCCACTACCAATGATCCCAGTAACCCTCCCACTTCCCCAACCCATACCCACTACAATGTGTGGAGAAATTTCTATTAGATTTCTCCACCCTTTGTACTTCCTCTACCCTTTCCTTAGGGCAACCTCACATTCTTTGTCCAAATTCAACCGTTGTTTTGGATTATTTTTTATTTTTTTTTAATTTTTTTTTATTTTATCATTTTTTTTTATTAGTGAAACACCATGAAGTACACTTATAGACTTATAAATTTTTGTGCTTGGGTTTCAGTTATACAATGATCAAGTACCCATCCCTCCACCAGTGCCCATCCTCCCCCACCACGGGTCCTAGCATCCCTCCCACCCCCCATCCCTCCCCCCCCCCCCCCCGTCCCACCCTGCCGCTGTGGCAGGGCATTCCCCCTTGTTCTCTCTCTCTTCTTTTGGGTACTGTGTTTTGCCAGAGAGGCATTGAGTGGCAATCATGTTTGGTCTATAGACTACTTTTAGCATGAATCTCCCACCCTGGGAGGGTCTTCACAACACCCTTTATTTGGTGCTCTCTTCTCTATCTGAGCTTCCTTCTCACCTAGCACGTGTGGCTGGCCTTCAAGTCATGGAGCAAAATTCCTGGTACTAATCTGAGCCATTCCTGGGTGTTAGTCTCCCGTTTTGTTGCTTTATGTTCCCCAGATGAATGCAATCTTTCTGTGTCTATCCCGCTCTTTCTGACTCATTTCGCTTAACATGATACTTTCCATGTAGTACCACTTGTATGTAAATTTCATAACTTCATCTTTTCTAACAGCTACATAGTGCTGCATTGTGTAAATGTACCAAAGTTTCTTTAACCAGTCATCTGTTCTCGGGCACTCGGGTTTTTTCCAGATTCTGGCTATTGTAAAGAGTGCTGCAATGAACAAACAATTGCAGATGTCACTTCGACTATACCTTTTTGCCTCTCTGGGATATATTCCCAGGAGTGCTATAGCTGGGTCAAATGGGAGATCAAATTCTAATTTTTTTGAGAATCGTCCATACTGTTTTCCAAAAGGGTTGGACCAGCCTGCATTCCCACCAGCAGTGAAGGAGGGTCCCTTTCTCGCCACATCCGCGCCAGCACCTGTTGCTTTTGTTCTTGTGGATGTGGGCCAGTCTCTGTGGTGTGAAATGATATCTCATTGTTGTTTTGATCTGCATCTCTCTGATGATTAGTGATGTAGAGCATTTTCTCATGTGCCTTTTTGCCATTCGGATTTCTTCTTTGCGAAAGTTTCTGTTCATTTCCTCACCCCATTTTTTGATGGGGTTGGGTGATTTCTTCTTGTGTAGTTTAACCAGTACCTTGTATATCCTTCAATGCAATCCCTATAAGGATACCCACGACATTCTTCAAAGAAATGGAGCAAACACTCCTGAAATTTATATGGAACAATAAGCCCCCACGAATAGCTAAAGCAATTCTTGGGAAAAAGAAAATGGGAGGAATCAACCTACCTAACTTCAAGCTCTACTACAAAGCAGTAATAATCAAAACAGCATGGTACTGGAACAAAGGCAGAGTTGCAGACCAATGGAACAGAGTTGAATATACTGACATCTCCTCCCAAACATATAATCATCTAATCTTCGATAAGGGGGCAAGAAAAGTGAAATGGAGCAGGGAAAGCCTCTTTAATAAATTGTGCTGGCAAAACTGGACGGCTACATGCAAAAAAGTGGGCTCAGATCTCTGCCTAACGCCATGCACAAAAGTAAGATCGAAATGGATTTATGACCTCAACATCAGACCGGAATCCATAATGTTTATTGAAGACAAAGTTGGCAAAACTCTCCACGATATTGAAGTTAGTGGTATCTTCAAAGATGTCACGCCACTGGCTGAGCAAGTGAAAACAGAGATAGACAAATGGGACTATCTTAAACTAAGAAGCTTCTGCACCTCAAAAGAAACAGTGACCAAAATACAAAGACAGCCTACAGAATGGGAAAGAATATTCACCAAATACACATCTGACAAGGGGTTGATATCAAGGATATACAAGGTACTGTTTTAGATTATTTTTATCTGTTCTCTTGCTTTGTTTCTTTATATTACACATATTAATAAGATGATCAGATATTATCTTTATTCTTCTGACTTATTTCACTTTGAATGATATACTTCAATCCCATCCAGACTGCTACGAATGGCAAGATTTTATCCTGTATAACTTAATAAGAATGCTACTTAAACCTACTTGTGGTCAGCATATTAGACACCAAGTATATTTATATATACTCATTTCTATCATAAGTATTTATTGTAGATAGGTTTCTGGGATGTACAATACTGTACTTATTTAAATAAGATCTAGAGAATTTAAACCACTTGGTAAAATCAGACTGTATTCTGTGCAAAACTGAATTCAGTTTTTAGTAATGTTCTTATCAGTTCCATTTTTGGGTAGTTTTTGTGGAAATGAAAGAGGTGGCGGAAACTTTTCTTTAAACAATGAGAGAACATATGATCCTTTAGATGTATTCTATATTTTAAATTACAAAAAACTTTCTGATCAATGAATAAAACAGGTAAAAACATTGCAACTCAAACAATTTTGTCCAGAAAATATCAGATTTAGATTAGTTAAGAACTATACTCATACAAGTCAAAGGTTCCTGGAGCATAGTCATAGTATTAGATTACTACTACTACTACTACTACTACTACTACTACTACTACTACTATTTATTATTATTTTAAATAAAATATGTATAATACAAGTCAGAACTTTAACTATTATAAGTGTATACTTTAGGTAACCCTACAAATACATACCTTTGTGTATGTGTTTATATCCACATTGTTACATAGCCATTACCACTATTCATACTGTTATCTTAAAATATTGCTGTGAGTGGGATAAAAGCATGAGTCAATTAAGTTAGTAAAGGCTATGAACCTGCTACTTTTGTAACAAGGGTCAGATAAAATCTGTTTACTCCTGTCCTTCTGCCCAATGAGTTGATTTGGTGAGATGGCGCTTCCGCTGCTGATAGGACCTCGTTTGGAGAAGTGTATCTGTTACTCCTTCTGATTTTACTTGTGGTGACAGGAATTGAACCCAGCGTTTCAGACATGCAAGGTTAATATTCTACCAATGTGGTGAGTTGGGATACTGGGGCTGGGGTGGTAGGATAGTGGGTAGGGCACTTGCCTTGCATCTGGCCAACCCAGAGTTAACCGTCAGCATCCCACGTTGTTCCCTGAAGACTGCCAGGAATGATTCCTGAGCAGAGAGCCAGGAGTAAGTGCTAATTACTGTGGACTGTGACCCAAAACCAAAAATAATAACAGCAAAATTTAAAAAAATAAAGTTTTACCACTGGCCCTGCTAACTCTTTCTACTTACTACTCCTTTGCCTAATCCCCTAATTTAAAGAAGACAATTCAGAATACCAAGAGGCAGTGTACTGGGTCCTTTCCATGAACCAGGTCTCAAGCAAGACTACAGAAGGGGAGAAATTCACTTCTTTCCTCTTGCTCCAAAAGATACTATTTGCAGGGGCAAATAATTTGAAGGAGCCCTAGAGTTCAGTATCTCTGCATAAAGTGGATCAAGGTGGTGAGTGTTTCCTGTGATCACCCTAATAAGTAATGGTTAATTCAATGGCTTCAAACACGTGCATACTCTTCAGCAGTTTTGGAGCTCAGTGTCTAGAGTTCATCATTGAAAGTAAATCAAGGTGTCAGCAGAGCTGTGTTCTCTATAGAATCTCTAGAGAAGAATCCATTATCTTGCCTTTACAGCTTTGAGACCTCCATTCATACACTTCTGGTCTTTCAACTGAGCACTGCAATACCTTTAAATCTCTGCTCCCATCATCACATCATCTTCCACCTTTTGTATCAAAATTTTCCTGCCTCTCTTATGACATTTGTAATGGCATGACTCCACCTGGAAAATCTTCATAAATATAACTATCATTTTACTAAGAATCTCCCTTTATATAGGACTGGAGAGACGGCACAGTTGGGTAGAGCATTTGCCTTGCATGCGGCAAAAGTGGGTTTGATTCCCAGCATCCCAGATGGCCCCTTCAGCATTGCCAGGAGTAATTACTGAGTGCAGAGACAGGAGTAACCCCTGTGCACTGCCGGGTGTAACCCAAAAAGCAAGGGCATTCCCTTTTGTTCTCTCTCTCTCTTATTGGGTGTTGTGGTTTGCAAAAGAGGTAATGGGTGACAATCATGTTTGGTCTATAGTCTACTTTCAGAGTGCTTCTCTCATCCTGGGAGGATCCTCCCAACACCTTTATTTGGTGTTCCCTTCTCTATCTGAACTCCCTTTCCCCCTAGCATGTGTGGTTGGCCTCCAAGCCATGGAGTAAAATTCCTGGTACTAATCTCGGCCATTCTTGGGTGTTAGTCTCCTGTTTTGTTACTTTATGTTCTCCAGATGAATGCAATCTTTCTATGTCTATCCCTTTCTTTCTGAGTCATTTCGCTTAACATGATACTTTCCGTGTAGTACCACTTGTATGTAAATTTCATGACTCTGTCTTTTCTAACAGCTACATAGTACTCCATTGTGTAAATGTACCAAAGTTTCTTTAACCAGTCATCTGTTCTCGATGTCCCCACTTTTTTAATCGAATCACTGTGGGTAGTTACAAAGCTCTCATGATTGAGTTTCAGTCATAAAATGATTGAACAACCATCCCTCCACCAGTGCACATTTTCCACCACCAATTTCCCAAGTATTCCTCCCCTGACGACCACTGACCCCACCCCCTGCCTCTCTGGCAGAAAATTTCCCCTATACGCTCTACTTTTGGGCATTATGGTTTGCAATACAGATACTGAAAGGCCATCATGTTTGGTCCTTTATCTACTTTGAGCACACATCTCCCATCCCTCCAACCATCATTCACTTAGTGATCCCTTCTCTTCATATCAGGCTTTTAAACCACATCCACGAAGTCTCTTTTGCCATAGATTAAACTAAATATATCCCAGGTATGTGTCTACATCTCCCAGGATGTGGCTACATATCTTTTGTTCAAGTCTTCAGTCTATCACTTGGTGATACACAGGGAAACTCAGAGTAGTTAGATGGGAAGGGTAGCCTATCCCACCTTCTCAATGGGATGGGGGCAGAGACAAGCTGTAAAAAGCGGGACCCAATTTACTAGAAAATCTGTTTGCATATCCCTTTTCCACCTCAAACAGTGATGGTCGAATATAGCTATTTTCTAGACTTTGGCACTGATAACTCCTCAGAGGTATGTTTGCAAGCCCTCTAGTTGAAGTGAAGCTTCCACATAATTAATGGACTATTAAGGGTTTCAGTCAGAGAGACAGCTGGATAGTTAGAGCGAGACCACAGAATGTAAAAGTGGTGTCTTTCATAGACATTTTAAAGAGTAATTCTTTTCTCATTGACTTCCTCATGAAGAGATTTTTTTCTTTTCTTAGTCTCAGATCTACTTTAAAGAACCTGGTAAATGTAATAATGGATATTTAAGTACTCCAGAAATACCTACCTGTGTTCAGATAATTTAGGTTTATTGAGCAGCCTGTCACTATTATAAAAAGGATAGCTCCTTGAGAAATTATATTGCAGGGGGGATGTTACCAACCAAACCATTCCCTTTTGAGATGTCATTGCTCAGATACACATATGTCACAGCCTCTGAATCAAGAACAAAAGATTCACCAGGCTCTTAGTTCTTCTGCTTTAAGGGGAAACTAAAGCAAGGATCACACATTTGGGAATCAGAAAAAAACCAAAAATTTAGGATGGGTTCACACTAGAATTAGGCATTCTGAATAAATTTGAGTGGTGTTCAGGCATAGAGACTGACAGAAAAGAAAATAATAGAATAAAAATCAGATATATTTTCTTGCCATCAATATTCAAGTGCCACAAATTGGATAATATAGAAGCTAAAAGTCTGAGATCAAGATGCCTCAGCAGAGTTATTTTTCCTAAGAGCTTTCTCATATATGACTGTTTTCTCTTGTTATCTTCATGTACAAAGTGATCTTCCTTTGTATTCATCTAGATTCAAATTTCCTCTTCTTATAAGAACAGTAATAGTTTTCCATAAGCCACACCCTGCCGGCACCAGATAACCTCCTCATCGGCCACCCTCCAGAACTCACGGATGCTCCTCCCAGACGAGACTATAAAAGGAAGCTCCCAGAACCATCCCACCGGATGCCACGCCAGGCTGTGGGGCAGGTGAGAGCCCTCCACACCCCAAGGGATCCAGCCTTGGCAGCCGACCTCCACTACCCAACCACCGCCATGCTCCAGGCCGCTTTCTGGACTGTGCAACCACTTCACCACATTATAAGACACTTCCTACCCATTTATGCCTCTCGGAGAGCCTGCCAACAGTATCCCACCCACACGGGCAGAGCCTGACCAGCTCCCCGAGGCACATTTGGTATGCCAAATACAGTAACGCCAATAGGTCTCATTCCCCTGACCCTGAAAGAGCCTCTAATCATTGGGAAAAGAGGAGTAAGAAGAGGCTGCTAAAATCTCAGGGCTGGGAGGGAATAGAGATGTTACTGGCACCCACTCAAGTAAATTGAAGATCAACAGGGTGACCGTGATACAGTGATATAAGGACAGTAATCATATAGATTAAGGCCCACACTAATGACTCATCTTAACTTACCTGTTTAAAGACCCTATCTCCAAAAATAGTCACATTATGAAATATGGTCAACTTCAACAAAAGAATGTGGGAGAAGCATCAACTTTTTAAAAAAAATAATAGCATATATACTTAAATATTTTAAAATACTGGCTAATTGGCTTTTGGATGGACTATTTCTTCCCCCCCCGCCCCCCCCCTTACTGACACTGTCAGAAAACAGTTTCTTTTCCCTGCTACAATTTCTCAGTAAGTCAAAAGTCCTATAATATTGTTCCCATCGTCTCTGTGCCTGAGCCATAGTAGGAGATCAATACGTATTTGCTGAGAAAATGTTCCTAGACAAAAATATTTCCCTTGATAAAAACAATCCATGGTTTAAACAGATTGGCACCCAACAGGGTAAGAATGGTGGCATGCATCCAAATCCTTGTCTCAGGCTCTTTTAAAAAACATACAGCTGCCACTCTGTGAGAGAGGGTAGATCTCTTAGCTTTCAAAGCACTCCTTCAGAATTGTTTTGCAAGCATTTATGTGTGTGTACTAATAACTATAGTCAGAGCAGGGAGTGGACATCTTATAGCAGGGAGCAAATACAGTGACATCTGGAATCAACCTTCTGGGTTTGGTTCCTTATTCTGCCATTTTTTGGAGCAAGAGCTTAATCTCTTTAAGTCTCAGAACACTGATTTACTAATTATACTGTTCAGCTTATTTTGTAATCTTCCTTTTACCTGGAGTGAAAAAAAAAAGGACTCAATTCTTCCCTGGCTTAAAGTTCATGAGGGGTATAAGGGACAGTGGGACATTGGTGGAAGGTATGGACTCCCCGTAGTGGGAATGGTGAAATAACAGTGAAAGGATAAAACAATAATTTAGAAACTGCTGTGTACCACACTGTCTGAGAAAAAATATGGGGGAAAGATTACTGCCATTAGAATTTATATTCTAAACCTTAAAAAAATGCATTTAATCATATTTGTTAGTATATGCAGATGGTGACATGTAATCAGATGTACATGTAACTTAGAAATGTTGCAATGCAATGTCATTTCAAGAGAATGTTTCATTGATTTTTGGTTTTTGGAACACACTGGTGGTGCTCAGAGATTATTCCTGCCTCTGTGTTCAGGGATCACTCCTGGAAGGGATCAGGGGGCATATGTGACAATAGTTATAGAAACAAAGTTGGCCTCATGCTCGGTGAGCACCTTATCAGCTCTCCTATCTCTCTGGTCCCAATAAAAAATATTTTAGAAATAAACAAAAGAATCAGTTTCAAATTTGTATTTAATGAATTCCAATGTCATATAGCTGTATTATTTTCTATCCACTTTGTACTTATTATATACATTTTATTGTTATATATTTCAGTGTCATACATCATATGTTGATGTGTTATGTATTTTATAACAATTATTTTATACTATTTATGAACTGATGTTATAAAGTTGAAGACATGCTGACTAAAATAAGAAATCTCGGTTTTCTTGTTAGTAAAGTACATATAAATATATGTGTCAAAGTGTTTTTATGGATATTTAATGAACTTGTTAAATACTAACATAATGACCATTTAATACTTGATAGACAATATTATTATTACACAGAAAAATACACAGCCATAATTATAAAGTTAACATTATAAGATAATGTGATAGTTATGGCAAGCTACCTGTGACGTATTCAATATGCCAAACACAGTAACAACAAGTCTCAAAATGGAGACGTTACTGGGCCCACTCGAGCAAATTGATGAATAATGGGAGGATAATGTAGTGTGTGTATGCTATTTAATATAATAGCCTTAATCATATGTCATTACAGAATCTCAGAAATAAGATAAGCCAAAACTGAGATTAAGTGTACAATATGTACAAATCATGAAGACTAGTATAAAAAGCAAAGTACAAATTTCGAATAAATGTGTGTGCAGGAATACTTTATACTTTGAAATATTATAGATTCACAGGTATTATATAAGTAATATGTAGAGAGGTCTTTTTCCCTTCTAGAGAAGCCTGTATTCACATGTATTGATCCGCATAACAACAATAGGCTATGTATTACACAACCAAAATACAGAATTATTCCATCACCATAAGATTTCATTCATCACCGTATTAGCATTATTTCCTCATTCTTCTTATGTCTGGTCATTAATTGCCTATTTTAAAACCCTATAAATTTATAATCTTGAAACTATACTATAATGTCATACAATGAATGATAGTTTGCGTCTTTTTAATTTTAGCATAATGTTTTTTATTTTAGTATAAACTTTGTACCTTTGTACTGCTGAGCAGTATTCCATGATAGATTTATGTGTATCATATTTTATTTAACCATTAATCTACTGAGATCTAGTTTGCTTGTTTCTTGCTTTGGGTTACTATAAGTTAAATATTTATAAACAGTGTATAAGTGTTTTGTGACTTTAAAATCACTAATTTTAATATCATATATTGAAATGATAATATTTTAGATATTTTGGTTAAGCAAAGTATTAATTTCACTTTTCCTTTGTAAAAAAAAAGAATACTAGAATAAAATTTTAAATGTGCCTTCAATTATATTTCAACTCAGCGCCTGGCTGTCCTCAGTGGAGCCCCTTGGAGGGAGTCAGGTTGAGTTTCCCTTCCCACCCCGACCAGAGCCCTGGCAGTGGAGGACATCCAGAACCAGCCACAACCATGCTGAGATCACTCTCCACACGCATAAAGGTACTGGCAGAGGAATAAAGGCATGCGGGTCCCAGGGCTGAGATCTCCAAGCCTGCTCAGATTGGGGTTTGATCATCCTCCACCCAGATCCTCCATCTTCCAGTAGGCAGGGGTCACACCCACCAACTGCCCCCCAGCGCTGTGTAATCCCATCAACGTCCAAGACCCAGAGACTATAAAACCCAGTTCCCAGAAGCGTGACACCTTATTATCTTATTCCTGCTTTCGACAACCTGGCAGGCTACTGAGTGCAGCCTGCCTGCACGGCAGAGTCTGGCAAACTCCCCGTGGCGTACCCAACATGCCAAATACCAGTAACAATGATGGTTCTCATTCTCCTAACCCTGAAAGAGCCTTGAATGTGGCATTTTTTAAAATCTCAGGGCTAGGACGAAGGAGACGTTACTGCTGCCTGCTCGAGGCAATCGACAAACAACAGGATGATTGTGATCGTGATTTCAGGAAGAAGGAATACCCAGGATAATCATACATTGAATAAAAGAACTCTGTGAGTGAAGCAGTGCTGATTAGAGGAAGAAAGAAAGTAGTTTGCCATATTGAAACATGCTTTGCTGAGATATCTTCAGATTCCCAGTTTTCTTTTATATTTGATTCAATTAATACCAAACTCCAATTTTCAAAAGGCAATATCAAAGAAACTTGATATATTTAAAACTTCCTAAGAGAGCCTTCAGTGGAACAGAGTTTCCCAAATAGATATTGTTCCATATAGTAATTCTTATAATCTACTAGTTTGTAACAGTGGTGTGTGTTGGTGAATTTGTAACAGTTGACTCCAAGGAGGGAGTAAATGAAGGATACTGTCTGCCAGATTCCGGTGCCAGTAATCTCATCATGGCTACTTTAAAGCTAGTTATATGACATCACTAAACAGATTTTTTTGTTTGTTTGTTTTCTGTGTGTAACCATCTTGGGGCTATAATAAAAGCTAGTTTCAGATGAAGTTGAGATGTTGGAATATACTAAATTAGAGAAGTTAGGTTCTTGGTGAAATCATGAAATAACCAAACCAAACTTTTCCTATGGTAGTATCTCTTTAGAATCTTTGTTTCATTTATTTCATGCTTCTTCACCTAAAACAAACAAAACTGAAACATCCACATCATCTATTAGTCCCTCTTTCTCCTTTTTCCTACCTCACCCTCACTTATGAATTTAAAAAGATGAACATAATTTCTCTATTCAGAATAACAAGGAACACCCTGTTCTCTACACAAAAGATTATTGCAGTGAGCTACATGCCCCAGAAGCTACACATTTTAGAGCGCTTTACAACAGAAAATATAAGACACATGGTAAATTCCCCAACATCCCAGGGGATTGAAATAGGACTGTGCATGTGTGTGATCTGCATGTACGGCTGCAGGCAATAAAGATAGGACATGGTATAAATTATAATTGCAAACACTTTCAAGTTTAACAATAAGAGACTGTTTTCTAATGCCGCATCTCCAAGAAGATAAAAATTGATACATTGGATTTTATTATCAAAAAAGAGCACCTGAAGTACCTTAAGTAACCTTAATTTTGCTTTACTTAGGTTGGTCAGATGGGTCACACCAATGCAAACACTTGCTAATTTTGCTCTTTCTCATTTGAGGGTCATATGCTAATGCTTCCTGCCAAGAAAATGGGTTTCAGATGGGAAATGATATCTTATTTTAAAAATAAATTATTATCAATACTACCAATTGTTGAAACCCTAACAGACTTGATTGCTTCTGATTATGTGAAGAATAAACTGGCGAGCAGGTCTCTTACTGTAGTTTTATAAATAAGAGCTGCTTACTGAGTTTCTGATTGGCTGTAAGAAATTCTCCCCAATGAAGATTATCCCATTCCTTACTCAAAAGGGATTTCAGTGCCATGAGTAAGGAATGAAATCACTTCGGTAGTTAGATGCTACATTTGTATGACAATGTTAGACAAAGAATTGCAGGTGATTTTTTTCGTTTTAAACCACTAGAATCTACCATTAAATTCTTCTGTGTTTTCAAGCCATCCAACTTTCTGAATAAACAGAAGCTGTTCCGGGAGGATGTGTCAGCTTCAAATGGCAATTTCCCTGTATAGAACCCCCTGCTCTAGGGTAGAATGCTCCCCTTCTGTCTTTCCTCCTCACATTTACTTCTCTGTGATAGCAAATATGACAAAGAGGAAGAGGGGAGAAGGGCTTGGTTCAAGCAGCCCAAGTTAGATGGATAAAGAGCCCACTAAAAGCAACATCAAAAGGCAAACAATTAGCCTCTGATATTATAAATGCCCTCTGAAACGGAAGTTACCCACTCTCTTCTGTAAGACTGGTGCTGCCACACGAGTCCTAATGCCAACCTGAGGATAATGCTGGCCACAAGAGGGTAAAGAAAAACAGCTTGCTAAAGCTTTCCAGAATTATACAAAGAAGCAGAGGTACTATAAAGGAGTTAGACAGCACACTGCTTGCTTGGTATGTTAACTGAAGCTACTCTAGTGCAAGATTAGCCTTGCCTTTCTTCCATCCCTCAGTTTTCTCTCCCTCTTTGCTAAAATAAATATTTAATGGAATACTATTAAATATTAGACCATCTGGGACTCATATACCAGCCAGGGAGAAAACAATAAATAGACAAGTAATTTTGTGTATTAGAAGGTGGAAGGCCTACAGCAGGGTAATCAAAGGGGGAAAGAAGGAGCACGTGGACCGAGATAGGGGAGGGGGTTTTAAATTGTGTTGTCAGGGAAGAGATATTCTTAAGATGGGAAAACCAGGAGCTGGCTATTCAAGCCCATGTTCTCCACTGAGTACATATCTCACTTGTCTATCTCTGCTTCTTTGTTTGCTTATTGCCACTCTGGAGAAGCCTGTGTTCTCCCTAGAGCACACACTTCTCTATCTCCCCTCTCATCTTTCTAAATAAATTTTAGGAAAAACTATCTTGCTTCACAGAAGAAGGAACAGGACAAGGAAGAGGAGACAGCTGAAGATAGTGGGGTGTAAGCCATAATATAATCTGGGTGATAAAAGAGATACTAGACCAAGGTCTGGACATCTGGTCATGCATATGGTAGACCCAGGAAACAGTGAGTGGACTGGACTGCTGCAGAAGATATTAATGTGGAGGCATGAGAACAGTGATGACTCTGCCAGGCTGACAGTATGGGCCAGTGTGCTCAAGTGTGGTCCCCAGAGCAGCAGTTTATTCAATTTTATTTTTAATTTCCATTTCCCCCCTCCCGAAGAGCCCAGCAAGCTACCGAGAGTATCACGCCTGCACGGCAAAGCCTGGCAAGCTACCCATGACATATTCGATATGCCAAAAACAGTAACAACAAGTCTCACAATAGAGACATTACTGGTGCCCACCCGAGCAAATCGATGAACAATGGGAGGACAGTGGACAGTGCTACAGTGCTAATCTCCATTTTAATCTTATTTAGGGCTGGAGCGATAGCACAGCGGGTAGGGCGTCTGCCTTGCATGCAGCCAACATGGCTGACCCGAGTTCGATTCCTCCACCCCTCTCGGAGAGCCCGGCAAGCTACCGAGAGTATTCGATATGCCAGACACAGTAACAACAACGTCTCCAATGGAGACGTTACTGGGCCCGCTCGAGCAAATCGATGATCAATGGGAGGGCCTTTACTTTACTTTTACTTTTTAGTCTTATTTAGGGCCATTATCAAAGTCAGTTATCAAAGTCAGTTTTGGAAACCCAATGTCATAAAATTGAAGTGACAATAGGTATGTTACATTGGCAAAGTTTATACATTTACATATATTATGTAGACATTTGGAAAACAGTTTTCCAAATTTATGTTTTACACAAAACATAATATTAGAGTGTTTTTATCTATGAAATATCATTTCTTTTTTTTAATTGAATCACTGTGAGATACAGTTACAAAACTTCCATGTTTGAGTTTCATCATACAATGATTGAACACCCATCACTCCACCAGTGCACATTTTCCCAATGTGCCCAGTATCCCGTTCCCATTCCACCCCTCCCCTGCCTCTATGGCAAACAGTTTCTTTCATACTCTCTACTTTTCAGACAAGCATTTTAGTAGGTAGCAGCCCCTAGGCAGCCTATAAAAAATGCAAATGGAGGAAAGGATCTAGCCCTACAGATACGAGACCTACAGAAGTCAGCAGTTCCAGGGAAGGGGACACAAACATGTGTGTTGTATTAAGTTTTCTGGGAGAATATGATATAGATTCAACCTTGCAAAGCAGTAATTACGACATCATCTGCCTCTGTGGTTCTGGGGATTTTTTTTCCTAAATAAAATTATAGAGTCAATTTGACTGATTGGAAACTGTATCTAATTTGGATAAAGATGGAATTATCCAGTTTTACATCCCTCAGATAGATTGATTTTCTACAAAGGCCACAAAAGGAAGTATGATCATGAGGTGTCTGCCTTTTTTAGCGTAGCCTCCTCAGGAGTTCCTTCAATCCTCCTGAGAGTGACCAATCCTAAAAGAGAGGCTGCACATTTTATCGCAATAAATTACCATAGAAGCCTAACATTACCAGCCGATCTTCATTGCTGTGACTCTAACACAGAAAATCTATATATGTTCACTTAACATTTAGCAGAGTGGGCTGGAAAGATGGTACAGTGGGTAAGGCACTTGTCTTGCATATGACCAATCTTTATTCAATCCCCCACATCACATATGGTCCCCTGAGCACTGCCAGAAGTGATTCCTGAACACAGAGCCAAGAGTAAGCCTTAAGTACAACTAGGTATAGCCCAATATTCTTCTGCTCCTTTCCTCTGTTCCTCCAAAAGATTTAGCATACTTCTTAGTGTTTCCCTGACAAAGAATCACTTAGTTTAGCAAATATTGCCATTACTGTGTGCTATAAGCTGGGCATTAATAACAACCACATTTCTTAGTGTGATCATCCTTTGCCTATTGTAAGATAACAAGATGATGAGTGGTGTGACTGTAAGATACTGACATAAGAGGGATTGTGTTCTAAGGAAGAGACCATGATTATATGACTTTCACAAGCTCTTCCTTCCAGAGTTTAAGAAGTGAGTGCTCTGCCTGGGACTATGTTCCCCACTCCCCACTCCCTTCGCTGTTAGGTGTTGCCATGAGACCTATCCTCATCAACCAAACATCTGAGATAGTGAAGTCAGTCAATTCTGGGTCAACACTTTTATGTTGGCTGGATGCAGAGAAATGCAAGGAGATATCCTGTGTCAAAATGAATGAATCTGGCTGGGTCCTGCTTTATTGCAGGAAGGAGACCCAACTGCTGATCTAGGGCATTTGCCAAAGATTTTATGCAAGAAAGAAAAAAAAATCTGCTGTGTAAACTCATAAAGGTCTGGGGGATTACCTGCAACAACAATGAGCATTATCTTAATGTACATGTCAGATTTTCTGATATTGACACTATGCCGGCAGCAAACAGCATCAATCTCCTATCAAAGAAGAAAACACTGAGAATTGCCATGAAATTACCTAAGATCACTTGACTAGCAGGTCAAAACGCTTCTGGTTTTTAATGTGTGTTTTTAACATTACAGTCAGTGAGCAAAAGAATATGACACAAATATAAAGGAACAATAATAGAAATTACTAGCACTAAGAAAAAATTCAGCAGTAACATCCTAAGGAAGATTGTCATTGCAGCTGTTAAAAAGCTTATTACATATTTTAGAAGATAAAATCTACTGTGAAAATTGATTACAAATAAGTTTTTGCTCACTTAAATATATTAATAAAGAAAAAACATGGCAATGGTAAAATAGGCAGTGGTTTTGGGACAATGCTTTGTTTTCACAACACCTTGAACTTTGTTTCTAGAAGCACCCTACTATACAGCAGTTGGTCAGCCTGGTAAGATAACCTCGAGGATGGAAATATTGCCAGAATAGTAATTTCTAATTTCTATGTCTTGGAAATTGTTCTTGAAGGCACTTAAAGTGACATTTCTACAGTAAGTGACTTAAATAGCATTGTCACTTTTCTCTGTTATGCATAATAATAACCCTTTGAAATTCAAATCTTTGAAAAAGTGTCAAATGCATTTTGCTCTCCAATGTACTTCTTTGTTAAATTTAGATAGATTTTTTTTTTTGAGATTGCTGGAATGTCTGGCTTTTAGAATGTAAAAAGTGGGGTGGGGTGGAGAGATAGTAGAGCAGATAGGATTCTTGCCTTGTATGCACCTGAACTGAGTTTGATCCCATCACCCATATTGTCTCCCAAGCTCAGGAATAAGCCCTGAGCACCATCAAGCATGCCCCACCCACACCAGCCCCCCAAGAAAAACCAGAACTCAAAACAAAACAAAACAGGACAAAAAAACAAAGGCTTTACTGTTTCTATTTTCTATAATGTCAGAATTGTGAACTGTAAGACTCTTTTCCCTTTGGAAATTATAAGGTAGGTCGTCATTCAAGAGTCCTTAGCTGCATGATATTTCTGAGTGTTCACGTAGAGAAAGTTTAGAAATTTACATTGAAAACGTCAGTTTTAAGATGCGTTCCATCAGTAAAAGAGGTGAGCTCTATGAAAGAAAACAGCTTCAAAAACTATTAGTTTATTCCTTTATATATGACTAATAAGTTTCATTATTTATTGACTCCAACATAGCAAACCTGAGTAACCCATAAGTCTAATAGTGGACTGAAACAGAACGACATTGTTAGACAGTCCATGAACAGTGGCAGAGCAATAAGAAGGAACTATCCTGGAAAGTTTAACTAATTTCACAAAGCTAAAGTTGACTGGAAAAAAATGCAAATAGATGCACTCTTTTTCTCATGTTAAGAGACTTTATACATGGGTCAGACAACCCTAGAAAAGTCCCTTCCCACTGAGATCAAATAATCAAAACTTGTGACAACTTTGTGGCCTTTCTCTTACATTTTTCCATCCCCATGAAAACTTAGGAGGACTCTGAGTGAGATCAAGAGAAACACTCTCCTGAAACTTGCATTTAGGAGCATTTGACAACCAGTCTCTGGGAGAAATCACCTTCTTACATACTTTTGACTTTACCTGGACAAAGTTAGAATCTCACAAGTTCCTTTATACTCTCAAGAATCTCAGAGCCTTGAGTAGACAAGGCAGGCCTCTCCACCCATGGTCACATTTCTCATCACTACAGGAAAGAATGAAACTCTGATGACATCTTTTTGCAATTTTCTATACATATAATGTATGATCATGTATGTAAGGTAAAGGTAAAGGTAAAGGCCCTCCGTTGATTGTCGATTTGCTCGAGTGGGCCCAGTAACATCTCCATTGGAGACTTTGTTGTTACTGTGTCTGGCATATCGAATACTCTCGGTAGCTTGCCGGGCTCTCCGAGAGGGGCGGAGGAATCGAACTCGGGTCGGCCATGTTGGCCGCTTGTAAGGCGAACACCCTACCCGCATGTATGTAGATCTTTCAAATTTTCATAGCCCTTTCCCCTACTTGTATTGAAAAATCAGATGGGCTGGTCACGTAATGAGATTTAAAGACGACCGCTGGACTAGAGCTGTTACCGACTGGATTCCACGGGATGTCAAAAGACCGCGTGGCCGTCCACCTACCAGATGGTCAGACTTCTTCGTCAAGATCATGAACGATCCGTTTGAGGCCCTTCATGTTCCCGGAGCGAACAGATGCCATTGGGCTACACTAGCACGCGACAGGGACAAATGGAGACGTTACTGGCGCCCGCTCAAGCAAATCGACGACTAACGGGAAGTTAAGTGATTAAGTGATTCCCCTACTTAAGTATGCACTGATTTTCCTGAAAACATGTACATATATACAAATGTGTACATATACACATGCACAAATATATACAAATGCACACAAATATATACAAATATATTTAAATACAAATATACAAATATATACAAATGTGTATATATACACATGCACATACATGTACACACTAAATAGATTTTTAGTTCACTACATCAGGCATTAGACCAGAACTCCCATTTCCTTTTTTTTGGAAGTTTATTCTACAGGACAAATTGGCTAGATTAGTTTCTTGAATACTTTTTTGGCCAACAAAGCCCTATTTTCTAGTTATTTGTTCCTTTGCTGTTTGGATGACACTTTAAGTTCACACAGACTGTAATGGAAAGAGCCACAGATAACATATTAGAACTCTTGACCTATGGTAAAGGTTCCTTCTGGGACCTGAGCAAAGCCTGGAAAGGAGAATCTGCAGATCTGAGCCAGTTGTGCAAAGATTTAAAACATAACAAATGCAGCCTGGAATTTTCTTTTATCTCTGAGCAATTCAAAGATTGACCCCAGCCCCCTGCCTTGATGACAAGATTAATGACAAGATGAATCTCTTGATGACAAGAGATTCTTCTATCTGGAATGCTTTCCTACAGCAAATCAAACCTTGATTGATCTCATACAGCACTAAAATGATGATTCTTTGATAATCTGAAAATTTAGAATTTGAAAATTAATGAGGCACATATTAAAAAATGGTTGAAAACTACAAAATTAGAATTTAATCAAAAGCAAAATTTTGGCCAATGGAAGTTTGCCAGAAATACTTAAAACTCATGACAAGTCATTTCCGCTTTCCAAGAAAGTATATTTGCTGCTGCTGCTGTTTTAAATTACTTTTCCTATAGTCTTCTAAAATTATCTTGTATCCTTGGATGTACCAAAGGCGATAGTCATGCATGGATGATAGTTCTTATTTTAAAAAATGGTTCAGAACCTCCACTTCATTTTATGTATCATAGCCTCATAAATGCAAGGCTAAAGGACAGTTTATATCAGAAAAATATTCACTGAGGTATATCTTTGAACCATAAACATCAAGTTATTTTATTAATAAAAGAATCACAAAACAGTCATGGAGGTACTATAATTTGTTGGGGTATGGTAGGATAATTGTATAATCATCACTGTGCATATTACTTAAATGTGTATTTGTTTTATAGAGAAGCCAAATTGGGATAAAATTAACTGTGTCTGTATTCATACTCCAACCTTAATTCTGTCTTTCTAGCTATATGAATGCCTCACAAGATACTGTAATAAATAGAATCCCTAAATGTTACCTAGGACCAAATGATTAAATTGCACTGGAGAAGTGAAAACTATGTGTGCAATCTTTAAATCATCTTTTAAAGGTGTAGAGATGCTTACTTAGGAATTGGTCATTATTTCCATTTATACTGTTTGAAAACAATGCCCTTAGAAGAATTTTGGAAACCATTTATTAAAGATAGCTCCCTAGAATAGTGAATTACATCATGGGGCAAAGCTGTCCTCCATTCCCTAGGTCATGAAGAGAGAAATAAATATTAATCTTTTGGGGCACATCATAATTTTCTAGATGCTTTGTGATGGCACCTTAATCTTTGTCATAACCAATCTCCTGAAAAAAGAGCTTTATGTTTACTTATAAATGAGTTGGACGAAGAAGAAAGGGAAAAGGAAAGGCATATCTCAGTACTCTTTCTTAGGAACATAGCTGAAAAAAAATCCATTTTATATATATATATATATATATATATATATTTTGTGTGTGTGTGTGTGTGTGTGTGTGTGTGTGTGGGCAATCTTGTAAATGGTGCTGGGGAACTTCAAAGCCATACCCAGTGGTGCTTGGGGGCCTACACTAGGTGATGCTGGAAGAACTGGAGCTGACTGCTTGCAAGACATGCACCTTAACCTTTGTACCATCCCTCTGGCCCAAGAATCCAGTGTTTTAACAAAGACATTTCTACATTGGAAGAATATGAGTCATATTGTGCTTAGCCATTACTTGTATTTAAATTAGTGTGGTAAAATGTCCTGACTTTTTATGGGACACTACCAATATCAAAAGGAAATCTGTGAATAAAAGAATGAGATGTCACACATCTTAATTCAATCTGATGGGTATTTTGAGGAAATCTTTTTCTCAAAATAAAGTAGAAAATGGTAAGTTCTTAGCTGTGGCATTTTTGTTATGTGATCAATGATACAGATTGACATATTCTTCAAAGATCCGATTCCATCTGGGTATAATGCTCCTCTTGCCATAATCTCAGTAGAACAAAGTAAACTATAAATAATATAATTTTAGTGCTACAAATGCACATATATTTATATTTATAAATGTCTTGCTTATCACACTGATTTTTCA
This sequence comes from Sorex fumeus, assembly GCF_029834395.1. Classification (NCBI taxonomy): domain Eukaryota; kingdom Metazoa; phylum Chordata; class Mammalia; order Eulipotyphla; family Soricidae; genus Sorex; species Sorex fumeus. The sequence continues at coordinate 27,054,984 of NW_026606101.1, forward strand.
GTACAACTCCATGAGACATAAGCAGTTAAGTGAGAGGAGTGATAAAAAGTTTGTGGAATGTTGTAGACATATTTAATCTACCAAATCTAACAAATGGTCAACAAAGGAAAATGTGAAATTGTGGATAGGAATGCAGAAGACTATCTCTGTAACTGATTAGTTGTCTGGTTCTCATTAAGTAAAGTAATGGTTCTCATTAGCTTCACTAAAATCTTAGTTATTAACACTATTAGGTAATATTATTAGTTACTATTAATAGGTAATAGTTAATATTAATAGATGACATTAATATGCCTATGTCTCATGAAATTTATTAAACAGCTTCATGCATTCAATCTTCCAACACTAATCCCATCATCAGTGTGACTTTCCCTCCATGTATGTTCCCAGTTTTCTACCCCTCATATCCAAGTCTGTCCTTTTAGAAAGTACAACAAATTTGCTTCGTTTTTTTTTTTCAATTTTTATTAGTGAGACACCATGAGGTACATTTGTAGACTTACAGATTTTTGTGCTTGGGTTTCAAAAGGAATTATTAGAGAGTAGGTCAATGCATTTGTGATCATTGCTATATCTCGCAATGGTATTATTAAAGTCACTGAGGATATACTGAGCTAGTTGGTGGTGGTTGAGCTTTCTGTGTTATTGTTCTCATTCATTGAGCTTTGTGGGTTATATACAACTTTCCCATCAAATTTGCTATGCATCTATTGGGCTGTCAGTACTGTGAAATTTGGAAGTATGGTGTGGCTGCATATATGGTCCCATTCTCCAGGAGCAGTGAAGTTGGGCACTCTTCTTATATCAGAAGATATTGGATGTGGGTGTTGCTGGGCCCATTCAGAAAGGAGAATAATCTTCTCACTCCCATTTTAACAGGTCCACAGAGTTTTCATCCTGGAGATCAATCTACATGGGATGACTTCGCAACTTGATGATGTTCAATTGTGGAGCTAGGTCATTTATAAATGGAATATAAACAGCCTAAAGTTGTCTTTTATAAAATAAGTGTATTGCAGTTTGCTATAGCAATCCTCAGAACATCTAATTTCCTAATTTATAGCCCATGACAGGATACACACAGATTTATATAGATGTATGCAGAGTTTCGTATGTTAACATTTTTGCAAATGAATTAGTGAATCCTCTATTAATATATTTTAAAAATATTTCTCATTTAGTAGGACTAATAACATCTCAAATCACTTAAAAATTAGTTTGTTGGAACTAAAAAGAACATTGAATTTTGAAAACATATTTTTAAATATAGTAAATGGGCTACATTAGACATTGAGTAAAAAAATTTGAGTAGAAGTTTCTTGAATTTTATTAATCATTTGAGTTATTATTTCCCATGTATAGAGCAGCTTTATTTAAGGATGACTTTTGTATGATTTCTGCTTTATGATTTTTGTATTAGAATATCCTATAACAATCTAACATACATAGCTCTTCCATTTAACTTAAGATTTACACGTATACTCCTAAACTCCAGTTTAAAGCAAATAAAACAACCCTATGGAATGATGGAAATCCAAACATGGTGCAGTAAAAACATAAATCATCTATATTCTTTTCATTGGAAATCATAAGGCTATATAGTTTAATTTTCCCCTCCATGATTTGTTGCCTGCACTGGATACAAAGAAGTTAATTTCTGCCTGAATTTCAGTTCTCCCTGGTTTCTCTAACGGAGCAGGTAGAGTACTTCCTTACATGTAGCAAACCTGGATTCAATCCTCAAGTATCACATATGATCTTTTGAGCCCTTATGGTTGTGATCTCAAAGTGCAGAGCCAGGAGTAAGCCCTGAGTATTTGTAGTCCCAAAACACAAATCAAATCAAAACAAAAAAATTCTCAATATTTGGGTAATAAAATAAAGCTGTAGTTACATATGAAGGGAATAGCTATATAACTTTCGTAGAATGGCATATCATTCATTATTTTTGCATGCTCTTTATTATGACTAAAGAAGCACAGGCAGGATTAGGTAGGAAGTCAATGCATCTACCACCTTTAAGGTTATTAGTCATTAGCAAAAGGAACTAGTAAAATTTATCAGTAGTCCGTATCGAGAACCAATTTTTGCAAATTATTATTAGTGTCATGCTCTAACACAGTGTTTCTCACTGCTTTTCTAACTATGACGCATTTCTGTTTCCTTCTTGTGGTCTTCCTTGTCCTACAGTTGGCAATTAAGTTTCATGCTGTAGTCTCAATATATGATTTTTCACCTGTGATCTCCTTGGAGTATCCTGGGGGCCCAAATGGGACCATCTAGCTACTGGTTGAGAAACACTGCCCCAACTAATAAATAAATACATATTTAAACCCTGCATTATTTTGTTCTTAAAACCAAGGTATAATTTACTTAGTAGATACAATGCCTCTGATCTCTTGGAAAAAGTTATTAAAATAATTTGTACAATTGATTTGGTGATATTATATGTAAGATACAGTTACCCAATTGTAGAAATAAAAAGAGTGGTCTATTTATATTCTGGACATTGAAGATATTCAGAGCCTGCTTCTCCAAATATGTTCCCTAGGGGATATTGATTATCTTAAAGTAAACTTATTAAGAAATACAAAGTACAGTAAGAAGACTATAACACTATTGAAAATAGATTAATTCCTCAGATAAAAAAGTAGCCTCATACTGTTCTTTTTATATCCCACAAAATAAATGCAGTCATTCTATATCTGTTCCTTTTCTTCTGCCTCATTTTCTTCAGCATGATACCCTCCAAGTCCTTTCATTTAGGGGCAAATTTCATGACCTCATTTTTCTTAACAGCTGTGTAGTATTCCATTGTGTAGATGTACCATAGTTTTTTTTATCCATATGTCTATTCTTGGGCACTCAGATTGTTTCCATATTCTGGCAATTGTGAATAGTTCTGCAATGAATATAGATAAGTGCAGGTGGTGCTTCTAATGTATGTTTTTGGTAGCCCAGGGTGTATTCCAGGCAGTGGTATTTCTGGGTCAAATGGGAGTTCAATTTCTAGTATTTTGAGGAATGACCATATTGTTCCCCCCTTCCCCCTACCCACAAAAGAAAAAAACAAGTCCAGGAGGACTGGTCAATGGTTGGTCAGTGGTGTGAGAGATGGAGGGTAGTTAAGACAGAGGAGGATTCGTTATGAAAATATTAGCTGGGATGATCACTCTGGACAAGAACTAAGTCTTGAAAGCAGGTAAAAGGATATATAAGATAAGCTTTCAGCATCCATATCACAAACTATAATGCCTAAAATGAGAGAGAGAAAGAGAAAGAGAGAGAAGAGAGATGCCTGCCTTAGAAGCAGGCTGGGATAGGGGTGGTGGGAAACTTGGGACACTGGTGCTGGGAAATTACACTGGTGAAGGGATGTGTATTGGAACCTTGTATGATTGAACTGCAATCATGAACAATTCTGTAATGCTTTATCTCATGGTGATTCAATATAAATAAATACATAAATAAATAAACAATAAAAAGTAGCCTCCTTATAACACAAGATTAAAGGTGTTCTCATCATTAAAAATTTGGGAATTTCGTGCTAAGAAGATTGTGCAAACAAATTTTGTAATTTTTTATATTTGTAAGCCCAAAATTTGCTTTCACCTTCTCAACTCTTTCTCCTGAAATATATAAAAGTTCTTTGACCACAACTCTGAGACACAGGTCTATGGAACCCAATATATGTTTTTTCCTCCCCTGAAACATTCTGTATGATGAAGCTTCTCTATAGAGTCCAGTATTTATTCCCCTGGTCAATGCCTAGTGACCACAGCATATTCAAGAGAGTTTCTTTACTAGGATCCTTTACTAGCCACAAAATAAGTGGCATACGTAACATACCATGGTACATGAAATTCAACCTAGTACTAATTTTAGAAGTCTAGACATTTCTAAAATGAAAGGCATTTTGCATAAGTATGGTTAAAATTATAAGTGTACATGTAACATAATAGGCATTACATAATCTCTTAATCACATAAAACAAATATCCAAATGGCAGCTAATATGCATTATTAGGAGGCAAAGTGATTTGGTACAGTTTAAAATGTAATAAAGTATAATTAGGTAGGTTTCCTCTGAACTCAGATTGCTATATTGTTTATATGCTATTTTAAAATTTCTTATATAGATTTATCTATACACATCACATTGTTAAATATATAACAAGTGTTATTCTATAAATAGCGTGGATAAAATTAGTTATCTCTTTTTCATTTCCATTTTTAAGTGTCTCACACATGTCTTTTCTTCTATTTTAGGCACAATCATATTACATGTCTTCAATTCTCCTGAGACTAGAATTTCTTTGTGGGTTAATATCTGCATAAATATATGTTTGTGATATGATAAAAAGTTATGCTAAAATAATTTTGTTTTTCTTAAAGAAAAAAAAAACTTCATACACCATCACCAAAACAATGTCCAGGTTGGGGCATCTCTGCCTTGGTTGATGAGAACTGTCCACTTCAGTTTGCTGTGGAGCTGAATATTGCCACACAGTTATTTCCAACACTGTTTTCTGATTTTCCCTGGAAGGAGAAAACAACCAGCAAAAACGTGGTAGCCTGTCAGGATCTATATTGCAAACCAAAAGTAGGGGGAGTGTATGGGGAAAATTGTCTGCCATAGAGGCAGGGGGAGGGTTGGTATGGGGGGGGTGGATACTGGGGATATCGGTGATAGAAAATGTGCACTGGTGGAGGGATGGGTATTCGATCATTGTATGAATGAAACTCAAACATGAAAGCTTTGTAACTGTGTCTCACGGTGATTCAATTAAAAAAATGGAATGAGAAAAACAAAGAAGGTAAAGGGAAAAAATGTAGAATTGAACTTAAGATGGAGCAGGTCCTGTCACATAACTTTTGATGTTTTCACAAAGCTAGGTTTGATAGAGTTTTGTACATAGTCTTTAAATGAAGAATCATTTGAGGGATTAACAGAGCCCATGCCCCCCCCCCAAAAAAGGGAAGAGAATCAGAAAGTAGAAGATCATTTTCTAACAAAAAACAGCTCCAAGTTAAGGATGGTCCCCTGGACAAAACAGTGTTGATCATAGATGACAAACAGGCAGCAAAAATGCTCCCACGAAAAAATAGAACAGCTTAGGGTCTTCTAGATGTAGAGGGCAATCGAGGCAAAAATAGAATAGAAAATTGCAATGGCTTTATACTTTTAGAGTGCCTGCTGATTCTCTATGTGGAATATTCCAGTCTCTGCTCTTAATGTACTCATTGAATTTTAATGTGCATTACTATTCTTAATGTCTCTGTCAACTTAAACAGTAACTCACATGTTGGAATCCAGAGTGGGGGGAATGATATTGTATTGAATAAATGAGGAGTCTGTGAGTTCGCCCAGGGGATCCTAAAACTTGGATAGTCCACGTGTCTGTTTGTCTCCTTATATGTTTGTATTTCTCATTCTCTACAACTGGATGGAAGTCTGGAAGTCCAGTCCAATTGTCACTAGACATCACAGAGGGAAGAAGAAATTACTATATTTTAGAAGTAATGTGAGGAATGGTCATTAATTATGACCTAATCCAACTTCTGAAGCAATAAAAGGAATTAATAATGCATCTATTTAAAAACCAGTTTCCATGAAATTCTTAGTCCATATCAAACTTACTAATGCCATTTACACACATAACTATTTATTGAAGTTCTGATATGTCAGAGCACCTTGTGATTTTTTAGTATCTGTGAAAACCTAGCATATAAAGGATAGTAAATTTTGAAAAGCACAAGAAAGTAATGAGGATCTTCTCAATTCCAAAATTACAATAGTAAGTGTTTTTCCTAAAAAAAAAAAACTGAATCCACATATATAGGTAATATATACAAATAAAAACAGATGACTCATAACATTTGTCTACATTTAGTAACTTCTCAGCAGTAAAAGCTTAAACAAGTTTCTGTTATAAGTGAGAAAGATACAGAGCAAGACCCATGAGTTGCATTTGACTCTAAGACAGGACAAAGAAAATGATACCCATCTATTCTTTTCCCTACTAATATTTACATGGGCATGTAAGAGAGAAAACATTCTTTACACATAAAAAAATTACATGGGCAAGAAAGAAGCCTTAAAACAGTGGGACACAGAATGTTTCTTTTAATGTATTTGACATCTTATTACATTTAAAATAACTACAAAATACCAGTTGTTCTTCCTGTTATAACAGATGGAGGGAACCTGGCACCTTGTTCTTACATCTTTCCAAGAAAGTGACTTGAAAATGAATTATCATTTTTATTTCAAAAGTGGAAAGGGACTCAAAAGAAATGAACACCCAAATTCTTTTCCCTTAAACCAAAGCTATGCCTTTGAGAAGTAGGTTATTGAATACAACTCTACACGATGATATTTATCAAATATGAGGGCTATTGGTGAAGCAGCATAAGTTCCACAGGTATTTTTCGACCACTTTGGAAACGTGTCAGAGCACCCAAGGTACTGATGTTTTTATTGTTGCCAACTTAAAGAAAATGTATTAAATGTCAATTGCCACATACGGCTAGAGGCTACCACAGAGAAAACATATCTTTAGAGGCCAGAACTTTACATGTTATCCAAGGAGATGTTAATTTAGTAGCATAGATAACACTGTAATTTGCCTGATTGTCTTAATCAGTGATCAGTGTTCTTCAACCATAGGTCCATGGACCACTGATTGTCGACAGGTGGATAGAGGTTGAAAACCATGGTTTACCACCTGGTTATAACTGCTGCATACTGTAGACCAGCATGCAGGACAGGTTAGCGCCGACTCATAGATATAAAAAAGCTTGAAGAAAACTATTCTTAATGGTAATTCATTTGTCTGCCAGCTTTTAAATATTTTTTGAAGTCAAAAACTTTTCTATCTCCCATTTGTCTATCTTTGTACTATATTACAGATTTTATGGAACATTTCTCCCCATAGCACTTGCCTTCTGGGTAATCTGCCTCCACTCTCAGATTAGTTGAGAATCGAACTATTGCACACTATCTGCTGCCCCCCAAGACTCAGAAGGGGGGCACCACAGCACCATCTATTCACAAGTTGGCCAATTAGCAAGATAAAATGCTATGAGGAAAATTAAACGGCTAATTGGAGACATGGATATGGAATCTGAAATCTAGGAGATTCTTTTAGTTCGCATGCAGATGGACCCAAGTAACTCAGTATGACTTGTGTGCTATAGAAGTATCAGTACACCAAAATGACCTTCTGTAAATCCAGAGAAAGAAAAAACCTTCAAGGAAGCAGACAGACCAGTAGCAGAGAAAGTCTGAGAAAAGCCATGCTGAAGCAAGGACATAATTGCCTCTACTTCTGCCAAGCCAGATTAGTTTCAAAATCTGTTTTCACAGTGGCCACCATTTTTCAGAAGTTCCTGAGACCTGCAATTCTAACAATAACTTCTTACCCCCTCCCCTCTTTATTTTTTCTGAGCTAACCTTAACCTGAGCAAGTATCTCTTCTTTAACTGAAATAAATTTAAAACATGCATGTAGAATCAAACCACTCCTCCATGAAAAAAAAACACAAATTCTTTTTTTTTTTATAATCGAATCACCAGGAGATACAGTACAAAGCTTTAATGTTTGAGGTTCAATCACACAGTGATCAAACACCCATCCCTCCACCAGTGTACATTCTCCACTACCAAATGTCCCCAGTAGACCCCCTTTTTCTAACTCTCCCCCTGCCTCCATGGCAGGCAATTTCCCCCATACTCTCTCTCTACTTTTGGGCATTATGGTTTGCATTACAGATACTGAGAGGTTATCATGTTTGGTCCTTTATCTACTTTCAGCACACATCTCCCATCCCAAATGATCCCTCCAACCATCATTGTTGTAGTGATTCCTTCTTTATTCCAGCTGCCTTCTCTCCCAGCTTATGAGACAGGCTTCCAACTATGGAGCAATATTCCTGGTCCTTGTGTCTACTGTCCTTGGATGCCAGTCTCATATTATGTTATTTTATATTTCACAAATAAGTGCAGTCCTTTTATGTCTGTCCCTCTTTTTCTGATTAATTTCACTTAGCATGATATTCTCTATGTCTATCCACTTAATTTTCATGACTTCATCTCTCCTGACAGCTGCATAGTATTCCATTCTGTAGATATACCAAAGTTTCTTTAACCAGTTGTCTGTTCTGGGGCACTCAGGTTGTTTCCAGATTCTGACTATTGTGAGCAGTGCTGCAATGAACATATAGGTGCAGATCTCATTTCTACTGTGATTTTTTGTACCTTCAGGATATATTCCCAGAAGTGGTATTGTGGAGTCATATGAAAGCTCAATTTCTAGTTTTTGAAGGAACATCATATTGTTTTCCAAAAAAGCCGGACCAGTTGTCATTCCCACCAACAGCAACACAAATTCTTAAGTCTCCAAACTTTAATATAGACAATCTTAGGATTGATCACATATAAACAAGACTGCTGCTTTTTAGGGTGGGTAAGTTCTCCTTACATGTTTTTCTTTGAGGTCTTTTCTCACTAAGTATTGCTGCTAAGGACAGTTGGGCATTAGAATCTTACTGAGTTGTTTTTCAAAGTTAATGAGGGAAAAGATTTGAACATCCAAGACTGAAGACAGAGGGTTGCATAGTCTGACTTGATTTTGTTACTGAGATTGAGTTCCTACAAACGGAGTGGAGGTGGGAATTTTGATGCTTTATAAGAGAGCTACTTTGAGATCTTTCCTCACAAAGTATTGCTGCTAAGGATACTTGGACATTAGAATCTTACTGAGTTGTTATTCAGAGTTAATGAGGGAAAAGAGTTGAACATCCAAGACTGAAGACAGAGGGTTGCATAGTCTGACTTGATTTTGTTACTGAGATTGAGTTCCTACAAGTGGAGCTGGAGGTAGGGATTTTGATGCTTTATACGAGAGCTAAGGGAATTCTCTTCTCAGGAAAACTGGATGTCTTAGCTGTAGCCTTGTTCTCAGGCCTTTTGCATTATATATACTGAGGGGGCTTTCTGGAGCATTTCTTGTTTGACAGTAAAGGAGGATATATATAGTCTGTGCTTCTGTGACAGTCACGGCCTCTAAGGGAGGAGATGACCTCATTGACTGAAGGCAAATTCTCCAGAACAGTGACTAGCTGTGAGCTGTTGACAGCTAACACTCACTGCAGCTGCGGCTGGCATTCTGGTCCTGAAAGAGGACCTGGGGATCTGTGGTGGGAACTTACAACATCCACCACAAACTTTTTCCTAACTACCTTAGAAGTCGGGTGCATTTGAAAATTCAAATTGTTATATTGAGCAGAGATTTCTCAGACTAAATATGATTGAGGATATGGAGATCCAGGAGATTTTTAGTAGATAGATCCAACTCCATATGACGAGGAATGAAATGCAGAGTCAAGACTGTCCCACTAAACCCCACAGAAGCACAAAGATGCCATTTCTCTAGTGCCCAGATTACAGAAGCTTTTCTTTGAAACTGAAAAAGCAAACAGGACTAAGCGTGTAGCATACAAAGTATGCAAATAGTATGTGTGTTTAAATATCAGTTCAACATTTGAAAATAATTAATAACTGAATTCTGCAATAAGAAATACCTAGTCATTCCCCATAATTAATTCTTCATTCTATTTAGATTACATTTTGTTAATTAAAGATTACCAGAGAAAGGGAAGATTTGAAAGAGGAAAATCCAATTATATAACTACCCAAATTATTGTGGAGAACAAGAAAATTAGTCAACTAATACTGCTTATTTTGTTAGTCACAAGTTACTTGGTGATATCTTGTTATGTGCAATGTTAATTTCCCACTAAGAACTAGTTGCAATACAGCTACATACACAAATAAGTAAAAGCAAGACAAAAACAATAGTAGCTTTAAGTGATCTATAAATTACAGAAATGGGATCTATCCACATCTTTTATGTAAATGTAGAAAATAGACACATGATAAATTTAATTTTTCATAATTTTTTACTTTTGAGAGACCTAATAAATTATGATTACTGTCTCTTCAGAAATAAAAATGGAGAAAATATAATGTTTTCTTGTTCATAAAAATTTTGAGTTCTTGTGATACCATCTTTCAATGAGAAATATAAGGGTGTGGTTATTATTTCAGCTTTACTGGAAAACATGTTTGAGGAGAAGAGTAAAGCACTTGTTATGAATTTTTAAATTTCTTTTCATTATAAAACTTTTCACAAAAGCAAGAAAGATAAGAAAGTTTAAGGGAATATTGGGAAAATAGATCAATATATACACAGGAATAGAATTATATGTGAGTATACAATAAAAATTATCCTGACAGGTGATAATTGAGTCCGCAGAGTACAAGAAAAACCATGTCAATCAATTCTCAATCTTCTCACACTTTAATATATTTGGTGATATTTAAAACATATACATTATTTACAAGTACTATTATATGCTGTATCTATATTTACTTCAGATGGTAAATTATGTAAAATGAAAATCTAGTATTTTGAATAAAATTAGAAAATAGTGGGTCCAAAAGGCTAGTTTTTTTTCTCTGTTTGAAATTTTATTTTGGGCACTGTGGTTTACAACATTGTTAATGGTAGGGTTTTATGCATAACAGAATTTAGCATCTAACCTCCACCAGTGTCCACTTCCCTCCACCATTGTTCCAGTGTCCCCTGCTTTTACTAATCTCTCCCTTTTCACAGTTCTAAGTTTCTGTTGCCTTTGGGCATTGTTATTACCCTACTATGTTCTTTATATCCCACATACTACAGTGATCGTTCTATAACTGTCTGTCTCCGAGTAACTTCATTCAGCATGATACTCTCCAGATTCATTCATGTAGTAGCATGATTTTATCTTTTATTATAGCCTTGTAGTGTTCCACTGTTTATATATATGATGGTTTCTTCATTCATTTATATGTTCTTGGACACGGGTTGTTTCCAGATTTTGGCTATTGTGAATAGTGCTGCAATGAACACGGAAATACAAATAATTTTTCTGAATAGATTTCTTGGCTCCTGGGATAGATGAAAGGCTGGCTTTTTAAGAGTCTTACATTTATATTCTTACAAATGTAAGAATATAAAATATATTGATAAAATATATCAAAATACGGAAGAAAACATATAAATCTTCTTAAATCAACTATCAACCACAGCCTTAAGATCAAACAAAATGGCAAAAATGTTTATGTTTTTAGGGGGAGGGGAACTTCTCAATCAGGAAACAATTTTGGGGGGCCACATCTGGTGATACTTAGGGGCTACTCCTGGCTGGTCAGAGATCACTGCTGGCTATGCTGGGGTGAGGCTGTGCCATGTGGGATACTGGAGATCAAACCTGGATCAGCTGTGTGCCAGACAAGTACCCAAATCATTGTACTACCTCTCCAACCTCATCAAAGAGGAAAGAACACTGTCTTTACTTCATAATATTTTCATAAGCTCATCTCCCTGTGCATGTGAGCTCTTTTCCAACAAACATCAGTATTCCACTAAGATGTGTCACTTTCACACCCTGGTTTCTGCATTCCAGACAAACTCAGCCAGCCTCGTGCTTCACATTTACTAGAGAACTAGGCTGGTTGAAGCTTCATGATTTTATCTTTGTAGCTCCAGACTGAATGTTTGGAAACTTGGGTTAGTTTTTTTGCTATGCTATGTAACTTTACATATGGGGTTTCAAAAGAGACCTGTGTGATCAGATTGATGATCTGAAATTTAGGCTGATTGTCACAATTCTTGAAAATTTCAGACTTCAATTTACTTGCAGTTAAAAAGTTTAAATGCTTTGGAATGTTAACCAATTTATCACTCAACGTTTCTTTTTTTAAGGAAAACCTGTTTTTATTATTTCAGTGAATATTAAAGTATTTTGATTTACATAACTATTAAGAACTGAGTTTCAAGTATACAATATGCAAACACTAATCCTACCACCGAACTGATCTCCCTACACCACTGTTCCTAGGATCCCTCTGATCACCTTAACAGGCACATTTTCAAGTTTGGTGATAGCAGTTTGGATCGCATGCTTACAGTATTGTTTGTTCTGTAGTTTAGATATATACATATATTGTACCTCTATACCACAGACATTCTAAAGGCCCCTGACTCCATCTCTGTTTACCTCCTATCCATCTCTTTTTGCTCCTGTCTCCCTCAGTTTCTTTCTTTTCCTGTCCTTATCATTTCTCTAATCAAGGGTCAGTCACCCCTGATTTTTTTTGAGGTAGCACGCTGGTTTCTTTAAAATTTATTTTCTTTTTTCTTTTTTTTTTATGTAGGAGTACTACTATTTATTCAGCCACTGATTAGCTGATTGAATTGGTCATAAACTCCACCTTACATTTTTTTTCACAATTTTATTTATTTATTTATTTTTCTTATATTTATTTATTGAATTACTGTGGGAAAAATTACTAAGCTTTCAGGTTTAAGTCTCAGTCATACAATGATCAAACACCTCTCCCTTCACAAGTACTCATTTTTCACCACCCAAAATCCCAATATACCCCCCTCCCACCCCTCCCAATGCCTGTGAGGCAGATGATTTCTACTTAACTCTTCTCTCCATTGATTACATTCATTATTTCGACAAAAGATGCACCATTATTGTTTAGAATTCCCCCTCCCCCAACAATCAGAATTGCTGAAGAGGCATTGTGAAATACTTTGTTTTCTATAGCTGGTTATGAGAATCATATAATGTCACGCAGTCGCGATTTTGGATTTTGTAAAGAGTGAGATAATTACGAGATTGGTTTCTGTGCGTCTGGTTTTATGGCTGTGCTGGAGAGCCGCTCGTGGGGGGGCATGAAGGACAAGCCGGTACCGCCCCCCTTCCCATGAGACTGCTGTTGCCCTGTCACTGCTGGCTCATACCTGGCTTTCCAATAAGCTCTGAGGTGGTGGCTACCTTGTATGCAATCCAGATGCATTTCTGCCAAAAGCCGCTGGGTTTTGAGATTTGTTTCTGAGTTTCTGGGATCATGGCCATTAATCAGCTTGATTAGGAGCCAGAGAGGCCATTCATGGGCAACGACTTGGGGTCTCGTTGGGACGAGGAGGAAAGGGCCGGCTCCACCCCCTTCCCATGAGGTCCTGCGTGTCTCGTCACTGTGGGCCCAAACCTGACTGTCCAGTGGCCTCTGGAGTATGGTGGTCACCGGACTGCCAGGGGGAACAGGCCAAGGCATGAAACCTATTCCCACCTGGGTTGGCCCAGTGCCAGTAACCTACTGCAGGGACAGGACGTATTTCTGCCAAAAGCCATTGGGTTTTGAGATTTGTTTCTGAGTCTCTGGGATCATGGCTGTTAAGCAGTTTGATCAGGAACCAGAGAGGCCATGCCTCCAATTATATAGCTGAGCCGGAGGTGGTTTGTGTGTGTGTCTCCCACATACCTAACTTTTGGCTGTTTACTTTCTTGGTAAACTTTGCCCCAAGTTTTTGGAGTCTGGCCAAAAGCACAGCAGCAATTTTGGGGTATCTGAAAGTCTGACGGTGCCATCAGGCTGCTGATGCACTCGCCTCACAGGTACAGATTGATCTGCTGGCGGCACCATACCCCCTAAAATTTATTTTCAATAAATTTTTATTTAAGTCACCATGAATCACAAACGTATTCATGACTCGGTTTCAGGAATACAATATTTCAACACCAGTCTCTTCACCAGTGTCCACTTCCCTCCACCAATGTTCCATTTTCCTTCCCACCCACCAATCAGCCTCTATGAAAGGTGCTATTTTATAACCTTTGATATTGTAAAGAAACCCACAGTTTCTTAACTTTATCTTCAAAATCTATGAGCTTGGATGAGAAAAATTGTTTTAAATCTTTATAGACCATCATTGGAAACTAACTATTTTCTTAAATTATGCACAGAGTAACAGACATGGAAAAAACAGATCATTTCATAACAGCATAGTGGCAGCTTTAGTGAAATATTATTTATTCTTTTCACCACCAAATATTATAATAGTTACCTATCATTGGGTAGATACCTTATTTAATGTTAATAAAGTATATATGTATATATCAAATCATGTTTTTGAAATATCTGATAAATTAAACTCAAAGTCATTAAAATCATTCTGATATATAATTCCCCCCAGAATGTCACATGATTAAAACTCAGTTTTGTTACTAATTTTTACTGATTTCATTTTCTCCATGCATTTGCTATAATAATATTCTGTTCTTGATAAAATATTCCCTGTTCTTTCAGAATCTCATGTTTTGATTTGATTGCTCTTGACTTTGGATCTTCTTTATTGTTTGATAATATACCCTTTGTGGACTTTGGGAAAAACAAGCTTGATGACCTATTCTTGGTTGTTACTGGGAAGAATTATTTCCTCAACATTTTAAAAGTTGCCTCTATTCAGCCTTTAGCATCTTCTATTTGGATCTGTGTGTCTATATTTACCACTCTACCACAGTCCTTCCACAATACCACTCTTTTTTTCTCATTCCCCAACTCCTAACAGAGTCTTTGTCAGATTTCTGACATTCAAAAGGTGCTAAAAGGATAATTTCCCTGGGGATAATAGAGTAAGGAAACATTTTAAACAGGATACATCAGCAGTGACAAAATCATGGGGCAGCACCCACTTACTTTCAATGACAAAATATATTGGATAGATCAGACGCATGCGGCCCACAGACCAGTTGTCCCCTGCATGCTGTACTGCTCCCTTCATTGGTGTAGGCTCTAGCCACTGAGAGTCGCTGCTCTTGCCTTCTCTTCTTTTATACAGTCTCCCTCCCTTTCTAGAATGTCAACCAAAGAGTGCCCTCCTGCCTTTCATTCTCCTCCTTAGCTAGCCTCCTCTCTCACTGCTACACGTTTGTGACTTTCCATAGTCATTTCTGGTGCCACACAAACCCCTAAATTTTGCATATTGCAAACAATGTTTAGCTTTATTTATGATAATTGATGCCATAAATGAAAATAAATACAGTTCTTTACTATAAAAAAATCACTGTCTCCTTTAAAATCGAATTGCTGATTGATTACAAGTAAAACCCCCAAGGAACAAAGCAGTTCTTCCTTCATGTTATAAATGGTGCTGACTGACAAAATCATACTGGACAAAAGTTTGTTTCCATAACTTCCCTCTCATCAGACTCGCCATTCTACAGGAGGGCATGAGTTCAGCCCTCCAAGGCTCTTTGACATCCTAATGCAATTAGGGATAGTCCCTGCAACATGGAATCTAGGTTGGAAGAGTTCAGATTTGTTTCCACTCTTTCTCTTTGAAATCTTGCTGGGGTGATTGGTTCTTCTTGCTCTCTCTGGGACAGCAAAAGGCAGGTATGAAACTCAGCTTCACTCATTGATTTGACACAGGCCAGTCTAGGCTTTGGAGGTAAAAGCACAGTTACTGCTCTCCAGGAGTTGCCAGAAGGAGACTGACAATTGGAATTTAGTTGGAGTGATATAAGGGAACACGGACGGGGTCACTGACTCAGTTTGGGTCCTTAGAAGCAAGGCCTTTGACAAAAGTTTGAGTGTTTTTTATCTTATTTTGAAGGCAATCTAAAGAGACATGGAGAGTGTAAGTTAGATTGAAAGGTGGCCAATCACCGTATCATTGTCATCCCGTTGTTCATCGATTTGCTCGAGCAGGTGCCAGTAACGTCTCCTTTTGTCTTAGCTCTGAGATTTTAGCACCTCTTTTTACTTATCCTTCCCAAAAGTGCTGCATTGGAGGCTCTTTCAGGGTCATAAGAGTGAGATCCATTATTGTTACTGTTTTTGGCATATCGAATATGCCATGGGGAGCTTGCCAGGCTCTGCTGTGTGGGCAGGATACTCTTGGTAGCTTGCCGGGTTCTCCGAGAGGGAGAACTAGATTATAAGAGGTCACAAATATGGCCACGTACTTCTGGGAGCTTTTTTTTTTTATAGTCTCTGGATCTTGGCCATTAATAGAATTGCATGGCACCAGGGACAGTTTGTGGGAATGACTGCCTAACTACTGGAAGGTGGCCAATATAGTCCAGAAACTCTATGCTTTCAAGCCAGCTGGGCTGAATTATGAGCAATTGGGATTTACCAGGGACCAGTCTGAATGACCAGGGTCACTGCACATGATTAAGAGGCAGAAATAAGAGTAAAGGTGTGGGATCAGGGTGCTCACAGCTTTATGGACTGAGGGCCCTCATTGTCCCTAATGTTCAATACTTACTGCTTCATCATCAGAATAACAACCTCCTTTGGTCAAATGCCAATCTTAACCTAGTAGGGCTAAACTTTACACAATGAAGGGCCTTAGTATATGGAGAGTAAGGGGGGGGGGGCATGACATTTTTATAACGGGCTTTCTTAAGGGGAGTTACTTCAGAGAGAAATGACAGAGATAAGGCAGTGACAAGGGATCCATCTTCCCCGAGCCCCTCAAAAGTAGCATTCCACCTTGGTGCTAGTATTCTGGATTCCAAGGTCCTGCAAGCCACCTTTACTGCTGTTCTCCTTAAACTGTCTGCCTTAACCCTTTGTTCCCAACAGAGTTCAGTCCTGATGGGAATATTTGGGAGGTAATTTAGAATGTATTTGAGGATGTTCCTATGTGAGAGGTAACAATTTATGAGCATTTTCTGGGGATTAGAAATTGTACTTGGTACTTTAATGGCCTGGTGCATCTAGGTTGTAGAGAATGGCCTAAATTCCTGTGACTAGGGAATCTGGGTATTTGCAAAAAGAAGCTATAGGCTTGTGGAAGAATAGTAGGGGACACTAAGAAGCAAAACCGGGGTCTGCTTCAGACCAGGATGGGGGGACCTGCAGAGAAGATTTTTTCAGAGGTCAGGAGACCTTAGAGTTAGTAAGTTTCATTTTCACCTCAAAATAATGTATTCTTCAATTGTTAGGTACAATGCTCTATTATAAATACATGATCAATTTTATATATATATATAATTTTAAAACTATTTTTCCAATTATTACATGCCTTTTCATTTTGTAAGGAAGGACTTTGAATTAGTGCTCAGGGGTCTGGGACCATTTCTGGTGATATCTCACCCAACAAAATCTAAAGGTTAGATACTCTGCTTAGAGATGCTGAGTGTCATCATGGTTCCTTACCTCATAATGCTTAGGGGACCACGAAGTACCAGGAATTCAACTTGTGGCCTCTGGATGGCATGCAAGAATGTACCCCAGCCATTTGAGATGTATCTCAATCCCTTTTACATTTTATTCTTGGTTTATCAAACATAAAACGAAGATGTGTGGGTTTATCAAATACCCCTTTAGTTCCATTTATTTTTGCATGTATATATTAAGCTTGTATAATTTTGCACAATACATTAAGGTTTATTATCTTCTGGTGGCATAATCATTTACTTTTAAGAGTATAATAGTATAGTACATTTTTATTTCTGGAAAATGCCTCTTATCTTAAAATTTACTCTAGTTTTACATAAAATAGCTATATCAGCTATTATTTATTCATTATTACATTTTGTATTCTACCATTTTTGTTCATATTGTCCATTCAACATGTTTGTACTATTATATTTAAGTTATCTATCCTACAATCAAAGTCTGGTTCTTTTTAAATTTAAAAATGAAGTATAATTCAATACTTCTCTATATGTATAATACCCAAAATACTACACCCAACATCAAAGTTCCAGTGTCATACACTTTCGAGTGATTATATGTCCCTCCTCCTCTACTTTCTCTTTTTCCCCTGGTAACCACAATATTTTTCATAGAATCAAAGAATGATTTTTGCTTTATGTTGCCAGTTCATTTGCTTTAGTTATTTATATTCCACATTTGAGTGAATCCATCTGGTAATTGTCCTCTACTTGCTGACTTATATAAGTCACGTAGAAATTGTTATGAAAGGTACCGCTTCATCTTTCTATTTATTGAAAAATTTTAAATTATAGTTTAGGTAACATGTTTACACTAGTGTTAAAGTTTATAGTACTGAGTATTATTTTGCTGAATATGTCTGCCATAGATTTCCATTCATTAAGTTTTGAGCATTTAGTGTGATTTTATGTTTTGCTTACAGTAAAGAGAACACAGAGGTGTAAATATTCTTTCAAGTTACTATTTCCACACTCTGTACAAATGCCCAGGAGTGGCATCAGTAGATCATATGGTAATTCCACCTTCAGTTTTTAAAGAAATTTCCTAGCTTCTTTCAAAGAGGTTATATCAATTTATATTGCCACAGTGTTTAACAGTTCCTTTCTTTAAACCATTGGCAACACCTGTTCTTTTCAGTCTTTTATATATAGACTATTCTCATGGGAGAGACCTTTCATTGTGTTGGAATTTGTTTCTTTTGCTTTTGGGGCTATACCCAAAATGACTTCCATAGTATAAAACTGTAATGATAATTTAAAGTTTTTCTCACATTCTGTTCTTCTATTAAAGTATTCATCTTTAATGTCAGGTAGTTACAATAGGAGAGGTAAACTTAATGATTCTGTGTGCCCTGGACCTAGTTATAAAATGGTTTCAGTGTGTGTGAGAGTGTTTGTATGTGTGTGATGGGGGCAGGGAGGTCTATAATCCGTGTGCTTATGGGATGGATGCACTGTTTGGAGGGGCCCTTTCCCTTCGGCCTTCTTTACCTCACACCTATGTGCATGATAGACCCAATGAAACTCAAACTAATGAAGGCTGTTATGGGTTCTCTAATATGTCAGACCTTGTGTTTGGTTTCTTAGCTTCTCAATTCTTAGACACTTAACTGTTCAAAAAAGAAAAATCAGACAATTAACCTAATTTTTCATGATCACGATCACGACCATCCTGTTATTCGTCGATTGCCTCGGGCAGGCCCCAGTAACGTCTCCTTCATCCTAGCCCTGAGATTTTTAAAAAAGTGCCATATTCAAGGCTCTTTCAGAGTTAGGAGAATGAGACCCATCATTGTTACTGGTATTTGACATATTGGGTACGCCACGGGGAGTTTGCCAGACACTGCCATGTGGGCAGGTTACATTCGGTAGCCTGCCAGTTTGTCCAAAGTAGGAATGAGATAATTTTAAACATAATTTTTATTGAGTAATAAATTAACATTTGTTGAGTAACCATAATAGTCCAGATAAATTTTTTGGGGGGGAGGGAGTTGATAGGCCATAACCAGTGGTGCTCAGGGCTTCCTCCTATCCTTGCCCTCAGGGATCACTCCTGGCTGGCTCAGGGAATAATTATGGGGTGCTAGGGATTGAATCTAAGTCAGCTGCATGTAAGGCAAATGACCTACCCACTGTCCCAAACCTGCCAATCCAGATAAACTTTCTAATGATGTTATTCATGCCTTATTTATATCCTGTGAGATACATGACATTAGCCTATGTTCTATGACAGGGCTTCTTAAAAATTTCCCACTCCTTTTTGAACTCCTTTTTGCCCAATAGAATTTTATGTAGCCCTTATTTCATATTCATATTGGAATGTAAAATAATTATGCACAGCAAACATTTACTGACAATAAATCATAAATTTTTGTGACCCCCCCTCCCACATTCAGTTATATAACCCCAGATGAAAAAGCTGCAGCTCAGAGAAATAAAGAGAACATCGTCTCACAACTGGTAAATGAGCAGAGTGCAGTTTCTGTTATATTTTGTCAGCAAATTCTTAAACCTAGAAATGCCAAACTTTAAAAAGATAACAAATTTATGGATGTCAAAGAAAGCTAGTAATACTTTAATAACTCACATATATATTGTTTTTTTGTCTGGCATAGTAATGGCACTTAGTAAATAATTTAAAATAAATCATAACATTTGATTATTCCATTCCTCTTTTTAATAGAGTTTTTATTACATGATTTTCTCTTAATAGCACACAATCAAACTGGAGCCAGAATGGCTGGACAGATAAATAGAATTACAGTCATTGACAGAGTATGATTTAGAAATTTAAGCAAGTTTTCCTTGTCTTATGCATTTTTACCATTGACCATTTCCAGGGGCTAGAGATCCACTATGAAAACGTGCCTTTCATTATAAATATGTTGAAACTGTTTTTACAAAGAAAGAACAAGCAGAAACTCACCATTTTCCCCTCTATTCCTACCACTACCTATGATTCCATTTGCTTTTGCTTTCAGAGTGGGGAACAGACTCAAGACCTCCTAAAAGTTAAGTTTTAGGAAGAGGGACTGCAGCAATAGCACAGTGGGGGCACTTGCCTTGCACACTGCAACCCGAGTTCAATCACTGATACCTCATATGGCCCTCCAAGCTCAACCAGGATTTATCTCTGAGCACAGAGCCTGAAATTAGCCCTGATCACTGCCAGGTATGGCCCCAAAACATGAAAACACAAAGAAAAGTTTTAGGAAGAAATGCACAGAAAACAGTATCCTCCTGGAGGCATGGCTGACATGATAACATCAATATCCCTAGCCTGTTTTTCCCCAAAACAGCCCTTTTAAGAAAGAAGGAAAGAAAGAAAGAAATGTTTCTAGTCCCCTGATCTATATAAATTATCCCTAAAACAAAGGGATGGGGAGATCCAAATTACCATTATTGTTCCTTTATACCTGGCCCTCCAAGCTGCAATAAAAGTGTTTCTTTCCTTGCAAAATAAGTACAGGAATGAAATAAAAATAACTCTTTTAAAAATAAACCCTCTGACACTAAATTGATTTCGGCCTCTCTGGAAAACAGTATGGAGGTTGTAAAAATATAAAAAGTAGATCTACCATAAGATCCAGCTCTTCCACTCCTAGGTATCTATTTTAACACAGAACAATTAATCTCAAGGTGTACTACAGATTCAATGTACACTGCAGCTCTGCTTTATTGTTCAATGCAGCTCTCTTTACAATAGCTTAGATATAGAACAACCTCGGTGCCCAGACAAAGAAATGAATAATGAAGAGGTGGAATAAATGCACAGTAGACTACAACTCAGCTATAAGAGAAGATGCAAACTTCCATTTGGAATAACATGTATAGAAGTGGAGGGGATGATACTAAATCAAAGAAATCAACGGAGAAAGACAAATAGATTATTTCATTCATTTGTGGGATAAGAAAGCAAGGAAAAAGACAAGTCAAAAGAAGACGAACACTTGGATTCTCACTGTAGAACTGAGGGAGAAGGAGGAAAGCTTGAAAGAGTGTAGGGGACCCACTTGACTATAGTGGAGGAATAATTGAGACTTTGGTGAAGGGTGTGGTGTGGTCACATTCATTTATGAAGATATCACTGTCACTGTCCTCCCATTGCTCATGGATTTGCTCAAGTGGGCCCAGTAACGTCTCCATTGTGATACTTGTTACTGTGTTTGGCATATCGAATATGTCACGGGTAGTTTGCCAGGCTTTGCTGTGTGGGTGACATACTCTTGGTAGCTTGCCAGGTTCTCTGAGAGGGGCAGAGGAATTGAACCTGGGTAGGCCGCGTCGGCCGTGTGCAAGGCAAACACCCTACCCGCTGTGCTATTGCTCCAGCCCTTATGAAGATATACTGAAATTATTCTTAAAAGATTCAGAGTCTTGTAAGCCAGTGTTACCTCAAAATAAATAAATCCTTTAACTTATTCATATTTTAGTTTGAAGATTTTATCATGATCTACGAAGTTACCAACAGTTGAGTTTCAGCCATACAATGTTCCAACAGCAATCTCACCATTAACTGTCAGCTTCTCAGCGCTAATGTCCCCAGGTTTCCGTCAAAGAAATTTTTGAAATTTGTTTCCGATAGGACAGTGTATAAACACTGTCACATATGGCACATGTGCATGCATGCTCTCTCTCTCTCTCTCTCTCTCTCTCTCTCTCTCTCTCTCTCTCTGTCTGTCTCACACACACACTCTCACACACACACAAATCTATAATTTATTTTGAAATTTTTATGTTGAGGAGTACCGGAAACTTCTTAGGCAGCCAGAAGTTGAGAGAGCAGTTTGTTGAAAGGAAGGAAATCTTCCTCTCTGAGCTTCATTTCCCCTCAGGGCATTTACTGACCCTGAACAATTACAGACCGGAAACTTATCCTCTAAAGCCTTGCAAAAAGCAATAGCTAAAAGGCCAAGAACAGACACTGAGTGGAGAGTTCAGTAGTTTTATTAGTATGGATAATTAAAACTTGAATATTTGGGTGATAAAAATGTGATCCTCCAAAGTCTTAAAGAAATGGGAAACACACTGATGTGATCCCCGCAATCTGTGCTACTTAACATTCTTGCTTTTCTGTTGTTTATTTCTTGGAGTACTCAGGGATTACTCCTGGATATGTGCACAGGGGTCCAGATGTGGCAGTGAGGATGGAACTCCAGTCGGCCACATGCAAAACAAGGTCTTTGTCCACTATACTATGTCTCTGACCTCAGTTTAGATTCTTTAAAAAATGTTTTGAGGACTCTCTGACTACTCAACAAGCTGCTGAAGCCATGATCCTGGAGACTTAGAAACAAATTTCAGAACCTAGCAGCTTTTGGCAGAAATGTGTCCAGACTCCATATTAGGTTACCATTCCCGGGCCACCCCAGGTGGGAAAAGGTGCCGATCCACTGCCTGTTCCCCCTGATGGCTTGGGGTCCACCATCTTCCAGAGGCTAATGGACAGCCAGGTAGGGGCCCGCAGTGATGAGATACACAGGGCCTCTTGAGATGGGGGTAGAGGTTGCCCTTTCCTCCCCCACCCCAATGAGACCCCGAGTAGCTGCCCACGAATGGGCCCTCTGACTACTCAACAAGCTGCTTAAGCCATGATCCCAGAGACTGAGAAACAAATCTCAGAACCCAGCAGCTTTTCGCAGAAATCCCTCCAGATTTAATTATTAAGATTTCAGAATTCCAAAGTTGTGACATCATATGCTATTCATAATCAGCAATAGAAAACAAATTGTCTAATGTTGCCTTTTCGGCAGATCTGAGTGTTGGGGTAAAATCCAAAATTAATACTGGTGGGAAATATTGAATGTGATCAAAGTAGACAGTAATGTGGAAGTCTTCTGCCCTAAAGCTAGGGAAAGCTTTGGGATGGGGGTTTTACTAGGGTTTGTGGTGGTGGAAAGTGCATTGATGAAGGGACGGGTGTTTTTATCATTGTATGAGCGAGATTTAAACCCAAAAGTTTTGTAACTTCTCTCACGGTGATTCAATAAATAAATTTATATAAAAAATGTTTTGAGATTCTGTAGATTACAAAGCTATTCATGACTTCTCATGTACCTACTTCCAAAACCACACCCATCACCAGAGTACCCCCCTCCTTCCCTTTCCCAAGAACCCTGACTCCCCTCCCCTACTCAGCGCTCCCCAACTTAATGATGTGGATTCATTCTCCCGTTATATTGCCTTTGGACCTTGGTTGTTATCTTGCTGTGTATTTTTAAGTCCCACATATGAGAGACACCATTCTCTACCTATCCCTTTACATTCTTGAGGCTATTTATATTCTCACAAAGACTTAAGAAAAGAAGTTCATCCTTACATATTCCTTTTGAAAGAGACCCAGAATATTACCGTCTAGAGTACAAATCTCACCCATGGTCTGATCCATGAACCAAATGAAATCTTAACTGTGTGAAAGCTCCAGGGGGTAGCTATATGGATTCAGTAAAAGCAGAGACAGGGTTGATGTTTACCATAGGTCTAATTCAAACATTAGGGTACTGGGATTTAAAACTTTATACTTAAGCAACTTGCAAGTTCTGAACATTTGTGTACTAAATGTTCTGTTGATATACTAACCTTTGGGAGTAAACGATCCTATATTGTTCCCCAGTAACTTCCAGAGAACATTTCCCAAGCCTACTGAGAAGTTTGGGTTGAATATCACATATTCTATCACATGTTCTCTCTCAAATGTCTAACCAAAAATAGCACATAGCATTTGAGTACCTTATCTCTACTTGTTTTCAGAAGGAATGGAAAAATACATATCCTACAATCTGAATAATTGTATTTTAATACAGAGTGAGGCTTCAATTAGCCATTCTCTGGGGAATGAAGTTGTTGTAAGCTAACTCATTCATCACGAACGTAATGTGTATTTCTCAGAAACTGCAGAAAGCAAAGCTCCCTATGTTTGTAGCTGTAGTGCAGTTAATGTTACTTAAGAACCAAATGAAGGTAAATAAGATACCTTAATAAGATACCGTGTGATCTTGGGGATTTATTTCCTTCCTTATTTTTTCTTATTTTTAACCCTCATGAATTGGTCTGAATTATGGCATTGTGACAGAAAAGTATTTCTTTTTCTGCTTCCTGGGTGTAGTGTGAGATTACACTTCCCAGCCACCCTTGCAGTTACACATGGTCATGTGCTTAAGTTCAGATCAATAAAATATAAATGGGAGTTAACTTCTCCCACTTTTTGGCATGACTGATAAAACTTCCTGGAATAATTTCAGTTCTCCCTTGCTTCAGATACCCATGCAATGGAGAAAGGAGAATGAAACCTTCTGAATGAATCTTGAATCCTAGATGTCTGGAAGGCTGCCCATCAGAAACCCTCACATTAATTGTGAAATGAGAAAGAAATGCACCTAGTCCTAGGAAATTTTACTATTTTTTATTGCAGAAGTTAGCAGCTACTAATACAGAGAAATTGAATAGCGATGTATAGGTTGTTAGGGGCACATTTATTTGAAACTAGACATCCAGGGTTCATATTGTGATTCTGTCATTTGCCTGATGATATGACTCTGGGAAACTCCCTAAAGGGTTTTGGTTCTTGCCTAAATCTGCAGAAGGCTTCTGGAACTCTGCTTGTGACTGGGCTGCGAAGAAGTAATGAATACTCAATAAGCTAAGACATGAGAGATTTGAAGCTGTTTATTACAGCAATTTTCCTTCTCTGCCTAAATCAGAAAGCACAACAGTCATCAAATCAAGGGAGTCTTGTGTTCAAGAAAGGGATGCATTAGACACTGGGAAAAGTGCAGGGAAGCAAATCTGGATACTTGGCCAGTTTATAAATTTGGAATAATGAGGGTATACTGGTTTGCTAAGGCAATGTGCTGATCTTTGCTCTGCCCTTTCCCTTGCTTCTCCCAGCAACATCCACCCTACATTCTGAATCACCTGCTTTCTATAAATATATACATATTTCCTCTGCCCCTGCAAAAAGCTAATGACCAAATTAAATGTACTCATGTAGAATGTTTTTACAAACATACATGAATGTCTTTAAGCTTCTTGGTTTGAAGTATGAAGTCTAGCCCTTGGGAAATCATCCCTAACAATAACGCTAAGATTGAGATTGTCTCCTGGACAAACCAGGTTAGGTCTTATAGAATAATACTGGCAAGCAAAAATGTGCCCAGGAAAGAATAGAATAAAACAGTTTAGAGTCTTTAGATGTAGAGAGCAGCATAGGCAACAACAGAAGAGGCAACTGTCACAACCTTATACTTTAAAAGTGCCTGCTGATTCCAGTCTCTATTCTTCATGTACCTATTGAAACCTGATGTCATTAGGAACTGTCCTTAATGCTATTCTTCACAGAGTGCTCTTCCATGTCCTATATCTGCCATTCTCTGTGCCCTCAGAGACTGGCCAAACAAAATGGCCAAAAATCCCTTGGTGACTGATTCTAGATGAGTTTGTTCAGCAGGAGTAGGCACAACTTGGGATCTTTCTTTCCTTCCCCTTTCCTATTTTGCCACTCCATCTCTAGGGATAGCTATATTCATCAATAATCACAATGCCAGGGGAAAAAATTACTCGGTAACCCTGGTTACCTTAGGCTGAGGCACATTAAATGCAACCACGAGCAACCACCTGTGGTTGCTAGTTCCTGAGATTTTTTTTCTTTAACACTGACCACATCTCTGACAGCATCCCTTGCATCAAACTATCATTGATCCATCTGGGCTGGGTTATTGTTTTACCTATCTCCTGCCTGTTGCATTCTTAAAGTCAAAGTTTTCTCCTAAAGGAGATCCTGAGGCAAGGATTTAATGCCGTGACCCCTGTTAGGGAGGCAGAGAAGTGATATGAAAAGGGGAAGAGAACTAATTAAGAGAGAGCTGGTTAATTACTACAGTGTATGACTGATGGCCAATCCTATTTGGGGAGCTATAATGTATAAATCATATGACTTACATTTATCTCACTTTTGGATCAAAGAAGCTGTCCTCTCCAGAGAGATCAGTGGGTAGAGACCTACTCTCGGGGGTGTTAATTCACTCTGTTGAGCTATCTTGTCTGCTGACTATATAGCTTTATCTAGGATGAAAAAGAAAGCCCTCAGCCCCAAGGAGCATTAATTGGCAGATAGAACTAAATGAAAGTATCTCTTTTTGGAGATATCCCCAAAAGCTAGCTACTGTATAGAGCAGGTTTTTAAATTTTTCCTTTTAGACATGGGCTAGAGCGATAGCACAGCGGGAGGACATTTGCCTTGCACGCAGCCAACATGGCCGACCTGAGTTCGATTCCTCCGCCCCTCTCGGAGAGCCCGGCAAGCTACCGAGAGTATCTTGCCCGCAAGGCAGAGCCTGGCAAGCTCCCCGTGATGTATTCGATATGCCAAACACAGTAACAACAAAGTCTCCAATGGAGACGTTACTGGGCCCACTCGAGCCAAGACTCTTATTCTAGGGAATCTTTAGTCACACCAAATTATCTGGAAAGTATTGAGTGGTACTCTAACGTAAAGATTATTATTTTCCATATACATGTAAATATCTTACTCTCCAATAATTGTTGTTTTGCTTTAATTTTTTTATCCTAATACTACCAATTCTCTATTCTATGTCTATTCTAAGAGTTACTCTGGCTATTTATCAGGTCAAGATTTTCCCAGGGTGCATAAAACACATAAATATGTGATTAATTTTAGTGCTTCTGCAAACTGTGATTCTGGTAGAGCCAGACACATTTTTTTTTTGTCACCTAAGGTGGGTTCAATTATGCACTCAGTTAGCACTTAGACTGTGCTCACCATGTCCCAAGCACTAAGAAGTGATTAAAGCATATTATTAAGGAATTTGCATTCATGTACAGTCAAATAGATCACTAGAGCTGGGTATGACAAGGACTGGGATGAAGAGAGAGCCAGAAAAGGCTAAAAGTAGGGATAGTTGTGGTGGTAGTAGGGTGTACTACTGGGCGCTCACATGGTTCAGAATTATTGGTTCAGTCAGAGAAGTCTCTCAGTCAAGATATGTGGGGAGGTTATAAATGGAGACTGCTGGGGGTCATCAGCAGAAACTGAGGGAAGGATGTTTCTGATATTTAGACAAATGCTAAGGTGGAAGAGAGGCTGCTGCCTTGGAAGAGGCAGGAGTCTAAAACTGACAAGCATAATAGCCAGAGTAAGGGTAAGAAACGGGTAACAGTGCAGACTTTGCAGTGGTGAGATTTTGCAGCTTTTCTGCATCTAAAGCAGACTTTTCAGAATCTCATGAGTCACCAGTGAAATACCTGACTTCAACTTCTGCCTTTCTCAGGCTGGGGAGACAGCTGAACAGTGTTCAGTTCCCAGCACCAAAGTGTCTCTTGAGCACCTCTCACATGATCTCTAGCATCTACCTGGAAGTCACCTTCCCAGGCTCCCCTGGGAATGCCATCCTGCCAAAAAATTCAACCTCTCTTACATGTGCAGTGTGTGTCACACAGGAAAAGATACGATATTTTCCTTTTTCTCCACTGTGAAGGTTGAAGCTATCATAAGGCCTTTAGGAATAGAGAGGAGGCCTGCGTGTGTACATGCTCTTGAATGGTAACCAGCCTTGACTTGGGTTATCCTCCCTTCCACTGGCTGTTCACATCCTCAGTGGGCACAAGGATCCCTTGGTACAGACAGTGCTCCTGTCTGCCCAGCATAGCCCATTGTCTTGGCCCAGCAGCGTTCTCCTCTTATTCTGTTGGCAAAGTCAGGTCCAGGCTACAGAGGTTGGAGCACATGTGGACACCAGCAGGTGAAGTCTCATAGAGCTTGGGCATGGGATGGGACTGGGAAAAGCCAGGGGGGTACTTCAACATTTCAACCTTGGAACTCTATGCCTCCATCTCCTCATCAGTAAAAACAACAAGAGCAACAACAAAAGAAAACAAAAGTATGTTGCTTCATGTAAGACCATATGAAAGCCACTGAAGAACAGGGCTTGGCAAAAATGATGGGTGTCTAAATTTTAAGTAGTCGTTTCTCCAGTCCTACAGAGTGATGATATCCTAGAGATGACTCAGTTGAGCATAAAGTGCAGCCGTATCACAGTGGATGCATCACTGGAGTGGGAAGGGGTGCACAGCCAACAATGTGGGCTCCATCCCAGCACTGTAGATGTACATTCGGTATCATGAGAAAAGAGCTTCCTTAGATTAACCACTTCATTGATAGCAGAGTGAAATTTCAAGCTGTTACCAAAGAGCCAGGAGCTTTGATTGCCTTCGTTTCTTACAATTAAGGTCTGTAGTTGAATATTTCTCTCAGGTACAGCTTCATTTGTTTTCTGAGTCAAGCGCTGTCACTGCTCTGTAAACACCCTCCCTTCCTAGAAGTCGTGGGAGGTTCTGTCTGCCACATCCCTGTCCGCAAATTCTGCTTCAGGGAAAGGAGGAAATCAGAATGCATGACAAATGCACCAGTTATTCCCTTCCATTCATTCTGTGGTCAGCCTAATTATCTACTCAGCCAAATACCAATTACCTGCAATCAGCGTTACCAAGAAGTTCAATAGAAGATAGATTCAATTGATTTTAGACATATTCTTAAATTGTTTCTTCTTTACCCCCCTCTTCTTCCTTTGAGTTTATATCTGGCAATCCAACGTTCTTTTGAATTTCTAACCTTTCTTGCAACTTCACCAAACCAATAATTACTTCTTTTGCTAACCTTCATGCTTCAAGTGTTTAAAGACTTGGAACCTAGCCATGAATCTTTCCATATGCAAAAGACATTCTCCACATTAGCTTAAAGAAAGCTCTCCTTGGTAGCTTTGCTGAGATAAATGGATTATTTAGATTTTAAGTTTATTGAAAAATATTTTTTGCTCCTTTGTATCCTAAAACTATCTGTGGGAGTTATATACATTTGAATTTAGAGTAATAATTGTTTAACAGTCAAATTTCACTGGGGTATCTCTAAATTCATGTATAGTTCCCCATCTGTGTGTATTTATAGTCATGTGTAGAGAGACCTAGAACATTTCTGAGATTCTAGGTGACTTCTGGACAGGGAGAATGAAAAAGTTACAGGAAACTATATGCAGATGCTCACAGATAATTTTTTTATATAACAATAAGCTATAATCTAGCTCTTTGATAAAGCACACCTGATTCCATTCTCAAAAAATTGGTCTCTTTTCCCAGTGAAACAATCAAGTCACTATTTATAAATAATTCATTTAGCATACTTGACAGAAAACTTGACAAAAAGATATAGGGTTTCTCTAGTTATGGCAAGACAAATAAAAATTGCTGCCAGGGTTCCATGAAGAGTAACTTAACTAAGGCTTATCTAAAGCACCACCATCTGTGGGATTGTGATAGCTGTCCAACATATTGTTATAATGTGGATTGCTAGTTCCCCAAAGAATAGTTTTGTAATAAAAACTCAACAATGATATGGAAACCAGGAAACAGTGGCATGGAAGTAGAAAAATATTTCAAGGAAGGATAGGCTGCCACTGTAAGCTGAAGTAATGGGAAGTGAAAGCTGTGGGTGTCAATCCTGATGAGAACTGACATCTAAAGTCATCACAGAGATGCTTCAGAGTTAACTACTGGCCTTACCTCCAACCCAAGTCTGATGAACATAAAACTACATATTATCCATACATTCTTGTCCATCAATGACTGAAATGCTCCAAAGGGAATGAGTTCTTTTCCACTTCTCTCTTCCTTTCATACAGAGGCCAGTCAGTTAGAAAAAAGATGCAGCAACAACTGCATTTGTATGTCTCATAGATGCCCCAGAGAAATAAGCACAGATATGGCAGAAGAGCATCTACAAATGTGTTTAATGCAGGGAGTTCCTGGATTCCCTTGAGAGAACCCATAGTTACAATAAACTGTATTATATCTGTACCAAAAGATGGATGCATTTGACTACTGAGAACATTATGATTACAATGATGAAGGTAAGATAAGAAAGAGTGAAAGTGAAGAAGAAATGCTTCTGTGGTGTTAAAAATCATCCAAAGGCTTCAGTAATAACTCGCACCAAAATGAACTACTCTACTCAAAGAAAAGATCATTTTCTTAAGCACTCCTCAATCAGTAACATGATGACTGTATGGTTAAAATTTCACAGAATTTAAATGACAAATCATATTTTAAAAAAAAACTCACCCCCATGGACTGTTTTGTATGCTCTGAATAAAAATATGAGTGAACATAAATTCTCATCATTTTCAAATATACATATCATCTCATTTTAAGCAATTAATTTTTTAAGTAAGGGATACTGGTTTACAATACTATGTACATTAGGGTCACAATTGTATACCCCTTCAAAATGTATGTTGATGGCAGACTAAAATGTATTAGTTATATATATGCCCACCATCTAGGTATAATCACTGTCTGTTGGATCCCTTTGACCCTCTCAACCTGTTCTCTTCTCACTGTTACGTCATTTCTGTTCTGCAGCCTATAAAGCTTCATAATTCAAGGACACAAATCTTCTATTAGTTTTAGGAAAAGAAAAATGAAATAAAAAAATATACTTGTACTAGGCCCTCTTATTTTGTTTCATTACTTAAAGCTTGTTTCCTTCAAAAGCATCTCATTATCATTTTGGAATGATGATGTTCACTTTTATAAATATTTGGATTTGTAGACACTAGTTTTGCCCTTTGATTTAAAAATATTTAAAAAGCAAGTGTCCAAAAGACTTGGCAGGTGGTCAGAAAACTTAACTTGGAAGAGGATTGTTAGTTTCTCCCCCTGAAAGTCTATATGAGTGCTAAACTAATCTTAGCACACAGAACCAAATTTAAATTAAAATTTAAACCCATGTGTAAAGGTTGAATCTTCCCAGATATATGGGCCACGTGATGGTCAAACTTCTATATGAATTTTCTTCCATTACAGTGAATTCACATTTAGTTATTAATAATTCTCATTGAATTCTTATGGGTTATTATATAAAATAAACTCATTTTACACATTTTCTATAAAATCAGACAGTTAGGTAACAATCCCTGTTATACCAGTATTGGTCCTAACTTGATGCAAATGTCAAAGGAATACTAGTCACATTAGTTGTACGAAAACATGGAGAAGGTTAAGATTACTGTTGCTTTTACCTTCTTAAGTTACTTATTTGGGTATTTTTATATTAAATATTCAATACTAAAATATAAATCATAAAAATGAATCCAAGAATGTGCTGAATTCCTTGTTACTATTTGTGAGGGACTTCAGCTATGAAATAGATCATAGAAAAGTACACCATAATTTCATGGCAATTATGCAATTAGACTCTACTTTATTCTATTCTTAAAATGCCAAATACTGGGGCTGGAGTGATAGTACAGCAGGTAGAGTGTTTGCCTTGCATGCGGCCGACCTGGGTTCGATTCCCAGCATCCCATATAGTCCCCTGAGCACCGCCAGAAGTAATTCCTGAGTGCACGAGCCAGGAATAACTCCTGTACAATGCCGGCTGTGTCCCAAAAAGCAAAAAAAAAAAAAAAAAAAAAAAAAAAAAAAAAGCCAAATACTCTTAATTAAAAGCAGGTATTTGAGCAGATCTACCTCTACATCTCCTGATCCTGCTAGTTCATCCAAACCCCCAAGTGAGGATAACCTCCCTGTTGATATCTGAGTCCCTTTTTGGAACCAGAAGAGAATTCTCTTTTCTGGCTGGATCCCAGCAGCCTCCATGCCAGACTTCCACCATTTTAGCAGGTCTCCATCCACATTTCCTGATCCTTGTTTCTCCAACTTCATGCCAAATATCCTATCAGACCACAATGCCACAGAGTTAAGATTAATCATAAAAAGAAAGTGTGGAGAAACTCAAATACCTGGAGACTGAACAACACACTATTAATTCATATCTGGGATGTGAGAGGAAATCAAGAAAGAGATAAAAAATATTTCTTGAGACTAACAATAATAAAGGAACAAGTTACAGCAACAGTATTCTTAAAAACACAAGACAAATTTCAGCACCTTAATACTGCGTATGTCATTCACTATGGCACTTGTGGTTGCCCTCTAGTAGATTAAAAAAGATAAATTTGCTCCTATCTCACTAAGGATTTTTATACTTTTCCAATAGTGAATAAATGTTTCAGTTATAATGGATACATTATATCCATTCTGGTGATTTTGTTGTAGCTATAGAGTTTTTTTATTATAATCTACTACTAATTTATGCAGATTAATAAGTATTTATTAAGCTATTAATTAAGTACCATCAATATATATAATATTTTCAAGTACAAAGCTAATACTCTATTTAAAGGATAAAACACACTTCTATAAATCTATTCAGTTTTTCTCTTAAAGTTTTTTTAATTCTTTCTTTTCTCTCACTAAATTGTATATTTGTAGGACTTAATATCTATTTCATGTCAACTTAGAAATATATTATCAAAGACTTGTTCACACTATTAATTTTTATTTACCTATAAAATAGTTTTGAAAATTTTTTCTTCATCAACTTATTAATTTATAATTTTGTGGAATTTAGGAGTTTAGCTTTATTTATCTATATATGCATAGGTGTTACCATTTCCACTATAAATTAAAAACTAAAAGTAACACTTATCATTTAAAAATAAAATAAGGTATTTGATATTAAAGGAATTCCAATTGATTAATATTTTTCTTGAAGAAGCTGATTCTACAACATTCATTTCAATATTTTGGAGAGAAGAAACTGGGAATTAATCATAGTTCAATTCTTATGAACCCTCAATGTCTTCTCATGTTCTTGTAAACATCTTTGGACACATTTTGAAAATGAATATTATGGCATTTAAAAACATTTAATTGACAAAGTGACAAAGTTCCAGGATTGAGAGGCTAGGTGTTACCCTGGAAACTGTTTTATATACCAGTTTAGCAGAGTGTGAACCTGTCAAATATTAGATTGTATCTTAATTAAAACAGTGGATACTGTTATTTTGCCAACATAAAATCTCCCCAAACTATCTCATAGATCTTCTAACAGAATAAAATAAAGTATGTAAGTATAAATTGACCTTGACAGAAAAATCATGGATCAAGATGATAACACTTCTATTTTATTCTATTCAACATGCAATTGGAATGTATTAATGTCTGATGCCATAAATGACAATTCTGTCATTTATGATAGAATAATATAAGTGACTGACCATTGTTAGAGATAACTAATATTCTTTTTTTAAAAAAAAAGATGTCTTATTCTTTAAAAATTTTACATTTAATTATATCTATTGCTATAGTGCCACTCTTAATTATCAATAATAAATATTAAAATATTAAAGTGTAACTTTAATAAGTGATTTTAAACATAGCATTGCAAGGACAAATTGATTAGACCTTTTGATCATCACAAATGAGAAAATCAATGTAGTAAATATTCTGCTGAATTAGAGTAGTAATTTCTTACTACTACCTCTACCTCTATTCTCTACCTCTATTCTCTCTTCATCTCTTTTACCCCAACCTCTCTGTATTTCCCTGTTACCCCTCTCCAATTTTAGTATCTCTATCCCAGTTTTTCCTTTTAATCAAGTACATTAATGTGAGAGATTAATAAAGCAAAGAACAATAATCACAGTCATTTCTAACTCAGAGACATATAATGTTAAATTAGTGGAAACATCAATAATGTAGCATTTCAAAGTAGCCATGCACTGATATTCTAAGCTACCACATTGCAATGATACATTTATATAATTAAAACCAACAATCCTTTTAAGCAAATGAGTTTAAAGTAACATAATTTTTAGTTTATTACTGCTTTCAAATTATGCTTTAAGGCCAGCTTCTTACTAGTGAAGAATACATCAGCACATTCATGAAGGCTTCTGAATAAGCTGTGTTAAAAAATTGCATTTTCTAAAATAATGCCTCATTACTCGCTTGAGATGCGAGATGCATGCTGAAAGTAGACTACAGACCGAACACAATGGCCACTCAAAACCTCTGTTGCAAACTACAACACCCTAAAGGAAAGAGTGAGCAAAAGGGAATGCCCTGCCACAGAGGTGGGGTGGGGTAGGGGGGATGGAGTGTGGGGGTGGGAGGGCTACTAGGATCATTGGTGGTGGAGAATGGGCCCTGGTGGAGGGATGGGTAATCAATCATTGTATAAGTGAAACACAAGCACTAAAGTTTGTAAGTCTACAATTGTACCAAATGGTGTTTCACTAAAAAAAAATAAATAAATCACTGTCACTGTCCTCCCGTTGTTCATCGATTTGCTCTAGTGGGTCCAGTAACGTTTCCATTTTGAGACTTATTGTTACTGTGTTTGGCATATCTAATACGTCACAGGTAGTTTGTCGGGCTTTGCTGTGCTGACGAGATAATCTCGGTAGCTTGACAGGCTCTCCAAGAGGGGCGGAGGAACTGAACCCGGCTCAGTCAGGCTGGCTGCGTGCAAGGCAAAAATGCCCTACTGCTGTGCTATCGCTTCAGCCCAAATAAATAAATAAAAATAAAATAAAATAATGCCTCATTATAAAGGCTTGCTATAAATTGTGATTTCAATCTAGTGCAATTGACTGGGTGGCATTTCTATTAATTTATGTTTGTCATACATTTTTCAGATTATATAGAATTATTCACATATCATAGCTCATAAATTAATATTGACGGAGACAGTGCAATGAGTAGTTGAGTTTATACTTACTTGTATTTGTGTGTGTGAGATCGGGTGCATTCAGGGTGGTATGGCCATAGACTGCCAACATGGCCAACTCGAGTTCGATTCCTCTGTCCCTCTTGGAGAGTCCGGCAAGCTACCGAGAGTGTCTTGCCTGCATGGCAGAGCCTGGCAAACTATCCGTGACATACTCGATATGTCAAACACAGTAACAACAAGTCTCATGATGGAGACGTTACTGGGCCCGCTCGAGCAAATTGATGAACAATGGGAGGACCGTGACCATGACCATGTGTGTGAAGCAAGATAGTTTTTACTGAAACTTATTTAGAAAGATGTGAGGGGAAAGAGAGAAGTATGCGCTCGAGAGAACATGAGCTTCTCCAGAGTGTAAATAACAAGCAAAGAAACACAGGCAAGCAAGCAAGATATGGTGTTCAAAGGAGAACATGGGCTCAAAGAAAAAGCCAACTTTTCTTACTGCTAAAACATAAATTTTATTGATGTTTTATTTTTTCTAACAGTATTCCTCTTTTTTCTCAACATGTAGCAGTCGAGCCATGAACAAAAGTGTCACTTGAGATTGTTAGAAATGTAAATTCCTAATGCCACCTCAGAGTTTCTGAATAAGAATCTCTGGGCGCAGATTCAACCATACAGAAATAAGTATATTTCTATTTTATTCCTATTTCCTCTTTATGAACTAATAGCAGCTCTGCCTTACATTATGAATATACTATCTATGTAAAGCAGAAGCATTTGGGATGTGTCAGCAACCTCTTCATCAGGTTATCATATTTTAAATGAGATCTCTCATGGCATGGCAAATGCTCTGCTCCTGTCAGTGACAGACATGTGGAAGAACGTTTCATTTTTGATTGCTGATGAGTTCCAATTGCCACAGGCATCTATTAAATTTGCAGAAGCAAAACTTGGGCCCACACAGTAATAATCAGAGCGAGGAAATTATATTATAAAGAGAAGAAAATAACTACTTTCTCCTTATTAGCTCTGCCTGAATAGAGTGAATACGTAAAGAGGAACTTGAAGAACATTTTTATTTATTTTTGGTTAAAAAACTGTACCTCATGGTGTCTCACTAATAAAAAAAAATTACCAGAAAAAAATACATTCTTTGGCTGGAATATATTATAAAATCTTGGAAGACCACCTTTTAAAATTAATGTCCTCTCATAGACAGTAACTCATACTATGCACACTAGGAACACAGTTCAAGGCACATAGTATGTTCTCAAAAATATTTTTTTTGAATTAATGTATAGATGTTTAAAAATACCATATCCATAGCTCAGATTATTTATAGGAAAACCAGTAAGCTCTGCTGCTGGGGTTCCCTTCTGAATTTAATAGAAAGTGAGACAAATAATCCTCATTTTATTTGTTTTCAAGTATTATTTTCCCTTTCTCTAAAATTCCAATTGTCATTTAAAAGTTCATTTACAAGACATTCAGGTATTGAGGAATGTTCTTAGATTTATTTGAATTTAAAGTCCATAAAGGTAAGAATTTTGCTTTGTTCATTATTGAATTAATAACATTTAGATAGTTTCCTGTCATACTGTAAGTAGTATTTGTTGGAAGAATAAAATTTATCCTTTTAAATGTCCTTTATGACCCTTTGGTTCCCTCTCCTCTTAGGTACAGCTGCAGAAACAGATTGTGTGTGTGTGTGTGTGTGTGTGTGTGTGTACCGAGGGGGGGGGGGTTGGACTTATTCAGATATTTTATTCAATTTTTCTATCTCCACATCTACAAAAGCCCTCCATCCTCCCTTCTTCCCTCTTGTTAAGGTCCCTAGAAAATCAAGGTTGTCTGAATCTCTATGCATGCGTGTTTATCTCCAAATAAATTTCTACTCTACCTATTCCAATACTACTAAAAATATGTGCATTTCACTTATTCTTCTACATTATTACATATTATAGAACTTTTTCTTCATATAGCAATACTATTTGTTTGAGGACTAGAATAATGATATACAATTATTTGATTGGTTTAAAAACCTTCCCCATATCTAGTCTAGTGTGTAATACATATTAGACATAACTATTCATTGACTTAAAACAAAAGCTCTTTAACAATATGCATATGTGAATTTTTTTAAACCTAGAACAGTTCTAGGTTACTTCTGTTATCCCAGTGTACCTATTTGCTCTAGAACTAATCATGTTTCAACATTAAATAATTCTTTTTTACCAAATTATAGTCAACACTTATACAATATATCATTGGTCAAAAATTTGACACATTCTTAACAATAATTCATGGTGTTAAGACTGGCTATAGTGAGAAATCTGACAAACAAAATATCCATGCTTTTTACTATCTTTATTTGTATTTCTAAAAGAAGAAAAATATCAAATATTTAAGCAAGTAGAATATATGATTTATTTAATATCAGAACTCTTTACTATTGCTTATAAACCTAAGAAATAAGTAAAAGTGGTTAAAATCTTAAACTACATGCTTTTACTTTGTATCTTTCAAGACTTTCTACACATGAGATCTTCCATACTTCCAAGCTTGTCTTTAGTAAACCAGATAGTGGATAATGGTATTCTCATTTTAGGAAAAAAGAAAAAATCTATAGAGTTAATCATTTGGCCAGCTAGCCAGAGATAGGAGCTTGAATAAAACCTAATTTATAACTGCTTATCTTTCCCTGTTAAAATAGATGTTCTTTACTTATACTTACATGTATAAGTTCTCAAACCTTCCTAATAAAAATGAAAATATTCATTGCATGAATAAAAGAGTTCTTCCTTCGGAGAATATTTACAGATATAATATTTGGTATACTTTGAAAGCTCCTTGAGAAATACTGTTCATACTTCCCATTCACTTTCTACTTTCTTAGGGTACCTTTTATTGTCTTTTATACTAAACTTATGAAAAAGACCTTTGGTTCATTCAGCTAGACATCATCAACTTAGGACTGAGCCTTACAGAGGACTTAACCTATCAAAAACTCAGGTAAATGGGTCTCTGTGACTGAAAACTCCAGGCTTTCTTGGACTAGAAATGGGCAACCTCCCCAACCTCCCTGTACTTCAGGAAGCCCAGGAGTCATTCTGCATTTCCTGGAGCACATTGCTATTGCTGCATTCTTGGCTGTTCAAGATCTCCAAACCCTACAACATTCACAATCTAGTAGTAGTGCACTGGATTAGATGGGATGTAAGATAGAAACCAATCAATATCAACTAATAAAAACATTAACACAGAAGACTTAAGAAATGTAACTAGTGACAAAGTTTTAGTAATCCCTCAGATAAGAACTTAACATCATCATGGTAAGATAGAACAATTTTCACTAGTTTTCTTCTCAAGGTGTATTTTTTGATCTTTCTGGTAACAATTTGTTGATAACAAGTAATATAAGACAAATTACTGTGAACCTGCCACAACTGCAGACTTGTGAGTGATTGGAAAAACTGGAGACAATGGTGGAAGAAAGGTGACAATGATGGTGGGATTGGTATTGGAATATTAAATGCCTATAATAATCCATCATGAACAACTTTGTAAATTAGTGTTTTAAATTGTAGGGAAAATTTTTATATCTAGGTTTTCCTATTTTATTTAAACTCTAAAAGCTACCCGTGATGTATTCCATATGCGAAACACAGTAACAAGTCTCACAATGGAGACGTTACTGGGTCCGCTCGAGCAAATTGATGAACAACTGGAGGACAGTGCTACAGTGCTATAGTGCTTTATTTAGGTAAATAATTTGGTAAAAACATGATTATTCAGCAGGTCAACCTGTACCTGTGGGGCGAGTGCATTAGCAGTCTGATGGATCCTTTGGGCTTCTTGATACCCCAAAATCACCACTGTGCTTTTGGCCGAACCCAACAACTTGGGGCCAAGTATACTAAGAAATTAAATAAAAGTTAGGTATGTGGGGAGCCACACCCACAAACCACCTCCAGCTCAGCTATACAAGCTCATTTATTAGCCTTATTTCAGAGACCCATAAATAAATCTTGAAAGAGACCAAACGCTGCAGTTAATCTCAGACCTTTGCATTGCTGGACAGACAGGGTAAAAATTGAAGGTCTGGTGCCCACCTAAGCAGAGCCTCTGGCAGCCACTTGTTTCCACAATCCAAAATCGCTGCCATACCCCCAGCCTGACTCCACCGTCTCAGGACGGACCTCACCAAGATATAATCTGGTGAAAGTTCAGGTATGAGGGTTTTGTGACTGAAATCTCCAGGCTTTCTGGGGGTCAGGATAGGCTACACCCACTGTCTCCCTATACTTCCAGAAGCCTAACGGTCACATCTACACCCCAAGTGGCGACCCAATTGAAAAGCTACTCCAGCCTTACTGTCCTGATAAAAATACTGAATGACCTGAACAAACGCCATGACCTCTTAGCTCCTGTACTGCAAACCATAATGCACAAAAGAAAAAGGAGAGAGAGCAGGAATGGAAGTGACTCCCATAGAGGGAGGCTGGAGAGAGGGGGGTGGGAATTTGGGGGATGGTGGTAGGGAAACAGAGGACACTGGTGGTGGGAGACACTGGTGAAGGAATGGGTGCTGGATCATTGTTTGACTGAAACCCAACTATTAACAGCTTTGTAATGACCTTTCTTATGGATATTCAATTAAAAAATTTTAAAAAATTGAAAAAGTAATGTAGAGTTCATGCCCAATTCAACCATATTGATTCATGGCTGAATAAATAGCAGTACTCCTACATAAAAAAAATAATTATTGTTAACATAATGAGATCCAAGTTCGAAATTTTACAGGAGGGCAAAATGGAGAAGACTGGAAAACTGGACTATTTTTGTCACATGAGGAAGCAGAGTGATGTCACCGCCACACGTGGATTGTCTGGAGAGGAACAGGAAGAACTTGCCTTCAGGAACCCAATATTCTCACACTTGCATCAAAAGGTTTCCTTAAAAAAATTCTTTAAATTGCCCAGAAGTCATCTCTTAGCTGTCAAATCCAAAAGTGAACTCAAAATACTAACCAATTTTCCCCATTTATAGATGGATTTTATTGCATGCAGTTAATAAATCTCAAATGTATACACCTATAATCCACTCCCCGGATCATGACAAAATGGTTAGCAGCATCCTAGTAGACTTATGCATATATTCAAGGGTTTATCAAAATCAAGAAAAATCAGAATTTTTTGAGTCCTATAATCATAATTTAATTTTGCCTATTCTTGCACTTTATGTAAATAAAATCATGGATGAATATCTTTTTGTTTCTGCCTTCTTTGCTACTCAAAATAATGGTGTGAGATTCATACATGTTGATGTGTCTTTCAACAGAGTATTCACTTTATTGTGTAATAGTATTTTATTGAATGAATAAAACCAAAATTTATTTCTCATTCTTCTGTTGCTGAATATTTAATTCATTTTAATCTGAACTATTATGAAGAGATCTATTATGCATGGGTTTGTCTGAGATATAAATAGTGCAACTTTGAGATTCTGAGTTGTTTTGTGTTCCTGCTATACACACACATGCGCAAGCGTGCACACACACACACACACACACACACACAGACACACAGACACATATACATGCCACGAAGGCATATGTAGCTTTATTTGAAATAGAATGCTTTAGAATTTTAAGTTTTACTGGGGGTAAAAAGTTCCAGGAAAAACAACAAGCATCCCTTGTTATAGAATTGTGTTATTTGTTTTTTTGAATATTTTTGTTTTTAATAAATCAATATTGAAAAATTGGGAGATCTATCAGAAAGATGTAACTTCAAAGCTTCTTTAACAAACAAACAAACAAACAAACCCTTGGAATTTCTGGTAGATTTTCACCACATTTCCATAGAACAAGAACAGAGTTTTGCTTTGTTCTGTTCCAAATTTTACAGCATCTCTGTCAGTTGTCCAAAACTAAGTAGGAGTCACTGCATCTAAAGAGGCACAGATCCCCATCTGCTCACTAACTACTGTTTTTCACACTGCTTGGTCCCTGTAGACATGAGGACTTTTCTCCATACAATGGCTGCTGATTCAAGTTCATTCACATTTCTCTCATTCAGAATACAGGTATTTGGTAGTATCCTGGAAAGTCTTATTAGATATCAAAGTTAGAAATGCATGGACATATTTCACTAAAAAAGTACTACATAACAATTTTTTCCAAGAAACAGCTGAAATTAGAGGGATGGTTTTAAATATATTTAATATGTAGATTCAATGTATGAATGAAGAGACAGCTGAGCCTGCTTCTTCTAACTAGAAAAACTTCACTTAAGATATACACCCACAGGCCCAGTCTCCTGATCGACATCTGTTAGCCATGTGAGCTGACTATCTGATAATGAATGAGAAAAATAGGAACTCTCATTTAAATACTTAATTAAATACTTCCTGGACCAAATTCAATTTTATTATGATTGGTGCACTGGACAGTTGCTAACTGAATGCAGTCATTTTCATGCTGCCAAAGATGTTAGTAGGAGCCAAAGTTATTTCATTTGGGCAGTATGCAATCTACATAATTGGAAGTTTCCTTATGCTCATATACAAATATATCCTGAATACATCTTCCAAATGATGTATTTTGCTAGGCTTAGTCAATACCAAAGGAAATAACTGAGCTTCCCCTACCCCATAAAAATAAATGACAGAGAAATGAATCAGAGAAGTTATATTGAATGAATTAAATTTTTTAAGGGCAAGATTAATCTCACAGGAACAAGGTGATGATAATACTGATTCAGAGACCAACTCTTAGAAAAAATTAAGCAAGGCAAGATAATTAAGCTTGAGAGATAGAACCTAAAATGGGACGTTGGCAGATATCAACTAATCATGTACTCAGAGGAAGCAAAGCAGTACTTTCCAAAATAAACTATTCCTAATTGTAGTCGGAGGGATTCCCACACATTAGCATCAATAATCAACTTTTACCTATTTCATAAGGAAAAATCACTAGGGATAACAGTTGATAAAACAATAAGCTGACTTTCTATACCCATTAAGCTTCATACACTAGAATTAGCAATATAGAATAACTGAGTAAGACGTAAGACAGTTAAAATGGGCTAAAGTTGAGAATGAGAGTTGACTGTCACAACTGTTTTGCCATCTAAGAACACAGATATATAAAAAATTGCTACGGGACCACCATATTCTATAATTTATTCTAAAATATTCTATAATTTATAAACTTATTAATTTTGTTCTATTCTAAATAGTACAGCATCCCTGTCAACTGTACAAAGAATCTCTTGGCCATTTTAAAATTCTTGTGGTTTAACACATCCTTACTAGAACTTTAATTCTACTCCTTATTGTGATCCACTTTGCCATAGTCAGTGTTGCTATTCAGTCTCTGGTTTTCTAGGTTCCATTATCCTCATAAATTACAAGGTGAATTCCTAGCTTGTTTTACAAATATCAACTACTCTCTGTGGATGACAGCTGTTACAGACCTTTTCAAATATGCCAGCAACCTTTGGCAAAGAATTCCTTACTACCTTTTTTTCTTTAAATATCTTTATTAATTAATTAATTAATTTATTTATTTATTATTAGTGAAACACCATGAGGTACAGTTATAGACTTACAAATTTTTGTGCTTGGGTTTCAGTTTTACAATGATCAAGTACCCATCCCTCCACCAGTGTCCATCCTCCACCAC
This sequence comes from Sorex fumeus, assembly GCF_029834395.1. Classification (NCBI taxonomy): domain Eukaryota; kingdom Metazoa; phylum Chordata; class Mammalia; order Eulipotyphla; family Soricidae; genus Sorex; species Sorex fumeus. The sequence continues at coordinate 27,097,350 of NW_026606101.1, forward strand.
CACGGGTCCCAGCATCCCTCCCACCCCCCATCCTCCCATCCCACCCTGCCTCTGTGGCAGGGCATTCCCTTTTGTTCTCTCTCTCTCTCCTTTTGGGTCCTGTGGCTTGCAAGAGAGGCATTGAGTGGCAATTATGTTTGGTCTATAGTCTACTTTCAGCAGGCTTCTCCCATCCTGGGAGGATCCTCCCAACACCCTTTATTTGATGCTCCCTTCTCTATCTGAGCTTTCTTTTGCCCTAACACATAGAGCTGGCCTCCAAGTCATGGAGGAAAATTCCTTTTTTTTCAATTGAATCACCATGAGATACAGAGTTGCAAAGCTGTCCCTGGTCAGGTTTCAGTCATACAATGTTCAAACACCCAACTCTCCACTTGTAAACTTCCCACCATCAATGTCCTCAGTCTCTCTCCCACCACTCTATCCCCAGTCTGTCTCCATGACAGGCACTTTTCTTCTTTCTCTCTCCTTACCATCTTTGAGAAGATACAGTCCCTCTAAGATGGTTAAGAACACAGAAAAATGAGAAGTTCTCTAATTATATTAAGACCTTCTTAGCTTCCATTCAATATTCATCTACTCTACATTATCTAATCCTTTTCCAAAACTGTATCAATGCACTGAGGATGTGATTCTGTAATTTATCTCATGCATGTGTGACATCCCTGGTTCAATTCCTAGCACATATACAAAAATTATTATGAAAGAAATCGTGGGATGCCATCCTTATTTGCTATAGGCACACAGATGTAAAAGAATCATCACAGACAACCATAAGGACCAGTTTAAGAATCCTCAATGATTACAATCATGATCGATCACAATCATCCTATTGTTTGCCAATTGCCTCGACCAGGCCCCAGTAATGTCTATTTGTCCTAGCCCTGAGATTTTAAAAAATTCCATATTCAAGGCTCTTTCAGGGTTAGGAGAATGAGACCCATCATTGTTACTGGTATTTGGCATATTGGGTATGCCATGGGGAGTTTTTCAGACTCTGCCCGTGGGCAGGTGACATTTGGTAACCTGCCAGGTTGTCCAAAGTAGGAATGAGATAATAAGATGTCTTCAGGGAGCTGGGTTTTATAGTCTCTGGGTCTTGGCCGTTGATAGGATTATACAACGCTGGGGGTCAGATTCTGGGTGTGACCCCTGCCTACTGGAAGACAGAAGATATGGGTGGAGGATGCTCAGCCCCAATCCGAGCAGGCTTGGAGATCTCAGCCCTGCAACCCGCATGCCTTTGTTCCTCTGCTGGTACCTTCATGCATGTGGAGAGTGGTCTCAGCATGGTGGTGGTTGGTTCTGGAGGTCTTCGGCTGCCGGAGCTCTGTTCAGGGCGAGGAGGGAAACTCAACCTGCTCCCCTCCAAGGGGCCCCAGCGAGGACAGCCAGGCGCAGGGGCAGGAGACTCTGCACTGTTCTCAACAAACAATTGAATCCTGAGTTATAAGTGAGTGCAATATGTCCTTTCCTGACCTGAACTTTTATTTTTTGGGGAGGTTGTTTTTGTTGCTGTCATTGCTAATACAAAGGGATGAGACAAGAAAGCAGGGAGGAATTAGTGTGTTTTCTTTTTTGTGGTTCCAGGGACCAAACCCAGGCTCTCTGGCCTATAAACCTGTGCTAATCTAGATGAAATCCTGGGTCCCTGCTTCTCCCTATGTGTTCCACATTACCCATATACTCAAGGTCTACCTCCCATATAAGTTTCCTTCATTTTGATTAAAGATATCAGTCTGGTACTTTTAAGTAGAAGGACTATTTCTTCCAGAAGAAGGATTATACTACTCTTTAGGGACTATACTCTATCTTGGAGGCAGTGAGGAATGACAGAGAAAAAAAAAAGACTGAAGATAAGAATGATCTTGTAAGATACCTGCTTCAGGTGAAATCCCTGCACAGCAAGTCTATGATGGAGACAATTACCTGTTAAGGAAGAATGGATTGGTTCAATGTACTAAAATGGCTAAGTGGAATTAGGGAGTTCGAAGTTATTCATTCACCTAGGTGAATGTATCTCTGGTATCCACATTCTTGCCAGGGTACTAAGTCTTAAGAAATCATACAAAGTTGTATTTATCATTTCCTTGATCTTGGGCCTGATTTACCTCATAGATTTCCCAGGAATGATCAGAAAAAAAGCTCTTTTGAAGACGCCATAAGAATTTCTAGTTTTCAGAGCATTCCATCTCTTGTAACTATGTTCAGGACACATAGATCAAAGCAATCGCCCTACTTTATATACATAGTTATCATCAGTACATGTTGTAGTTACTAGATATTGAGGACATCCTGAGCCTCTACCAATTTACTGCATGTAAAGAGTTTCAATAATTGTGATGTTATTGCATAGCATGGTATATTTTCAGTTCAAGTTAGCATAAAGAATGTGGACCATGTTGCCTTCAGAAAGGTTAGATAATCCAGTTTCAAATCCAATCTATAGAATAACCTTTCTCCTACAATTGGTTATTTGAATTTAACTCCTCAGAGGAAAATTACTCTAAGGCAAGAGCTGAATGTTAAGGCTTTGATTATAATGATCCCAAAATACGAGAGAAGAGAAATGAGGCAGGGAAGGATAAGGCAGGGAAAGGCAAGATGAAATTTTACTGTTCTGGTCAATTCATCTTCATGAGTGGGAAGAAATATAGCCAGGAGACCAGCAAATATGTCTACTAAGTGACATGGGAACACCACTAAACTCACCTAGAGACAAGTCTAAAATGTTAAAAAATACCTAGAGACCCTTTGTTGTTTTTCAACTAGGAGATCTATTGGCATCTCATGGATGGTGGCAACATACGTTATTAAATATACTATAATGCATCAGTAGTCCAAAATATTCTTAATGATATTGATAACATATCCTGTTCCAGGTAATGATAAAACCAAGAAATTTTTTTTGTTTCTTTTTTTTTAACTATTACTATGGTTTTTATTTTATTTTATTTATTTATTTATTGAATCGTTGTGGGAAAAGTTACAAAGCTTTCAGGTTTAGGTCTCAGTTATGCAAATATCAATCACATTTCCCTTTACCAATACTTATTTTTCACACGAAGAACCCCAATAAATCCCCACCCCCCACCCACCCCAATGTCTGTGGGGCAGATGGATTCTAGTTAACACTCTATCTACTTTGACTAGCTTCATTGTTTGGACAAAAGTTGCACCATTATTATTTAGACTTTACCCCCCCCCCCATCAGCCATGCTGAAAAAGCACTGTGAAATGATTTGCTTTCTACAGCTGGGTTCAAGAATGAAATGATGTTGCGCGGCCGCTATTGCGGCTGTGCAGTTTTGGATTTCTGCTATTTTACTTATTTGCCCTGGAAGTATTTCTACTGAGAGTCAGATAATTAAGAGATTGGTTTCTGTGCTCTGGAGTCATGGCCGTGCTGGAGAGGTGCTCGTGGGGGGCAACTGGTGACCTCGGTAGGGCGTGAAGGACGGGCCAGAACGCCCCTCATCCCATGAGGTAAAACCAAGAAACTTTGAAATATAGCATAGGTATCTGACAAAACAACCCAAATTGAAAAAAAAAAAGACAGGAGATATGGGAGACATTTCACAGAAGAGAACACACAAATGGAGAACAATACGTGAAGAACTGAATTAGTAACCAGGGAACTGAAAGCATGGTAAGACATCATTTCACACTCAATTTAGTGGTAAGAATTAAGATATCCAGAACATCAAAGCAGGAAAGAATGAGTCTCCAAGAGAATTCTCAATTACTTCTAGTTGAAAGAGCAAATTGTACCATCTCTTCAGGAAAAAGAAAAAAAAAAGTTTAGTATAAAGTTATAAAGTAGAATACAGATCTACTTGAAGTAACCACTTATACCAGTTTAAGACTATTTTGACTTTAGTATTGAAGATCTGCATCTTGGAAAATTGCATTCAGGACAAACTGAAGTGGTTTATTGCCTATATATCTTATATCCTCACAATATGCTCCTATACATAGTGACTCCCAAATTCTTGTATACACATTAGAAAATACATATAAATACATTTCATATATAAAATGCATATAAAACTTATAGTATAGTTATTTATAGTTTAAAATCAGAAAATGAAAACAGAAGTAATCTATATAACAATAAATTGTGGGGGGCAAATCAATAATACGGTGGTAAGGCATTTGCCTTGTAAGTGGCCAACCCAGTTCAATCCCTGACATCCCATATGGTCCCCCAAGGACCCTCAGGAGTAATTCCTGAGTGCAGAGCCAGGAGTAACCCCTGAGCATCACTGGGTGTGATGCAACAAGTAATAAAATAAAAAAAAATAAATTGTGATGTATACCCAAAATAAAAAATTATTTAGCTGTAAAGGTAGGGCGTTCGCCTTACAAGCGGCCAACATGGCCGACCCGAGTTCGATTCCTCCGCCCCTCTTGGAGAGCCTGGCAAGCTACCGAGAGTATTCGATATGCCAGACACAGTAACTACAAAGTCTCCAATGGAGACGTTACTGGGCCCGCTCGAGCAAATCCCTTTAAGGGAAGAGTACAGACAAACTACATCTAGCAGTTAGAAAAAATGAAGTCATGAAATTTACATACAAGTGGTACTACATGGAAAATATTATGCTAAGCGAAATGAGTCAGAAAGAGAGGGACAGACATAGAAAGATTGCATTCATCTGGGTAACATAAAGAAACAAAATAAGAGACTTAAACACAAGAACAGCTGGGATAAATACCAGGTTGTTCACTCCATGGCTTAGAGGCCAGCCGCACACTCTAGGGGCAAAAGCAGCTCAGATAGAGAAGGGAGCACCAAATAAAGGGTGCTGGGAAGATCTGCCTAGGATGGGAGATGCCTGCTGAAAGTAGTCTATGGACCGAACATGATTGCCACCCAATGTCTCTTCTGCAGACCACAGCACCAAAAGGAGAGATAGAACAAAAGGGAGTGCCCTGCCACAGAGGCAGGGTGGGATGGGGGATGGGGGTGGGAGGGATACTGGGATTGGTGGGGGAGAATGGGCACTGGTCGTGGGATGGGTACTCGATCATTGTATAACTGAAACCCAAGCACAACAACTTGTAAGTCTACAACTGTACCTCATGGTATTTCACTAAAAAAACAAAAAAAAAAAAATAAAATAAACTACATCTGCAGATAAAAAAATGGATACATCTTAAAAAATAATTTTTGTCAGGTTGGAGAGATAGTAAGCTGGGTAGGGTGCTTCCCTCGCTGACTGGAATTTGGTTCTCAGCATTACATATGGTTCCCTGAGCATTATAGGGAACAGAACCAGAAATTATCCCTGAGCATCTCCAGTATGACCCCAAACATAATAAAAAAATGTTCAAATATGGACTATATGAATGTTTGTATATTATAAACTACAAAAAAAATAAAAAATAATAAAATTGGGCTGGAGCGACAGCACAGTGGGTAGGACATTTGCCTTGCACGCGGCCCACTCGGGTTCAACTCCTCCGTTCCTCTCGGAGAGCCAGGCAAGATACTGAGAGTATCCCGCCCACAAGGCAGAGCCTGGCAAGGTCCTCGTGGGATATTCGATATGCCAAAAACAGTAACAACACGTCTCACAATGGAGACATTACTGGTGCCCACTCAAGCAAATCAATGAACAACGGGAGGACAATGCTATAGTGTTACAGTGATATATTCATCTTGTAAAATTTATATTTAAGGAAGGGAATAATAAATAGAACTTATGCTGAGAAGAGTAAGTCTGTGTGGAGGAAAGGTAAGAAAATGGAATGTTAATCTGATGTCAGTAATGTTATCTATTTTCTTTTGGCCACATTATTTTTTAATTCACTCCAGGTTTCCTGATATATTTTTCTTATTTCATTAAAAAACATTAACTTTGTCTCACTTTTTAGAGAAGAGAAGCAAAGAATCGCCAATATATTTTGAGAGAATAATTAATGTAATCAATTTTCCAAGACAAACTAGTAGACACTTTGGCCCAGGTTTTCATTCATGGATCTTGCAAGCATTTATTTCCTGAGTGAAGACCCATTCTGTCTTCAAGGAATTAGTAATGTCAACTTTAACCTAGTAAGACTTGCACTAAAATTTACTTCCCTTTGCTTAGAGTTGCTAATAAATTTACACAATTTATTCCCAGAATGAAGTGCATGAACTGAAGATTGTTATTTCACTCATATTCTAATGGAAACACGCATGCAGAGATCTCTGCATAAATAACCTCTAACATCAGCGGGGCTAAATGCCTGATAGGAACCTAGCCAAGAAATTTTATCACATTACTGTAATTGTAGTTTAGAACCATAATCTAAAAACCCTTTTTTAGTTTTCACAAAGCCCCAAATAATATGCTTAGTCTGCTTACACAAGGTACATCCCAGAAAGATGCATAGTACCATGTCTCCATCTCTGAACACTTACTATCCTCCTTGCCTTAATTTCATCCCGTTTAATTTGGCCGAGAAATGCCTATGCACTCTCTAGGTTTTAACTTAGGTATTTTTCTTCCTGGTACATTGCAATCCAAATATTCCCTTTCTTGCATCAAGTCCTTTTGCAAAGTAATTTTGAAGCTCTTCTCACCAAAAAGGTGATATATATTTGTTTTGAATTCTATAGTATAGTAGAAGTGATTGAAGACTAGAACTTAAGAATCCTTGTCCTTGGGTTCACTGTATCAAATCTGCTCAGTCTCCATAAGAATAAGCCTTGGCTGATATTTTAGAGAACCGATTTGCCCTAGGTACATTTAATCAATTTCCAAATATGTAAGTGAATCCAGCTTTGATCACTCTACTCTCTAGCCTGTCCATTGATTGCAACTAAAGGAGTAAATCTACCTAACAACAGCCAAATCTGACCCAAGTCAGAAAGCTTGATGCAGGGATAGACCCAAAAGTAATAATACCAGTTTACTATTCCAAGTCATTAAACCTTTAGGACTATATATTATGCAGCAACACCAAACCTTCCTTATTGATTCTACTTAATAGCACCAATCTGCTCCCATTCTAGCTCTCATTACACTACATATTTTCTTGTCCTTGTCTACAAATTTGCAAGCTCCTCCTAAAGGAGTAGTTTATATCCTATATCCCAATATACAAATAGAGACTGCCAATTTTTTAAAAAAAATAAATGAGTGTATTAAATGTATACACACATAATGAGGAAACAGCTAAATATTTAAAACAACTGCTAACATATTTTAAGGAGGACATTGCTAGCAACACAATAGTAGCTGGAGACTTCAACATTGCCTTATCACCTCTGGAAAGATCAACAAGAACCAAACTCAGCAAGGAAACAATGACTTTGAAGGAAGAAATAGAAGAGAGAGGGCTTATAGACCTATACAGGGCTTTACACCCCAAAAAGAGAGAATACACATTCTTCTCCAGTGCACATGAAACATTTTCCAAAGTAGACCACATGCTAGGACACAAAACATACCTCAATAGAAAAAGGAAGATAGAAATAGTATCAACAATTTTTTTCAGACCACAATGCACTGAAGATAGAAGCGAATCACACAGAGACACAAAGAACCAAATCAAACACCTGGAAATTAAACAACTCAATGTTGAACAATGAGTGGGTCAGGAAGGAAGTCAAGGACGAAATCAAAAGATACCAGGAAACAAATGAAAATGAAGACATGAGCTACCAGAACCTATGGGACACAACTAAAGCCATGTTAAGGGGAAAAATTTATAGCTCTGCAAGCATTTCTCAGGAAGGAAAAAAGGGCCCACATAAACAACTTGACTTCACAGCTCAAGATTTTAGAAAACAAGCACCAAGACCAGGCAGAAGGAAAGAGATCATAAAACTTAGAGCAGAAATCAACGACGTGGAAACCCAAAAAACAATTCAAAAGATCAATGAAACCAAGAGCTGGTTCTTCGAAAAAATAAACAAGATACATAAACCACTAGCAAGACTCACAAAGAAAGAGAGAGAGAGAGAGAGAGAGAGAGAGAGAGAGAGAGAGAGAGAGAGAGAGAGAGAGAACCTAAAAAACCAAATCAGAAATGAGAAGGGGTATATCACAACAGAAACCAGAGAAATTCAAAAGATCATCAGAGACTACTTTGAAAGTCTGTATGCCATGAAACAAGAGAACCTAGAAAAAAATGCATAAATTCCTGGATTCTTATAATCTCCCAAACTGTAATCAAAAGTCTTCCCAAAGCTGGGAAGGGGAGGGAGCCAGGGAGGGACAGCTCGGGTTCTCTGTCACCATGCAACCTGGAGATTCAGTCCTGGAACCTGCATACCTGGACCTTGCTTGTGGAAGCTCTTGGTCACCAGGATTCCATTTGGAGTAGGCGGGGAGACTGCACCTGCTCCATCTGGGGTGCCCCAGTGAAATTGGATCAGTATGGGGCCCAGAGAGATCTCCGGCTCTGTGGTGTCTTCCGGGACTTGCTGCTGTGTCTCTGGGTCAGGGCTCTTGGTACGTTAAGATCCACATTACAAAATTTTCAGCAGATTATATCTTGGTAAGGACCATCCTGAGGTTGGAGTCAGGCTGCGGGTATGGCAGTGATTTTGGATTGTGGAAGCAATCTGGGGGCTTTGCTTGGGGCTTTGCTTGGGCAGACACAGGCCAATCTGACCCCTCCAATTTACCCTAGTCTGTTCAGCCATGCACGGGCTCAAGCTTAACTGTGACTTTTGATCTATTTCAAGATTTATTTAGGGGTCTCTGAAGCAAGGCCAATAGTAGAGTTTACAGGGTGGCGCTGGAGTTGGTTTGTGGGGGTAACTGCCAGTTCTTCCATATGTACTGGGAAGTGGGGTAGTCCATCCCAACTCTGAGAAAGCCTGGCGATTTCAGTCACAAAACATGTATACCAAAATTTTTAGCAGATTTTATCTTGGTGAGGTCCATCCTGCAAAGTTGAAGTCAGGGCAGGGTTATGGCAGTGATTTTGGATTGTGGAAGCAAGTGGCTGCTGGGGGTTCTTGCTTGGGCGGGCCACCAGACCAACCCGCCCCTCTGATTTACCCCAGTCTGTTCAGTCATGCACAGGTCCGAGCTTATCTGCGGCTTTTGATCTCATTCGAGATTTATCTATGGGTCACTGAAGTAAGGCCAATAAGTGAGCTTGTATAGATGAGTCAGAGGTGGTTTGTGGGTGTGACTCCCACATACCTAGTTTTTGGCCATTTAATTTCTTGGTAAACTTGGTCCCAAGTTGTTGGGGTCTGGCCAAAGGCACAGAGGCTATTTTGGGAAATCAGGAAACAAGAAAGCACCATCAAGATGCTGATGCACTCGCCCCTCAGGTACAGGTTAACTGTTGGGGGCACCATACCCCCACATAAGTTTTTTAAAGTTGGTTTTAGTAGGGCTTTTCCCAGGTTTCCCCACATAAGACTATCTGTGTAGACTGTGGCATTGTCAAGGGGATTACTGGTGGTCTTCTTCATGACCTATAGTTTTTCTTGAAGCTTCTCCTCTTTTGGAGGGTTTTCATCCCCTCTGGGAAATGCCTGTTTTTGATTCTAGGTGGTTCCCTAATTTCTCCATCTCCAAAAAGCTCAGTATTTGATTTTCAAAGGAACGTGGACATCATGTCCTTTGGGCCTACTTCAGGACTGGTGATTATGGAGACTAGGCAGTTTCCTGCCCCCCCTGCCCCTCCCCACGCACACATACACACACTGCTCCAATTCATCTGCCTGCAACAACCTATTTGGCTTCTAAGGTTTCTAGTGAGAAATCAGGTGAAATCTTGCTGAAGAACCCTTGAATGCTACAAGTCATTTTTCTTTTGCTGCTTTCAAGATTTTCTTTTTGTCTTTCAGCAATTTGATTACAATGTGTATTATGTTTTCTTTGAATTTGTCCAACTTCTTTAGTGTCTTTGATTGTCAGGGTTTTATTTTTCCATCAAATTTGCAACATTTAAAGCCATTATTTATTTAAAAAAGTCTTCCCCCCCCCAAAAAAAAGCCCAGGTCCAAATGGATTCACTAGTGAATTTTTCCAAACATTTAAATAGGACCTATTTCCAGTTCTTCTCAAGGTTTTCCAGGAAACTGAAGAAAGAGAAACTTTCCCAAACAGTTTCTAAGAAGCTCATATCTCTCTAATCCCAAAAGGAAACAAAGACACCACAAGAAAAGAAAACTACAGGCCAATATCCCTGATGAACACAGATGCAAAGATTCTCAACGAAATACTTGCAAACAGAATTCAACAACTCATCAAAAAGATCAAACACTATGACCAAATGGGATTCATACTGGGGATGCAAGGATGGTTTAACATTCAGAAATCAATCAATATAATCCATCATATCAACAAAAGAAAAGATAAAAAACATAAGATCATATCAATAGATGTAGCGAAAGCATTTGACAAGATCCAGTGCCCGTTTATGATGAAAACCCTTAGCAAAATGGGGATAGAATGGACTTACCTCAATATCGTTAAAGCCATCAACCACAGGCCTATGGCAAGCATCATCCACCATGGGAAAAACTAAGAGCCTTCCCTCTAAGATCAGGGAAGAGGCAAAGATGCCCACTCTCTCCACTGCTGTTCAATATAGTACTGGAAGTACTTGCAATAGTGGTTGGGCAAGAAAAAGATATTAAGGGCATTCAGGTAGAAAAAGAAGAAATCAATCTCTCACTATTCTCCTTTTGATTCAGCAGTACCACTCCTGGGAATATATCCCAGAGAGGCAAAAAAGTACAGTCAAAATGACAGCCGCACTTCTACATTCATTGCTGCACTGTTCACAATAGCCAAAATTTGAGAAAAACCTGAGTGCCCAAGAACAGATGACTGGTTAAGGAAACTTTGATACATCTACACAACGGAATACTATGCAGCAGTTAGAAAAGATAAAGTCATTGAACATCTAATCTTTGATAAGGAAGCAAGAAGTATGAAGTGGAACAAAGAAAGCCTCTTCAATAAATGATGCTGGCATACCAGGACAACCACATGCAAATGAATGGGCTTTGATCTCGACCTAACACCAGATCAAAATGGATTAAAGATCTCAACATCAGGCCAAAATCCATAAAGTACATTGAAGACAAGGATGGCAAAACCCTCCACGATATTGAGGCTAATTGTATCTTTAAAGACGACACTCCACTCACCAACCAAGAAGAAACAGAGATAAACAAATGGGACTATCTTAAATTAAGAAGCTTCTGCACCTCAAAAGATACAGTGACCAGAATACAAAGACAGTCTACAGAATAGGAAAGTATATTCACCTAATACCCACCTGATAAGAGTTTGATATCAAGGATATACAAGCACTGGTTGAACTCCACAAGAAGAAAATATCCAACCCCATCAAAGGGACAGACATAGAAAGATTGCATTCATCTGGGTAACATAAAGTAACAAAATAAGAGACTTAAACCCAAGAACAGCTGGGATAAATACCAGGTTGTTCACTCCATGACTTAGAGGCCAGCCGCTCACTGTAGGGGCAAAGGCATCTCAGATAGAGAAAGGAGCACCAAATAAAGGGTGCTGGGAAGATCTGCCCAGGATGGGAGATGCATGCTGAAAGTAGCCTATAGATCGAACATGATTGCCACCCAATGTCTCTTCTGCAGACCACAGCACCCAAAAGGAGAGATAGAACAAAAGGGAGTGCCCTGCCACAGAGGCAGGGTGGGATGGGGAATGGGGGGGAGGGAGGGATACTGGGATTGGTGGGGGTCGAGAATAGACACTGGTGGTGGGATGGATACTCGATCACTGTATAACTGAAACCCAAGCACAACAACTTGTAAGTCTACAACTGTACCTCATGGTGTTTCACTAATAAAACAAAACCAAAAAAATGGGGCAACGAACTGAACAAAAACTTTCTCAAAGAAGAAAACTGAATGACTAAAAAGCAGATGAGAAAGAGCTCTACATCATTAATCATCAGGGAGATGCAGATCAAAACAACAATGAGATATTTCACACCACAGAGACTGGCCCACATCCAAAAGAACAAAATTAACCGGTGTTGCCACGGATGTGGTAAGAAAGGGACCCTACTTCACTGCTGGTGGGAATGCCAACTGGTTTAGCCCTTTTGGAAAACAGTATGTATGATTCCCAAAAAATTAGAAATTGAGTTCCCATTTGACCGAGCAATACCACTCCTGGGAATATTTCCCGAAGAGGCAAAAATGTACAATCAAAATGACACCTGCACTTCCACGTTCATTGCTGCATTGTTCACAATAGCCAAAATCTGGAAAAAACCTGAGTGCCTGAGAACAGATGACTGGTTAAAGAAGCTTTGGTACATCTACACAATGGAGTACTATGCAGCTGTTAGAAAAGATGAAGTCATGAAATTTACATACAAGTGGTACTACATGGAAAGTATCATGCTAAGTGAAATGAGTCAGAAAGAGAGGGACAGACATAGAAAGATTTCATTTATCTGGGGAATAGAAAGTAACAAAATAGGAGACTAAAGCCCAAGAATAGACGAGATAAGTACCAGGAGGTTCACTCCATGGCTTGGAGGGCAGCCACACATGTTAGGGGAAAAGGCAGATCAGATAGAGAAGGGACCACCAAGTAAAGGGTGATGGGAGGATCCTCCCAGGATGAGAGCTGCATGCTGAAAGTAGACTATAGAAGGAACATGATTACTACTCAATGTCTCTTTTGCAAAGCAGAGCACCCAAAAGGAGAGAGAGAATAGAAGGGAATGCCCTGTCACAGAGGTGGGATAGGATGAGGTGGATGGGGGTGGGTGGGAGGGATACTGGGATCAGTGGTGGTGGAAAGTGGGCACTGGTGGAGTGATGGGTACTCAATCATTGTATAACTGAAACCCAAGCACCAAAACTTGTAAGACTACAACTGTACCTCATAGTGTTTCACTTTTAAAAATTAAAAAAAATGAATGTCATAAAAATAATGATTAGCTGATTATTTAAGAATTATAGTGATGCCAGAAGGGATTATTTGGAGGCTAACCAGACTGTGAATCTCAACTCTACTCCCTTAATGTGTTACTACAAAAACCTCAGTTTACCTTGCTACAGCAAATCACAAGCTGATCTATTCCTTTATAAACTGAAAATGAGACTGTTGTAAAGATCATGATGACTTAGATCTCTATGTATCCCTCTCCCTCTAAATGAACAGAGTGAAAATTCAAACTATAAGATTTAAGTGATATAATGAATATAAGGTGTTCAGTATGGTAATTCATGTCTTAGGATTTCTTGAAAAATGATAGCTCTACTAATATGATCATGATTATCATTATTATTATAACTTCCTTCAGTAAAAATGGAGCATTCCCATCCCACCTATGCTCCGTTAGAATTCTTTGGGGTTTTTTTCTTTTCTTAGTTTCCAAATTCCTGAACTCTGATGGATTCTTCTGGTTGCTGAAGTTCCCTTGGTCCACATGCCTGGCAGACCAACATCCTCTCTGATTCCACTAAAGGAACAACCCTCAACCAAAGCAGGTGCTAGAGGGTTGTTATATATTCCAACTCCCTTGCATTTGGTAAGAATGTCAGAATTATCTAGTGGGATCATGTACCTCTAGGTCATTAAGGTAATAAGGAGTCATTTCTGCTTTTCTTCTCTTTCCTATCTCACATACTCAGATAACTACAAAATTTACTGGTATTACCTAAGTGAAAAGCAACCACTATTTCTTTAACCATTCAATTTCAAAGAAATCAACTAAAGCATCATTAAACTTTCTCCTTCACTATTGCATTACTGCCTCCGAATCTAATTACATTTTCTAGAAATTCTGGTTTCCAATTTGAAAACATAGACTTTCAATAATTTCCCAGTATATCAAAGAGTTCAGGCAGATCCTAAAAACTCCCTGTGGCATATTCAAGATGCCAAATATAGTAAAGACAATAGGTCTCATTTGCCTGACCCTGAAAGAGCCTCCAATCATTGGGAAAAGATGAGTAAGAAGAGGCTGCTGAAATCTCAGGGTTAGGAGGAATAGAAACGTTACTGGTGCCCGCTCAAGTAATTCGACAGTCAGTGGGATGACAGTGATACAGTGATCAAAGAGTTATAATTAGTCAAAACCAGTCAGAAAATGAGCAGATCTTTCTTTAGACCTTCTTGAATATTTTTATCATGACTCAATGCTCTAAGTATTTATGGTGGTAGGATTAGTTTCAATTGATCTTTGGTAGTTCTGTGTTTATCTTGAAGGCCACCTGGAACCATGGTATTGATCTTTAGTCAAGACAGAGGTAAATGTACAAGCTAGTGATTTTAAATGTATTGCAAAAAGCCTTAGGCTCCCCCAAAGGTAGCCTGTACCAGTTTGTCAAAGCTATTTATTGAAATTGAAATGATGGGTTTGCACCTGCTTACATGTCCACAGAGTCCATATTTAGCTACCTGAGCTGTGAGATATAAAATACCCCTCTGGTGTCAGGAATCTTGACTCACTGAGGTTAAGGTATTGCACCAATATTTTGGTGATTTACCATAAAAAAAGATGCATCCTGTGTAACAGAGAAAAGGATCCTCAGAGTTATTTCTGGAACTCTTAATTCTTTCTGATGTTTTGTTCTTCTTTTGTAATGTATTCTGTGCCAGAGTTACATACATCACAACTTTTTTGGTTAATCAAAACTGTATAACTGGTGCTCTGATGCGCAAAGGTGGTTTTTAACAGGGGATTGGGATGGAGGACGAAAGAGTACCTGTAACATCCAAATTTAGAGCCATTTCAGAAACTTCTGAATATTAGAAAGCAAGATTCTCTATTTTGCTTGGTTTGTAGAATATAATTTGGCTCAGTTACCATGAGAATTCATTTGAACATAATATAAACTTTGATGTTGCTCCATGCTCCATGGGAAGCTGTTGGCCTCTTGAAATCTTGAACTTACTTTCCTTACATTCTCATCTCCTGTGGACTTTGTGCATTGTTCAACACACCTTAATACATGAAGCCTTTCGTAAATAAAGGAACACTGCAGAAATCATCTGTTTCTCTACTATACACTGCTCAAGTGCATGTGCTGTTATCTGCTTAAAATACCCATCTTGAGTAGCATTTCAGTTTTTCTCTTTTTCTCTGTTCCACTAGAATCCGGTGTGAAAGTTAGTCTTGAAGTCCTGCTTGACTGACCTAAGCTACTAATTGCTGAAAAACTCACAGTTTTCTTGTCTTGAAGGATACTCTCCACAGAGGCTGCATCTCCATGATTTATATAATAATGTTGTCCATCTCCCCGCCCACACTCTATACTTCCAGAAACCCCAGAAGCCATGCCCACTTCCCATATCTGTCGCCATGTTAACTCATTGGCTCATACCATATATCCTGAAGTCTATGGACCACATGAATGTAAAACTGATATTCCAGTAGGAGCACACCTAAATTAAATGGGAAAGTAATATAGATGCTAACTCATTAAATAAAAACAATAACAGAGAAGGCTCAATTTGTAGCAACTAGTTTAGTAAATTCTAAGACAAGGACTTAACAAACCCATGATGAGATATATAAGTTTCACATTTAAAAAGTGGTATTTTATACTATTAAATTTAATATTGAAGCTTTGTTATCTAATCACTTTCAACTCTAGAATTGTATTAGCAATTGTGGCTTTTATCTACATTAAAATAATTTTTTTAAAAAAAATCTATGCTCTCAGAAGTCAGGTGCCAGGAAAGGAGAGTCACACAAAAGAATCTGGAAAAGTGACATCATCAAGTTTTACAAGATAACTTGCCTAGGGTCAAAGATATAGTACAGAGGGTAGGGTGCTTGCCTTACATGAGGCTGACCTGGGTTAAATTCCTGCCATAAATTATTATCCCTTGAATCTTCTAGGAGTGACTCCTGTGCAGAAAGTCACAAAAAAAGCCCTGAACACAGGGTGTTACCTGCACTCCAAAGATAACTTGTCTAGAACTTGATATTTCACAATAGAATGCTCTTTTTCACTGTTTAACATCAACCTCTCTAGTTTCAGAAACTGTGGGCATATACATAATAAGCTGTAATTTGAAATGGTGAAATAAATGTTCATTTTCTATTATTAAAACAGAAGTGATCAACATGCTGTTCACATGAAAATTATAATTATATTTGGGGATTCTTAACAATAATTGGCATTCATCTATGATAATCTAGCTGAAGCAGATCCAAAGTAAATTTAAATTCATCTCTCCCTAAACCAACTGACCATTTATCCCTTACTTGGGTGGCATCATCCTATTTTTTCACTACTACTGAGCCTCTAGTCTTACCATTAAAATCATTCCTCTAAGAATATAATAAACTCACTTCTCTGCTAATAATTTGCTATTGGCTTTTGATCTGGTATCGTAAAAGCAAGATCTTTTCCCAAGGATGAAATACTTTCCAATTTTATCTCTTCCACCTTGTTTCTCCAAATCCCTTCTCAAAGAAATATGTTTACTTTCTGAGTTGTTGAACATACCCACGACCTGGTTCACGGTCCATTGAAAGTTGAATCTTTAAGCTGTTACTTGGCTCACTCTTCTTCATGGTTTAATTCACTGTGCCCAATTCTGAGTGGTTTTCTAGGAGAATCAAACTAAAGTAGCCTCCCAATCATTCTTTATCTCATTAGCTTTTGACCCATATACATGACCATAACTAAAGTCTACAAATTTCATTCTGTATTTATCTATCATTTCCTTCAAGGTCAAACCCTTGCATTTTTGTGTTACTCCGTACTTCCCAGAAGACACTGAATGAATATTTGTTGACTAAATCAAAAGATTTGTTTAACTGCATTTTTTATTTTTAAACTGAGATACAACTAACACATACCATGTATTAGTCTCAAGGGTACAACACTATGATTCTTATTTTTGTTATGAAATGATCACCACACTAAATCTAATTAATATCCATTATAGATTGTTTCAGATCCTCCTTTTCTGATAAGTTCTAAGATTCACTTTCAAAAAACTTTACAAAATGATTAGCTATAGTCACGATGCAGTGACTACAATTACTTTATAATAGAAAACTTACATATTTTGTCTCCGTTATCCACTTCAACCCTGACTACCAATAATCTGTTTCCTCTGCTATGATTTAGGTGTATTATTTATCCACTTAATTCCTGCATGTAGGTGAGGTCAAGTTAGTTGTCTTTGACTTATTTCATTAGCATATGGCTTCAGTATCCATTGGAACTCTGTCAAATAGGATAGTTCCATATTTTTATAACAATATTTCCTTATATCCATACATATGAATTAAAATAAAGTTCAAAAGGGCAAAATTTGTCCCCTACCTTTTATGTGATGGTTCTATAGGAATGAGACTCCAGAGGAGTGTGGCTATTTCTGTTCTGCAACTTTTTGTTCAAGTTCTTCAGCGTTCTTCATTTTTCCTCACTGTTCATTTTGGCAAGGGGTGGAAGCATTTTGCCATCGTGTATTTCTGTAACAACATGGTGACAATGTGAGTCAGAATCCCACCAACATTATGCTCTGTTTAAAAATAAACATATACCTCATTTACTTTACATTCTCCTACGTGCTTTGTATCTTTTCTTCACTGTTTTCATCATCTCAGGCACGCAGAGCTGGGCAGCCTTGGGCTCTATTAGACTCCCTCTCGTACCTAGCTCTCATCTTTCACTTTTCTCTAATCATTACACTGTGAATCCATCTCTTCATTAAATGGTGAAGTATATGGAAGACCCTGAATTGATGGGCTCAATCCACTAATCAGTAACTGTACATGTTTAATACAGTTGCTTTTCATGAACTGCAGTAGCTATGCTCCTGAAATTTGCCACAACAGCAAACACTGTGAGCACTAAATCACTGCTTGTATGGAAAATATACAACTAGGTTTCTGCTAGTCTTAGGCTCCCAAATTTTCTTCAACCAACCAAAACATAACCTATTATATGGTTTTACATTAATTCCTATTCAAGGATATTTCATTTAATACATATTGTTGACATAATTAATATTCAACTCACAGCCAACAGCACTGTAGTCCTTTTGGGCACTTCAGCGGTAGGGCATTTGCCTTGCATGTGGCCGGCCTGGCCGACCTGGGTTCGATTTCTCCCAGAGAGCCCGGCAAGCTACCAAGAGTATCTTGCCCGCACGGCGTATGACGCATGACGTATTCATGTGTTAAACACAGTAACAACAAGGCTCACAATGGAGACATTACTGGGCCCACTCGAGCAAATAGATATCAATGGGAGGACAGTGCTACAGTGCTACAGCCTTCTTGCACTTAGGAACTCTAGACAGTTCTTCAGCGATCTCTGGTTTGGGGGCATTTTAAACAATGATATCCCTCCTCCCCAAGAAGGCATTTTTAAAAAGCATAAAAATGCACAAAACATGAGAAAAATTCTTCAATTTAAAATCTATAAATAAGGATGATTGACTAATAGCACAGCGGGTAGGGTGTTTGCCTTACACGCGGCCAGCATGGCCAACCTGAGTTCGATTCCTCCGCCCCTCTCGGAGAGCCCGTCAAGCTACCGAGAGTATACGATATGCCAGACACAGTAACAACAAAGTCTCCAATGGAGACGTTACTGGGCCCGCTCGAGCAAATCGACGATCAACGGGAGGGCCTTTACCTTTACCTTTACCTTTTGGCGGTCTCAGGCATGTACAATTTTCTCATGTTTTGCAAGTTCCTGTTTCAGATATTTTAAAAAATTGATCACCATGAATTACAGAGTTACAAAGTAATTAATTATTAAGTTTCAGGCATACAAAGTTCCAACAGCAATCTCTTCACCAGTGTCTTACAAGTTCTTAACTTTATTTATGGTTTGGCACTGCACTGCCATTTAAATGAGCAAAGAATACTATCAATCAGATAGAAAGGGACTAAATACAAATTTCATATATTGCACAAAGATCCATGAATGGAAGCAGTTATTCACTATCCTAATAAAAGACAAATTATTGCTCTTTCCTTTATCTGATATTAATCATTGCTCATTCAATTTTCAGACAAGTCCCAAGAAAATTTCCCTGAAAATAATTATAGTTGAGTCCACTTTATCCATTATGGGACAACCCAAATTGCTCCCAGAAGATGCCTCACTTCTTCTTCTTGAATAATAAGAAATACCTACTTGTATTTCATTATATGCATCAGTTAACTATAGGTACACAATACGCACCTTTAGAGGACTTTCATTTTCTGTAAGGTGCTAGAAATTTATGACAAACAATGGAGTCTTATACATTAAATACAGTGTAGTTGAAAGATGTTTAAAGCTGCTTTCAGAATATAAATTTATGGTTAATAGTTGTTTTAAAGACTTTCCAATTAACTTTACTTCTTAATATTTTAAACAGGTTAATTTAACCTTACTTTATTTTTAGCTCATGGGAAGTAATTTGCTACTTAAATTATCTCAAAAGCGAGCCTTTTGGTTTTTTTTTCCACATTACTTTTTTATTTTATTGTATCACCATGAGATAGACTTACAAAGTTTTCATGTTTTAGATTCAGGCATCCAATGATGAAACACCCATCCCTCCACCAGTGCACATTTTCCACCACCAATGTCCCAAGTATCATCCCCCCCCCCTCCACCGCCGCACACACACACATACATACACATTGCAGTCCTCACCATGCCTCTATGGCAGACAATTTCCCCAATACTCTCTCTCTAATTTGGAGCATTTATTTTGCTCTAAGTTTCCCACTACTGAGAGCATTCGATATGCCAGACACAGTAACAACAAAGTCTCCAATGGAGACGTTACTGGGCCCGCTCGAGCAAATCGATGATCAACGGGAGGGCCTTTACTTTACTTTTATTCAAACCTACCTGCCAGGGGCAGACACTAGATAATATATTTTCCATAGCTCATTTTGAATATCATGAGAGCTCATTCGGGTGTGATTATAAATGTAAATTTCTAGACTGTAAATGCTTGGGTTCCAGAGACATCTCTGTATGGCACTAATCCATTTTGGTATTTAATTGGGAGCCTCTGGGCCAGGGCTGTTGCTGCTCTAAGATGGCATACAGAGGCAAATTATGGGCATGACAGACAGTTTTCTAGGCAGGTGGCGACCTGGGGAGGACAGCCCAGATCCCCTGCCACCGTGAAACTTGGATATTTAGTCCTGAAACAACATACCCGGGCCTTGCTTTGAAAGCTCTTGGTCACTGGGATTCCATCTGGAGTAGGTGGGGAGACTGCACCTGCCCCATCTGGGGTGCCCTGGTGATATTTGCTCGATATGGGGCCTGGAGAGATCTCTAACTCTGTAGTATATTCCTGGACTTGCTGCTGTGTCTCTGGGCCAGGGCTGTTGGTGTGCTAATATGGTGCCTGGAGACTAATTGTGGAGATGACAGCCAGACTTATGGGTAGGCAGAGACCCAGGGAGGGACAGCCTGGGTTCTCTACCACCATGTGGCCTGGAGATGTAGTCCTGGAACCTGCATACATGGGCTTTGCTTGTGGAAGTGCTTGATAGGGGTGAGTGCATCAGTAGCCTGCTGTTGTCCTCAGGCTTCCTGATACCACAAAATTGCCGCTGTGCCTTTGGCCAGACCTCAACAACTTGGGAACAAGTTTACCAAAAAATTAAACAGCCAAAAGTTAGGTATGTGGGAGTCACACCCACAAACCACCTCTGGCTCAGCTATACAAGCTCACTCAGAGTTGGGATGGGCTAAGTCCCCCACTTCTTAATACACATGGAAGAACCGGCAGTCACCCCCATGAACCAACTCCAGCACCATCCTGCAAGCTATACTATTGGCCTTGCCTTAGAGACCCCTAAATAAATCTCAAGAGATCAGAAGCCGCAGTTAAGCTCAGACTCTGAATAGTCCAGAGTAAATTGGAGGGGAAGGGTTGGCCTGTGCCCACCCAAGCAGATCCCCAGCTGCCGCTTGCTTCCACAATACAAAATTGCCGCCATACCCCAAGTCTGACTCCACCATCTCAGGATGGACCTCACTAAGATATAATCTGCTGAAAATTTTTTAATGTGAATCTTAGCATACCAACAGCCCAGATGGAGCAGGTGCAGTCTCTCCTCCTACTCCAGATGGAATCCTGATGACCAAGAGCTTCCACAAGCAAGGCTCAGGTATGCGGGTTCCAGGACTACATCTCCAGGCCACATGGTGGCAGAGGACCTGGGCAGTCCCTCCTCGGGTCCCCTCTTGCCCAGAAGACTGGCTGTCATCTCCACAATTAGCCTCTGGGCACCATCTTAGCACACCAACAGCTCTGGTCCAGAGACACAGCAGCAAGTCCCATATGACACCACAGCGCTGGAGATCTCTCCGGGCCCCATACCAAGTCAATATCACTGGGACACCGCAGATGGAGCAGGTGCAGCCTCCCCACCTGGAGTGCAGCCACTCCAGATGGAATCCCAGTGAGCCTTATGTTTTAAACTACCACTGCTTAAGACATGTAGGACTTGCTAAAAGGCAGTAGCAGTATTTTACACAGAAAACAAGAAATCAAAGATTATGAAAGCTAATTTTAGTTTAAAATAGCCACAATATAGTATATCAATCTCTTTTAAACTCTTGTAATATTCTTTTTGAATATTCCAGACTATCAAAAGTTACATTGTCAGAAAATACAATCTAGCTGTACCCTTATTCATAATGAATTGAGTAACACTGAGAAACACAATTCAGTATATTTTACAAAAGTAATACCTTGATGCAAAAAAATAAGACTGCTTAAATGCAAGTAATTTTATACTTAAAATTCTATTTCATGTAAAATGGAACAAAGACCTACTATAAACTCCTTCAGTGCAAACAATTTTATTCCCTCCATACTTTTCTACTCTCTTCATATTCAAAGTGGAAACACTTATCTTTGTAAGTAAGAAGGCTTAGTAAGAGATCGATAAGACACAAGATGGATTGTACCTCATCAATTCTGGAATCTTAAAAAGTTTATTACATTATTTACCCATTTATCCACGTTCCCATCTTCCCAGAGATATGAATTTGTGAAGGATAGGCTTGATATATAGTCAATATTTTTATTTAAAAAAAGACCTCTTTTTTCTCTGAAAGAAAATAGATTGTGACCTTAGCTTACTAATACAAATGAATCACATGAAAGATGACAAACCTATTAGGTCAAGTTCCTCGACAATTTTCAGGAACTAGGGTAAAAGGACAAAAAGGGGTTGTATAGAAAAATCTATTACAATTTATTTTTTAATTTATTTTAAAACTGATAATGTCTAAATTAATAATTTTTCTTGAAAATATATTTATTAATTTTATAGTAGTTGAGTATAATTATAATATAGATAACTTTATACTTGAACACACACAAGAGTTTCATTACTAAATCTGACTGTCAAAGTCAAGAAAAAAACAGAAAGACAAAGACAGCTTAAAATATGTCTCCTGTAGGGGTTGAAATCACATTTATTTGCTGCTACTCATCTTCCTCTCTGTGATCCTTATCTCTCCAGATGTAATAAAATACTTATATTCAGAGCTTAGCCTTTCATCCTCTTTCTTCGACACTTTAGTAGGAAGCATTTTCCATGATTAAAAAAAAACACGAAATATGTAAAACACAATAAAAACATAAAAATAAGTTTGCAGTATAAAATCTAATCTTAAAAAACAGAGTTTCTTTCATCTAAAATGTGCCGACTATGACATATGGGATTGCATTTTTGCAGGAGTTAATTATACACTGTTGATATTCCTGAATTCACTTCGGAAAACTTCAGAAACCAACATAACCATTCACTGTATTTGAATTTCCCCAAATGTGAGTTGAGGGCTATTTGGTTTTCTGTTCAGATATAATTTTAAAACTAATTTTCAAAAAACAATTTCACTCCTTCTGTAGAAAAATACTCTGCTTGAATGTCTAGCCTCAATCTATTAAACATTTCCCATGAGTCAATGAATAAATTCTTTTCAGGACTGTGAACTATATGTAATAGTTTCGTGTTGATGCTCATTTCCTCTGGAAAAATAGTTTATAAAGAGCTGGCTTCTTATTTCAGGGGCAACTGCTCTTCATTTTGAAAAAGAAAACAAATTTGAAACTATGTGTTTTCTCTTTAGGACAAAATTCACTTAATGTTTGTTTATTAAACATCCAGCTTCTACCTCCTTAGTGCATATTTTGAATCTCATTGACTTACTTATTCTGTATCTGGCTTATTTGTCGTGAGTTTAAGGTATGATGGCAGAGGAGGTGATAATGCCACACTCAAACAAATTTCAGCCAATTAAATGAGATGACTTCTGTGTAAGAACTTTAGATACTCTGAAGCCTTGTGGAGCAGCAGACTTAGAAAAGTTATTTTAATTCCTAAGTGTTTGAGTTACATGGAATTGGCTTAAATTTAATTTGAGATGAAAACAGCAAAAGATAACAGCTTAAAACCTGATAATTGACCCAGCTATAGCACTCCTGGGAATATATCCCAGAGAGGCAAAAAGGTATAGTCAAAGTGACATCTGCAATTGTTTGTTCATTGCAGCACTCTTTACAATAGCCAGAATCTGGAAAAAACCTGAGTGCCCAAGAACAGATGACTGGTTAAAGAAACTTTGGTACATTTACACAATGGAGTACTATGTAGCTGTTAGAAAAGATGAAGTTATGAAATTTACATACAAGTGGTACTACATGGAAAGTATCATGTTAAGCGAAATGAGTCAGAAAGAGCGGGATAGACACAGAAAGATTGCATTCATCTGGGGAACATAAAGCAACAAAAAGTGAGAGTGACACACAGGAATGGCTGAGATTAGTACCAGGAATTTTGCTCCATGAATGGAAGGCCAGCCACAGGCTCTAGGTGAAAAGGAAGCTCAGATAGAGAAGAGAGTACCAAATGAAGGGTGTTGTGAGGGCCCTCCCAGGGTGGGAGAAGCATGCTAAAAGTAGTCGCTAGACCAAACATGATTGCCACTCAAAGCCTCTCTTGCAAAACACAGTACCCAAAAGAAGAGAGAGAGAACAAGGGGGAATACCCTGCCACAGAGGCAGGATGGGACGGGGGGGGGGGGATGAGGGGGGGGGATGCTGGGACCCATGGGGATGGATGACGGGCACTGGTGGAGGGATGGGGACTTGATCATTGTATAACTGAAACCCAAGCACAAAATTTGTAAGCCTATAACTGTACCTCATGGTTTTTCACTAATAAAAAAAAAATAAAAAAAAAAACCTGATAATTGAGTTTCTGGAACAGGAGGATTCTCTCATCTCCATTTCATTAGATCTGTACCTGTCTAAGCTGATTCTGTTGAGTTGAGATTTTCTGACAGACAGAATCTATGAAGTAATACACGAAGAAATGGTTCAGTGAAAGGTGGATAGAAACAAAGAAGGGGTTCCAGGGTTCCTAAAACCATGCTTCTCTCTTAGAGGTTTTTACTGGGCTTTTTAAAATTCAAGTACTTGGGCACATTTAGATCAAAATTCATTGTTTCATGGGTAGAATTCTGAAGAAAAAGAAAACACATCTCTATTTTTTTCTTTAGGGACACTCCAAGACGCTGAGGTCTAGATAGCACAAATATCTGCATCCCATTATAATTACCGAAGACTCCTTGAAAAATCATTTGCACTCATTACTACTTTGAGTACTGACAGCTAAGAGACCTTCAATTAGATCTTATATATGTATACATATTTTATTTTGTGCACTGTGGTTTCCAAACTGTTATTAGTAGGATTTCAAGAAACACTGTCATAGAAGAAATGTATTTTATTTGATGTTTTAATAACTATGCCAACAAAATTATAAGGCTTTTTTTACAACTCTATGTACTTTATTTTATGCATTTTAAAACATGTTGCAATTTTTGTAAGCCTGCAGTTCTACTCCTAGATATAAACTCCAAAGGAATAAAACTAGGTGCTAAAATTTGGAATAGGATTGTGCATAACAGCACTATTCATAATAGCCAAAAGGTAGAAATAATCCAAGAATGGATAAATGCAATATATTCATTCAAGAAATTATTTGTCAATTGTAAAAGAATATTAAGCACTGTACTACATACTAAGATGTAGATGAACATCAGAAACATTAGGCTAAGTAAAAGATTCAACAAAATACAACGATTCTATGTAAATGAAATATCTAGAGTAGGCAAACCTGGGAGAGGCTGAGGTAAGTATGTTACTGGAATCAGGCATATGAGGTCTTATTTTGCATTGATGGAGATATTTTGGAACTAGGGACAGGTGGTTGTTACACAACTTAATGAGTATACAAAATGCCAGAGTTGCTAATTTTTAAATGGTTAATTTTTTGTCATAGGAACTTCATCTCAACAAATAAGCAAAACTACGTTAAAAATTGGTTCCTGGTATACAAAATACTGGTTAAACTCCACAAGAAGAAAACATCCAACCCCATCCAAAAATGGGGCAATGAAATGAACAGAAACTTTCTCAAAGAAGAAATCCGAATGGCAAAAAAGCACATGAGAAAATGCTCTACATCATTAATCATCAGGGAGATGCAGATCAAAACTACAATGAGATACCATCTCACACCTCAGAGACTGGCCCACATTCAAAAGAACAAAAGCAACCGATACTGGCATGGATGTGGTGAGAAAGGGGCACTCCTTCACTGTTGGTGGGAATGTCCACTGGTTCAGCCCTTCTGGAAAACAGTATGGACGATTCTCAAAAAATTAGAAATTGAGCTCCCATTTGACCCAGCAATACCACTCCTGGGAATATATCCCAGAGAGGCAAAAATGTATAGTCGAAGTGACATCTGCACTTGTTTGTTCATTGCAGCACTCTTTACAATAGCCAGAAACTGGAAGAAACCTGAATGCCCAAGAACAGATGACTGGTTAAAGAAACTTTGGTACATCTACACAATGGAGTACTATGTAGCTCTTAGAAAAGATGAAGTCATGAACTTTACATACAAGTGGTACAATATGGAAAGTATCATGCTAAGCGAAATGAGTCAGAAAGAGAGGGATAGACATAGAAAGATTGCATTCATCTGGGGGATATAAAGTAACAAAGTATGAGATTAATACCCAAGAATAGCTGAGATCAGCACCAGGAGGATTATAATTGAAACCAAAGCACAAAAAATTGTAAATCTACAACTTTAAAAAAATAAAATAAAATAAAGGAAAAAAAAAAGAAAGTGATTAGATAACAAAGCTTCAATATTAAATTCAATAGTATAAAATACCACTTTTTTGAGATTAATACCACTTTTTTGAGATTAATACCCAAGAATAGCTGAGATCAGCACCAGGAGGATTACTCCATAACTTAGAGGCCAGCCGGGTATCCTAGAGGAAAGGGCAGCTCAGATAGAGAATGGAGCACCAAATAAAGGATGTTTGGAGCATCCTCCCAGGAGGGGAGATGCATGTCGAAAGTAGACTATGGACTGAACATGTTTGCCACTCAATGCCTCTTTTGCTGACCACAACACCCAAAAGGAGAGAGAGAACACAGGGGATTGCCCTGCCACAGAGACAGGGAGGGATGGGGGAATGGGGGTGGGGGGATACTATCCATGGTGGTGGAAAATGGGCACTGGTGGAGGGATGGGTATCTGATCATTGTATAATCGAAACCCAAGCACAAAAAATTGTAAATCTACAACTGTAAAAAAATAAATAAATTTTAAAAAAAATGGTTCCTGGGAGACATAAACACAGCTCAAGCGGAAGAGCACATGCTGAACACATTTGAGGACTATGATTCAGTCCCTGGCCGGCCATACTAGCACCTCAAGCATTCCAATCTGTGCTTTTTGTGGCCCTGAGTACTGCTGAGACTGAACTATAAGGTCTACTTACCAATTTGGGTGTGGCAAAGAGTAGCCTCTGGCACCAACCACACAGCACCACTAGGTGTGGCCTCCATAAAAATAAAAACAAAAATGAATCGTGGGCTTAGAAAGGAGAAAACATCTAATTTATGGTTCTTCCCATGACACAGTTTTCTCCTCTTCTTTTGACCCAATTGAAGGTAATACACATATTCAAACGATTTCAATTTTCCCTATCTCGCCATAGTTTTATGTTGCCTGAGGCCTGAGATAAAATTTCGGAAGTAGTAGGAATGAATGAGAGAGGCAATAACTACCAAGCTTGCTTTTAAAACAATTAATATTTGCCTATACATACCTAATACACACTTAGAGAAACATTCCTGGTAAAAGAGAATAACTAAAGACCACCAAGTGAAGATGGTATTTGGCTATCACAGTAAATTATACATTTTCTCTTTTTTAAAAATTTATTTTAATGTAGGAGCATTGCTATTTATTCAGCCATTGATTACGCTGATTGAATTGGGCATGAACTCCACCTTACTTTTACTTTTTTTCCTTTTTAAAATTTATTTATTGAATCACCTTGAGAGCAGTAATAAAACTTTCGGGTTTAAGTCTCGGTCATACAATGATGAAACACCCGACCCTTCACCAGTGCTTATTTTCCACCACCAAAAACCCCAGTATACCCTCCCATCCCACACCCTCCCCCAACCTGTGGGGCAGGTAATTTCTACATTACTTTATCTCTACTTTGATTACATTCAATATTTCGACACCAGACCCACCATTATTATTTGGGATTTTACCCCAAAACTCAGATCTGCTGAAAAGGCAACCATAGACAATTTGTTTTCTATTGCTGATTATGAATTAACACATGATGTCATGTGGCCGCAGTAGTGGCCACATGATTTTGCAACTCCAAAATTTTAACAATTAAATATAGAGGGATTTTTGCCAAAAACCTGCTGTGTTCCAAGATTTGTTCCTGAGTCTCTGGGATCATGGCTGTTAAGCAGCTTGATCAGGAGCCAGAGAGGCCATTAGGTGGGTGGTGATCCCGGGGTCTCATTGGGGCAGGGAGGAAAGGAACACTTCCACCCCCATTCCACGAGGCCCCATGTGTCTTGTCGCTGTGGGCCCAAACCTGACTGTCCATTGGCTTCTGGATGATAGCAGCCATTATACATTTTCTTGAATAAAATTGACTAACTGTATTTTCTCAGTAGTCCACTTTTCCTGTGCTATTAATTGCCCAGTATATCAGGGGAAGTACTTATGGATTACCTTCAAGATAGGTGTAAAGTTTCTAGTGCTTTCTACCATTTCCATTATGTACTTTTTTCATTTAAGAACTATACATGATAGCAGTCAATATTAACAAATGCAAAAAATAAAAATATGCCAGAAATGAGAGGGAAAGGAAGTTACCAGAAAAAAAATAATAAATTTCAAAGAGTTGACACCTGAGAAATAAAAACCAAAAACTGAATTTTATTGATGAGGCCAAAAGTATTTTCAGGCTGTGGAAAAATCCTGTGTAAATTTTCTGAGGTCAAAGTTTGGGGGAATAAGTTAGGAAAGGGAACACTAAGACAATGAGGGAGAAGCAAGTGCCCACCACAGAGGAAAACGGGGTGGAAGGGAAACTGGGGACTTTGGAGGAAGCTAGTGGGCACTGGTAAAGAGATTGGTGTTGGAAAAATATGCATCTGAAACTCAATCATAAGTATTTTTATAACTTTGTAATTCATGTTGATTAAAGGGAGAAAAAAAAAGTGCCCTTCCTCCAACCCCCTACAACCTCCAACCCTGCCAAAAAGCCAAAATTATCATGGATAACCAGAAGACCTGAGTACCGCTGGGTGTGACTCAAAAAACAAAATAGTGGTGGTGAAGAATGGGCACTGGTGGAGGGATGGGTACTTGATCATTGTATAACTGAAACTCAAGCATGAAAGTTTGTAAGTCTACAACTGTACCTCATGGTGTTTCACTAATAAAAAAAAAACCACAAAAAATATGCAAAGAAAAGAATATTCATGGAACCACAGTATTGCCTGTAGATAGGGGTGGAATCAATGAAGAAAGAACAGGAAAAAAAATAAGTCAATGAATTTGGATCACCTTATGCTGAAAATCGGGGATCTTATTGTAAGTCTGATGGGGATTTGAGTATGTGATATAATCAAAATTTATATTTTGTTAATTAATTTTTATTGGGGGCACTCTCAGGTTGCTCAAAAGGCCCAGGAAACACCCTGGTACTACTTGGATAACCATAGACTGGGACCTCAGGGCCATACCTGGTGATGCCTGAGGACCTTCAGGACAAAACCTGGTTATGACTGGGGAGACCTTGTGGTGCCAGAGATTAAATGTGGGTTGGGTGCAAGCAAAATTGTGCCCTAACCCCTGTACTATTAACCCAACCTCTAACGTACACTTTAAAACCCTTCTTTGTTCTGATGGAAACATGGTAGGAGGACAAGACCAAAAGCAGAATTATTAGTTAAGAGGCAATGAGGTTAATACAAAGGTCAAAGAAGCTAGAATTGTTAGACTCTAGACATACTTTGAAACTACTCATTGGTTTGGTTGGGTACAATAAAAGAAAAAGGGATGACCTAACTGCATAGAGGACAGAGGTACTATAAACAGCAAGAAAGAAGCAGATTTAAATGTTTCCTGCATCTACTCTGACTTCTACAACAAAACATGGAGCAGCTTATGGACAGAAATTCCTCACAGTTCCATTCTGAGTCTGAGATCATAGTGCCAGTATGCTCAAGGGAGAGCCTTTCTTCTGAATTGTATTCAAAGAGACGAAAAGGAAGTTCTGTGCTATTTGTCTTATAATTCCATACATAAAGAATCTACCATAGGATTTAAATACTTTTGTGCTACCCACCCCCCCAACTTCCTAAAAATACCATCATCCTTAAAGTTCAGAAATTCAAGATATAATTTTTGTGGGAACACAAATATTCAGGTCATGGATCATGAGTTGGTCAGAAAAATCTAACCCAAATTCATTATCTTTTATCAAATCTAAGCTTCAATCTAAGAAATATTTCAAGTTAGGCCTTTATTCAGGGTTTGCCTCTTAACTATTTGTCCAATGGTACATTATTAGCTCCTCATTATTTTAAAGTGTTAGTTTATTTCTATTTTTTCTTGAACATATGCATTATCATGAAAACATGTGCTGACTGCCTGTGCAGAATGAGACATAAGGAGAGAAACAGCATGGCCTCATCATGGCCCTAACATCTCCGAGATAACACGTCAGCCACCTGGCGCATATAAGCAAGACCAACCAAATCATGAGAGTCATCTACTTGACCTGCTATTAACTAAAGATATATATGCAGTTTCAGCCCAGATCTGCTAGATCTTGCAAGGCTGAAAGCTAATAAATGTATAAATAATAGTGTGACTGACTATTATGTAGCATCTGTGGGATTAGATACCTGACTCAGGATATTTCCTCTTTTCCAAATATGAAGGAAAGATGTAGGGGCAACTCATGCCCACCACACTAGAATTTTATGCACAACAGAATTCTATTCTTATATCCTAGGATACTTGTTGCAAATAGAAAGAAGTAATAGGAAGAATAGGAAATAAATAGCAGCAAAAATTGAGAATTAAATGAATGAAACACAAGGCTAGAGCTCAGGTTTCTTGGATCTGTCTGTTGCACAGGTGCAGCCTGGATAACTTGGGAAAAAATAGGTTTTCAATTTATAATTTATGGGTCTTTATTTGATACCAGAATATTACATTTTAAATAATTGTTATCATCTTTGTCAACAGCTTTGCTCGAGTGCAAAATTTTAGAGCGTTTTAGGGTTTCTCTGATTTGGCAACACTCAGCTCAGCTCTTAGTTCATCATTGGTATCCTAATTAATTTACCTATTAAAACCTATCTGCACAAAAAGAGAGATAAATGAATCACGAAAATAACAAAGTTAAAGATTTGTGGACATCAATGCTCTGAGGTGAACTACAGAAATTTGTTTATATGGCCATATGTTTTTAAAAAACTGTGTAAGTTATTTTAGCAGCAACTGGTTAGACAGCTGTCTTATAATTATTTTTTTTTTTTGCATTCCAACTTCCTACATCACACTTCTAAGTGCTGCGTGGAGCTGGGATGGCTATAGTTATTTTGGAGTTCTAGCTAAAGGGTTCTGTTATTGAGGATGTATTCAGCTTATAATTAGTTTGCTATAAATTTATGTATTTTTGTACTCGATTTCCATTATAATTCAATCTTTGTTAGTCCCCCCAAAGTAGAAAATCTTTCAGGAAAGATGAACAATGGAAGGATAGTACTACAGTGCTACAGTGCTCCTTGTACTGAGTGACCAAGGGCCATAGTACATAGATGCAGGATCTGAGGACATACTGCAATTAATTGTGCCTTACCCCTCCACATGTACATGTGTGAAGGAGAAAGGTTGCCTTTTCTCCAGCTCTTAACCCTTGCAACTGGTCTTGCTAAAATATACTTTCAAAGAGAAACCAAAAGGAAGTTTATGAGGCTTGGGTATTCTGTCAAACTGTAATAAGGAAAGTTATCCCAATGACGTCATTAAGACAATTGATGGAACAAAAAGAGTATCTTTAATCAATTGTTTATATTTATTCAAATATTAAAAAAATAGGACCAGGAGATAGTACAGTACCCAGTCTCATTTGACTCAACATTGTCACGTGGGATGCAGCCCTGGAGGCTACTAATAATGCCAGGATGGTTTGGGTATTTTCAACATTGCAGGTAGTCAGCAGCATTACATCCTCATCACTTCATTGAACCACGGCTAGTTGGCTAAAAAAGTCATATTGGGATCTCAGGCCACTATGTACCAATTGAGAGCACCTTTGCCTAAAATTTAAAAAAATCAATAAGATATGAAACAATTAAATTATTAAAACAAGCAATTTTTTTCTGGCACTGAGAAGCCCCTTATACCAAAATAACCTTTAGACCCAAAACATACATTAGAAGGGAAATCGTGAATTGAATTAATTGAAGCAATAAATAGGTTTTTGTTTCATAACTCAATTAATAAAGAGTAGTGTATCATATAATATTGGTAAACAGTCTAATCCAAATTCCTTCTGATTTGATAGAAATGAAAAATTAGGAGATAACTTAGAATTCATCATAGTCATAATAAGGAAGAGATTGATGAGTAATTGATTCATCAAATTTGAAAGTATCAAATGTAGTCATTGTACAAAACAAACTTTAAATGTACTGTAATGGGATTGGAGAAATAGTATGGTTGATAAGGTGTATACCTTACACACAGCTCACCCAAGTTCCATCCCCACCGGATACCATATGTCCCCCGAACACTCTAGGAATGATTCCTGAGTACATCTATATATGTCTCCCAACAAAAACAAAACAAAACATAAATGTACTAAAATCTTAAGAATTATATGCTCAAGAAATATGATAATGGATTTTTAAAATTTCATAATTCTAAAATCATTTACATGACATTGCTGATAGAATATTGTAATGCCAAAATAAAAGTTCTTTCATGTCACTGATACAAAAAAGGATATTTCTATCAGTAATTTTTAAAAGATACATTAGTTTCTCTTTGATTTATAGCATGATGTTGAATAATTTTTGTATTGAAGAAAAAGATAATTTAGTGAAAGTGCAAAGGAGTTGTCAGTTACAACAGAAACAAGTGGTAGTTCATTAACAAAAATAAATTTTTAAAAAACTGTGTCATTTGCACAATTAGCTCTTTAGCTTTTTCTTTTGTTATCAATTAATTATTTTACTCTAAATTTTCATTCTCCTATACAACTAATGCTGTATACATGGATAAAAACTCTAAGTTCATAAAATTATGTTATATCTCTTAAATTCATAACTCTTCAGGTTTATGGATCCTGTTTGCTGGTCAGTCACTTTTCTTGAATAAAAATGCTCCAAAGTTTAAATTTAAAAAGTCAACTAAAAAGTACATGTGACGCATGATTGCAGTTCAATCAACTTAGCAATGTCACAGTCAAGAAGTAACAACTTCAGAAGTCCTGTCTTTCTCTGCAATGGCTACACACAGCAATTTCACTTCTGACATTCATCTTAAACTGGGTGGTATGTTTCAACAAATTGAAATCCTGATAAGGGTAAATGACTCTAAGTAAAATTGATGTTAAACCCAAAGCATAATAAAATGGACCGCTGAAGTTTTTTTAAGCAAAGAAAAATATAATTCAAACTTTGATTATACGGCTGAAAGGTGAAAAAAACAAGGATATTTATCAAGTACTTAGAGTATTAGTTTGTAAAGCTGAGTGATCAGCTATATATGTGCTAGAAACAAACAAAATGTGCCTTGGGATATATTTAATTTTAGTAGAATAGTGAAAGTAAGTGATGGGCTTGGAATTTTTGGCCTTGTGACATAACCATTTACAGTTTTCTTGATTTAAGGAAAATAAATCTAGTGTGGTTACTAAAGAAAGGTTCTCTGAACTTTTGAAGAATTCTACTAGTTTTATGATTTGAATACAGTAAATACAAAGCACATGTATACTATATGTAATTAACTGTGAATGATTCATATTTCAACTTCTTGCTAGTAAGCACTTTTCTAAAAATAATTTTTTATAATCTTACAGTGACAAAGCTGTGGCAAAATATTATCAAAAATTTTCTCTATGATAAATTTTAACACAGGAAAAACTCTCACTATTTAACCAAACTGATATTTACAACTTTAAAGGGATTCATGATTTGGCTATTTTTATCATTGATGACATTAATCTTGATGGTTTGATTGATATGGTTTCTGCCATGAAGTAAAATGTACCATTTCCTCTTTAAGTAACTAGTAAATATCTTGGGGGTAATACTTTTAGAATATGCAAGCAAATATTATATCCTTTTCTCCACAAACTTGAGTTCAATAATTTTAGCATCTGTCAGAGGATTGTGTCAGTAGCAATTATAACTGGTATTTGTCTAAAGGCAGTTTTCTATTTCTCTCATTATTTCAATAGAATTTAGTTAGCTCCATGTATTAGTTGAACTCCTCCACAAAGGAATACTGGGTTTTCATCTTATTTATTCACGGTCACGGTCCTTCCGTTGTTCATCGATTTGCTCGAGCGGGCCCAGTAACGTCTCCATCGTGAGACTTGTTGTTACTGTGTTTGGCATATTGAATACCTCACAGGTAGCTTGCTAGGCTTTGCTGTGTGGGTGAGATACACATGTTTAATTATTTCTATCAACATATATCAAAGGATCCATATTTTATCCCCCTGGATGTAATCGCAAACTCTCAAAAAGCATTTGGTTGCTCAAAATGTCACAGATTTGACCATTACATTGTTATATTCATTTGAAATGAATATAAACTTTTGTGGTATTACCTTACTTTTTTAAAGTATAAATATTCTGGGAA
This sequence comes from Sorex fumeus, assembly GCF_029834395.1. Classification (NCBI taxonomy): domain Eukaryota; kingdom Metazoa; phylum Chordata; class Mammalia; order Eulipotyphla; family Soricidae; genus Sorex; species Sorex fumeus. Next base: position 27,131,574 of record NW_026606101.1, read on the forward strand.
ATTCTCATATCTTACTCCTTCCAGCCACTGAATCCACATGTCAATAGTTTTGCAATTTTTGGTTAATACAAGATTATTTAAAATAGAATATTAAGGGATCAAAGAGTATAGCAGTTGCCTTGCCCATGGCTGACCTGGGTCTAATTCCTGGCACCCATATAGTCCCCTTTGCTCACTAGGAGTGATCCCTGAGTGCAGAGTCAGGAGTAAGCGCTAAGGATAGTTAGGTGTGGCCAAAGGAAAAAGAATATTTAAAATTAAAGAGTATTAGAAATAGGGTGCTAACAAAGTTTAGGATATTTTATATAAAATTTCTAAATATGGAGGTCCTTTAAGAAAAGTTAGATATGTGATAACACTGACCACCAATCTAGGCATTTTGGCAGCTGTAATTAAAGTTTCTGACAGAACTGGTTCATTATAGGCTGCCAAAGCATCAGAACTTTGATTTTTAAGAAGCATCAGACGAAAGACCATACTTTCTTGCATCTCATGTAAACAGAGGTGAGCAATGATGTATAAGAAGAAATGTTCATTGGTAAGATTAGGGAAACCTCATTAGAATGGGTGGGAAAGTTGGCATGGACTCATTTTACCCTGTGCCAATTTATTACTTCTTGCCTAGAAAATCCATATAATTGCCGGAGTTTCAGTAATCCTATTAGGCCACAAGGGGAGAATAGAAGTGATATTAAATAATAAATGATAATAAATAATAAAGTTAAAGGTAAAGGCCCTCCCGTTGATCGTCGATTTGCTCGAGCGGGCCCAGTAACGTCTCCATTGGAGACTTTGTTGTTACTGTGTCTGGCATATCGAATACTCTCGGTAGCTTGCCGGGCTCTCTGAGAGGGGCGGAGGAATCGAACTCGGGTCGGCCATGTTGGCCGCTTGTAAGGCGAACGCCCTACCGCTGTGCTATCACTCCAGCCCAGCGGGTAGGGCGTTCCCAGCGGGTAGCACAGCGGGTAGGGCGTTCGCCTTACAAGCGGCCAACATAGCCGACCCGAGTTCGATTCCTCCGCCCCTCTCGGAGAGCCCGGCAAGCTACCGAGAGTATTGGATATGCCAGACACAGTAACAACAGTCTCCAATGGAGATGTTACTGGGCCCGCTCGAGCAAATCGACGATCAACGGGAGGGCCTTTACCTTTAATAAATAATAATAAATAAATAATAAATCACTGCTTTGAAACAGGGATTGGGGTTTGGGATGGAAATATCCCAAATATGGTGGTGGGAAGGTGTAATGGTGGTGAGATTGGTGTTTGAATATTAAATGTAATCAAATTTTGTGAACTACCTTATAAAATTAAAAAAAATTTTTAAAAAAGAAAAGATTGGTTGCCTTCTACTTTGCATCCTATCCCATGTGTGCTACTCCAAACATCAGTGGTATAGAGTATGAGAAGCAGTGTGGCCACAAATGTGGCCATGTGCTTTACGAATTCAAAATTTTAAATAAGCTGATACAGCTGGAGTTAAAATTTTAACTGGATGGTTACTTTGGGGTCTGGAGGCATCTATGCAGTTTATTAATCTCTTCCAAGATGTATTTGAGAGTTTCTGGATCATGGCTGGTTAATTAGCTTATGTGGTGCCAGAGACAGATTGTAGGTGTGACTGTCAGTGTTCTGGAAGAACAGGGGATGGGGGGAGTTGCCCATTCCTGACTCCGTGAAAGCCTGGAGATTTTGGTCACAAAACCCACCTGCCTGAGTTTCCTAAAGTTATCTTTAAAAAAAAGAGGATCTTCCCATGCCACTAATTAAATGATTTCTTGGATTTGTTTAAAAGAGTTTTTTTTTTTCATGAAGGTGGCTGTTAGTTTTATAATAGTACACGTAGAAATATCAATTTGAGGTGTACTACTTCTTATTATAAAGAATGCATTGCTATTATAAACTTTTATGCGTTCTTTTGATGGTTCTCACTAATGTATTTAAATGTTCACCATATTGTTTTAAATCTATTATACATATAACTAATCTTTTCACATTTTATGTCACTTTTAGAAAACGGGTTTAGCATTTATTTGAAATTTCAAGTTTTCTCTGTAAATTTCTCAAAATATATGTATATATACATGCATATATATGTTAAAGTAGTACAAGCATAGATTTTCACATTTTTCTAATAAAGCCTGAAATTAGATGTATACTGCTCTTTTCTAAGGAAAATTTTCTCTTTCTAAAGGCATTTTATCAAAATTACAGCAGCATTTGACAAATGTAAGTATAAACTTAGTAAGCTTAATGCTCTGAAAAAAATAAAATCATTCCAGTTATTTTGTTCTTCACTGGTAGGCATTTACACTGTTCTCCTAAGCCCCAAGTCTCCAGCTTACATGGTCTGGTCAAGTATTCCCTCTAGCCTGTAAACTGTATCATTATACTCTAATAAACTCTTTTAAACAAATCCAGGGAAATCATTTTCCTCCTTTTCAGAAATATGTATGCAGAGTAGAGGTCATGTATTCCAGTGTGATGGGAGCAATGATGGTGACACAGATGCATGGGGATTATAGAAAAGTAGACAAAAATAAGATGCTTACTTTATAACTGTTTCTTTACAGATTTCTATTACTTATTTATTGTCTGTTTTTTGGGTCACACCTGGCTGTGTTCAGGGCTTACTGTTGGGTCTGCCTTTAGGAATCACTCTACTGGGATGCAGGGTATCCAAGGGGTTCCAGGGATTGAACCTGGATCAGCTGAATGCAAGGCAAGCTTCCTATCTACTTTATTTCTTTTACCCCTGGACCTCTATTTCATTGTTAGTTTTGTGAGCCATACCCAGTGGCAGTCAGTGATTATCCTTGGCTCTGCACTCAGGAAATACTTTTGGCAGACTAGAGGGAATACCTGAACTGACAGGACTGAACCCAGGTCAACTGCATGCAAGGAAGTGTCCTGCCCCCTACACTATGTCTCTGGCCTCCAAACTTCTATTTTTAAGTAATACTTAAAAATACTTTCATTACATAAGAAATTCAAGAATGTCAAGCTCAAGCTATGAATTGAGGCATTTTCATTTCATTTTACATAATAAACCTTTAACAAAAGATTAAAAATATGTGAATGCGTGAGAATACATTATGCTCTGGAGATTCTTCGTGAAAGGGAAAACACTTACCAAAAATATGGAAAAGATGTGGATATACTCTGCTATAGCATCTACTCCCATGGAATGGTCATGCACACATACGAACACACACACATACACACAGATGGACACATAAACACACACACTAAATTAGATACCAGCAACCATTATTATTCAATTTAAGTAATTCTCTCATTAAGCTTTTCATTGGTCAGTTCAAATCATTGTCAGTTGGTTATTAGTGTTAACCTTTGATCTACTATACTGGAACTCCGGCTTATCCGGGAAAAAACTATAATCTATGTATGTCAATAATTGGTAATGTTAGATAAGTAGACAGCAAATGGTATGTGCTAGCCATGAAAGTGCAGAGAGGGATACACATTGTTAATAAACTGCCCAGCAGCAAATTTCCAAGTCAGGCACCAATCCTAATTTGTACTGGTAAAGAAATTTCACTGATATTTTGATCCTGCAAGGTTTAGATCTCTCCCTTTGTTACAAACAAGGGTGGATTACATTCCTCAGTGTAACCTCTGAGAGAGTGCTAGCTCATTATGTAATCATTATAATACTCTAACATGTCAACATAATAGCCACTGATGCCATGACAATTTATAGCTACAATGACAACTATGAACCTGCCAAATACAGTTAGGACCTCAGGTATACCCATTTGGGATGAGAGTCGGAAATAGGAAAAGTGTCAAGTTTGAAGCCATGTAAGGAGGTGAAGCAAAAACAGTAATTAGTGCTCCCTCTTTGCAACCCCCACTCCCTTCTCTTATGAGGGTTTCTTTTCTACTTTCTCTCTTCCTTAAAGTCACACTTATTTATCTCTAGCTGGATCAGTTTCCTTCACTTTCCTCCTCTATCTTTTAAATAAATACTCAATTTCAGTGATTTTTGTCCTCTCCATAAAATTATCTTAGGGGAGCAGAGCACAAAAATTTGGGGCAAAGGGGCAGTTCTGCATGTCTGTGCCCCAGCTCTCCTTAAGCTTCATCAGTAGGGAGAATTTCAGAAAACAAAACCCAAATTCAGAACAGGCAAAATCTGTACACAATACAAGCCAAGAAACAACTCAGTAAGATCTTGTAGAACTGATATTATGGTAGAAACCTTGGTAAAGTCTATTTCTATCAAGTCTTCACTAGTATGCAAGCACTGTACACTAACAGTTTTCTTTGTAGAACTATTCCCTTTAGTGCCTTATTGAAAAATGTGAATCACAATGTCAGTCATATATGTAATAAAATTCTTGATAATAGCTGTATTACATAGATGAAAAGAAAAAAGTTTAATCATACATTTCACTTAAACTAATGTCACCAAAATATCATTCAATATGCATCAATGACATATTTCAGTTCAATTTTTCTTACAGCACCTGTAAAATTCAGTTTGTATATTATTCTTATAGCAAACATTAATTTTTAGTAGTCAAACTAATATTTGGAACAGAATTCATCCATATTAAATATTGGATATAAGGATGTTCTCAATTGCCAGAAGTTCATTGAAAAGATCAATAAATTAATTAGAAGAAATGAAACATATTGAGGTAAAATTGCATGTTAACAAGCCACATAATCCATAGGAAAAATATTAGTGCTGTGCAGAAAATGAAATATTTCTCTAAAATTTTAAGTGAAAATATCAAGCTTAAACAGCTTGTGTAGCCAATATAAACAAAACATTGTGAACTTTAAAGCTGGCAAATTATCTGATAACTCGGTAATATTTGAGTATATGATAAAAGGTAGATTTTAATTTATATTCCATAATACTGTAAAGCAATTTGTGCCAAATATAAATGGCAGAAGTGACATTAGAAACCATGGTTATATAAATTTAAGATGCTCAATGTAGAAAAATTGGAAAAATACACAAATGTATAGTAGTGAAAAAAATCACTTAGAATTTCAGAACCCAATACATGGCTAACATCCATCTGTGCTCACATTAGCATAATTGCTGTTGCCAGGTCTTTTTGACATAATAACTTATGCTAGTACTCTTGTAGAACAGTTTCTTCAATAGACTTGATAATCCCATTGGAATATATATAGATAGATATAGAATAGACAGACACATTATCTATCTATCTATCTATCTATCTATCTATCTATCTATCTATCTATCTATCTATCTATACTTACACACTTCCCCTCTCCCACACAACTGGCTACCCAGTTCATTAACACTCTTTCATGGGACTAATCTGTCATATTCTCTCCTGTTTTCCAGCTCCCAACTCTATCCCCCTCAATTTTACCATCAACACCCTAACCCATTTGAATGCCTGAACACTTTCTTCCTGTTAGTTTAAAGCTTTGTAATGCTCTTAATTACTTTAGAACAGTAAGTTAACCTAAAAGAGACATCACCTTTATTTCTTAACTCACCAGTAAACTCATTAATGCTGACTGATAAAAGAAAAATTTGATTGTATTTTAGTGGATATTACTTCATATGTGGAAGAAGCTACTTTTATTTTCTTTCTCCTTTTGGGTTTTGGGCCACACCCAATGGTTCTCAGGGCGTACTCCTGGCTATGAACTCAGGGATCACTTTTGATGGGCTTAGGGAACCACATAAGTTGCTTGGAATCAAACCCAGGTTGGCCACATGCAAAGTAAGACTCTTACCTCCCTAGGTAATCCAGCCAATCTACTTTTTTTGAACCATACTTAACAAAAAATATTTAGCAAGTGCTAAAAAGGGTAAATATAATCCTCTGGTCTCAGAGAAGAAATAAGTCAATAGGCAAGATAGTTTGTGATTAATTAAACAAATGAACACAAAATTACACAGTAGGATCAAAGCTAGAAGGCATGGTAGTTGGCAATAATCTGGTAAATAAGGGTAAGAAGCTTGCCTTACATGCGGCCAACCCAGGTTCAGTCCCCGGAATCCCATATGATCCCCCAAGCACCACCAAGAGTAATTCCTGTGTGCAGAGCCAGGAGTTATCCAGTAATCCCTAAGCATTGCTGGGTACCCAAAAAGAAAAAAAAAGCACACTACCTGGCAAAATCAAGGACAATATTAAAGGACACAGATAATTAAAATGTTCCTAAGAATGTTTGGTGTATCTAAAATGCCAATAGCTAACACTGAAATTTAAAGTGTTCTTTCATTACTTGATACAATGTCTACGGTTCTTTAGAAAGTCTGTTATACCCTACCTAGCATTAGAAATGTTTCATAGAAATAAGGAATAAAAATAATCAATCTTTGGTTTTTAACTGTTGCTTGCCAGGTAAGACAAGAAGATGAAGTATCTAATCATGAAACAATAAATGGGAGATATAGGTTTCCCATCATTTGACTCAGAAGTAGTACAATTATTTCTAAAAATATGTGCTTTATAGATATAATGAGTCTTCAAAACAATGCTACCAATTATCCTGTGAGAAAACTGTGAACCAAGAGAAAGTTTATAGCCTGTGGTATAAGGAGCAAGAACCCCCAGAGAGAACCTGAAAATTTCCTGAGTTGTATAGACTGAGACCCTGTGTAGACTGAGACCCCAAAAGGCCAAAGCAATTGGCATCTTTAAGGAGAGAAACTCCAGATATCTGCAAAACATCTCACTCATATGTATATTCAAGTGAGTTCTATCAAGAAGAAGACATTATTTGAGGCTAAGGAGAATTAACCCAAATGCTTAGAGGCTATGACAATAGATAGCCTTCACACAGGACACGTGAGCTTCTGTAGACATCAGCCACACTGGAAAGTCAGCAAACTCCTAAGATGCTGATAGGTTCAGTACTCAGAAAGATCCAGCCTCAGTAATTAGTATAAATGAAGTATAGTTTGAATACTGTTCTTGTTCCCTCAACAAACTGTAAAATAAACAATATGCCCCATCTCAAATCCATCTCTAAGTAACAGAACATAATTCAAGAATGTCTATAGGAACACTAAAGTATCCAGCACACACACAAAAAAATGAAACACAATATCTGATACTCAACTCAAAAGTAATAGGATGGAAAAAACCCTAGGAATATAAGATGAGTAAGGAGAATTTAAATCTTTGATCAGAAGAACTAATCCATAACTGGCACTGCTACTAGAATTAGAGAGATGGATATTAAAATACTAATTATAACTGTTTCAAAAAGGCCCAAATCATTACATATGTCTGAAAAAGACTCAGATCAATTACCAACTAATAAAAAATACAATGTATAAGATGAAAATACATCTCAATATATGAATTACATAATAATTTGCAGATTAGGCTAATGAATTTAGATACAAAGAAATGAAAATTAAACTGTAGTACAACTTCAAGTGACTTAGAGTAAATGAGAGTGTATTCTCAGATAGAGATCAATCAAGGGGCAAAATTTTTTTTTTCACTAGTGAATAACTGTGAAGTACAGGAACAGACTTTCAAACTTTGGTGCTTGTGTTTCAGTCATCAAAAAACAAAATTTAAATGACTAAAAACATTCCCTATTTTTACATATATGTGTAAAAATATGTAAAAATTACATGCATACACACATGCACATGTACACAATTGCTAGCTCATTAAACTTAGGTCAAAAACACAACAAATTTTTCAAAATGACACCAAGAACCATTATAATAATATTATTCACAATAATGAGAGTGAAAATCCTTCATAGAAGCCTATGGGGAGAAAGATACACTTCATACATATTAAATATTGGGAATAAAGATAAATATAACATCAGCTTTCTCATCAGAAATGACAAAAAGGTAAAAATAAAATATTTTAATTAGTAAAAAAATTAAAATATAACAAATTTTAAGGTCAACCATAGGTTGTCTGAAAATACCTTTTCTTGCACTGCCAAAAAGACTAATGGGACCAAAACAGTGAGATATGACAATTTACACTAATTTTCTTCTAAGGAAATATTTTTGATCATTATGTTAGCAATTTATTGATAATAAGCAATAAATATGAATTATTGTGGGTCTGCTAAGAGGGCAGGCTTAAGGGATGGTTGGGAAAATAGGAGACAGTGGTGGAGGGAAGGTGATAATGGTGGGGTGTTTGGATATTGTTTGTTAGGATATTGAATGCCAATAACAAATCATTATGAACAAAAACTTTGCAAACCACAGTGTCTATATAAGTGTAGAGGAAAAATTTACACAAATAGGATTCCTATTTCATGTAAACTATAAAATGTTAGCACAAAATTTCTTAAAGAGTTTTATTAAAAAGAGGTAATTTATTAAAATACAGGTATGATTATTACCACAATGAGATTGAAATATAAAATAAAATTTGATGCAATATACTTTAGGTTCCAGAGTGGAGAACTTACATAAATGAGAATAAGCATTTTAAGATATTTTATGGAAGATTTTAATTTTTCTGTTTTACACAGATTAAAATCAAATAGCAATCACAAATTGGCTCTAACTGATTTATTTTCTGATCTTTCTATTTGCCATCTTTTAAAGTTTTGTTGGAACAAGAAAATATGCAGTAAATTTGTTATGTGCTCAAAAGGGCAGGTGGGGGATGAGAAGAAAAATGGAAGGAAGTGGTAGGATGTGGAGGGGAGGTCACACCGGTGGTATTGAAATACTCAGTACCTGAAATGACTGTATAATGAACAACTTTGTAAATCACATGTTATTAATAAAAAAATTAAATGGAGAACAAAATAGATGCTTATTTAAGGAAGATATAACAAAATGGTGAAGGATGAAAAGTGAACCCTCATTCACTGTTGGTGGGAATGTCAACTGGCTCCATTTCTATGGAAAACAGTGTGGAGGTCTAATTTTAAAACAAAATTCCTAAGTGACTCAGCAATTCCACTCCTTGGCAACTAACCTAAGAACACAAAAACATTAACTTGAAAAATATATGCTCATTACAGTACTATTTATCATAGCCAAGACATTGAAATGTCCCAAATGTCCAATAACAAATGAATAAAATTCTTACACACACACAAACACACACACACAATGTTATACACAAAGATTAGATATTACCTTATTCTATAATTGGATGGAACTAGATGGTGTTAAGTTAAGCAAAAATAAGGCAGAGAGAGAAGGGAAAATTCTCAAATACCAAATGATCTCATCATATGTATTACATAAAGAAATGAAGTAAAGGAATGAAAAATATCTAATAATAACAAACCCTTGTATTTTGACTATAGAACTGAGGCTACCAAGCAGTGTGAGGAGGGAGAGTTCTTGGGGAAGAAAGATATAATTTGGAAGTGATCTAAGAACAGAGCACTCTAGTGAGTGAAGATGCAGTAACTTAAACCAAAAGCACAAGGGTAAAACTGGAACCACTTTGCCACAATTAAAAAATTGTCATGTCAGCCATAGGGTGTGGCCCAAACTGCCCCTGCACCAGATGTCTTTTCTTAACAATAAAGAGGAAAATTTATCAAAACCTAATAATACTTAATATTTATACATCTGAAAACAGATTTAAAAATTAAAGCACCAGGATCTACAAAGTTATCCATATTTGGATTTTAGACATACTATATTCCAACACTGATTCCAACACTAGTGTCTTTTTTCCTCCACCACAGTTTCCAAGTTTTCTCCCACCCAGCCCTTAGTCCTATCCCAAGCCTGCCACCATACAGGCACATTTTAAATTTTGGATGTTGAAGTTTGGATCTCTCTTTTTTTTTTCTTCAGTGTTATTGACTCAGTGGTTTCATCTAAAACCAGTTTTAAAGATAAAACAAAGACTGATAGAACTGTAAGGAGAAATAATGGTCAAATCTATGACTATGTTGGAGACCTGAATATCTCTCAATAACTAAGAAAATAAGCAAATAGAAAATCATGAGGACATAGTACACTGGGACAATGCTAGTAACCAAATTGGCCTAATTAACATTTATAGATAATTAAATCAGCAAGGGCAGATTCAATATTCTTGCAAAGAAAACAAGATATCCACAAAAAAAAAAATTGGGGCCATAAAACAAAGCAGCAATTAGTTTAAAAGGATTTAGTAACGTGAAGTATGGCAACCATAATGAAATTAGAAAATTAGAAAATAATAACAATAAAATCTTTGGAAAGTTCCCAAGTATCTGTAGACTGAATAACATTCTTTCAAATAAATCATGAGTTAAAGAAGAAATGAAAATAAATTAGAAAGTTTCAGAAATAAGTTTAAAAAATCTTAAATATACAAAAATTCATGGGATGCTACTATAATAGCACATAGTAGAAAATTTCTAACTCAACCATTACAAAAGAATATGAGTAAGCTTTCAAGTTTTCATCTTAACAAAACTAGGAAAATAACCCAAAGTAAAAGAAGAAAGTTAAAAAACACTAGAGTTTAGGGACTAGAGAAATGGTATACTTGGTGAGGTATTTGCTCTGCATGTGGCCTATCCTGGTTTGATAAGGTCCCTGAAGTTCCAACAGGAGTGCTCCCTCAATATCAAGCCAGAAGTAATCCCTGAGTATATCTTGGGTGGAGTGAAAAACCAAAAGAAAAACAATTAGAAGTTACTGTGATTCAGTGAAAATCAATGCATGAAAACCATTAAAAAAATGGAGAAAAATCAATATAATAAAAATATGATTGTTTTTTCTTTTTTGGTCACACCCGGCAATGCACAGGGGTTACTCCTGGCTCTCCAATCAGAACAATCAGGAATTACTCCTATTGGTGCTCAGGGGACCATATGGGATGCTGGGAATCCAACCTGCGCACTGTACTATCGTTCCAGCCCCCAAAATCTGATTCTTTCCAACAGAAAACTCTTGATTTAGGTAGTTTTCTGATGAACTTTAATTCAGGAAAAATAGTAATACTATCTAAATTTCAGGAAGTTAAAAATTAAGTATTTTTTCTAATCCATTGTATTAAGCATCTCTGTTACCCAAACTCTAATATATATATATATATATATAGAGAGAGAGAGAGAGAGAGAGAGAGAGAGAGTTATGAAGAGCAACTGCACACCAATAACTAACCTTATGACCATATATGTACAAATTCTAATAAAAATTTAGGCAAATTGAATATCTCAGTGGAAAATAAGATTAACTTTAGAAAAGTAAGGCTGGTATCTATTTTGAAATCAATAGCACAGCGGTAGGGCATTTGCCTTGCGTGCAGCCAGCCTGGCCGAGCCAGGTTCGATTCCTCCACCCCTCTCAGAGAACCCCGCAAGCTACCAAGAATATCTTGCCCATGCGGCAAAGCCTGGCAAGCTACCCGCAATGTATTCAATATGCCAAATGTAGTAACAATAAATCTCAAAAAAATGAAGACATTACTGGGCCTGCTGGAGCAAATCAATGAACAATGGGAGGACAGTGACAGTAAGTCTTTTTATTTGTAAGACAGGAAAAGGATATTTTCTCAACAGATATATAAAGAAACTTAACAAATCAACATCCATTCCTGATGTTAAAAAAAATCTCAGAAAAATTGGACATAAAGCATGTTTATATATACATATATTTTGCATATTATACAGATTCATGCTGGCTGGAGCGATAGCACAGCAGTACGGCATTTGCCTTGCACACAGCCAACATGGCCAACCTGAGTTTGATTCCTCCGCCCCTCTCGGAGAGCCTGGCAAGCTACCAAGAGTATCTCATCCGCACGGCAGAACCGGCAAGCTACCCTTGATGTATTCGATATGCCAAACACAGTAACGACAACTGGTCCCACTTGAGAAAATCGATGAACAATGGGAGGACAGTGACTGAGATACAGATTCATATTAGCTGAATCTTATAATAATGATGCTGAGAGAAATGAGAGACACCAGACTACCAAAATACTACAAACTATATGATTTTGTTGATATAAAACTCTAGGAAACTGAGTCAAGATAATGCTTATAAAAGTAAGATCAGTGGTTGCCAGGGATAGAGTTGAGAAAACATAAAGTAAAATAATATATTTGCATTATTATTTAAAATTCATTCAATATAGGCACCATGATTTGTGATAGTATTTAAAATAGAGTTTCAGGCATATCATTTTCCAAATCTACATTTATCACTAATATCAGTGCACTAGTGTCTGTATCCCTCTGCAATGTCTCACAGTGTCCTCCTACTTCCTAGGTAAACTATTTTTAAAAAAATTAATCATTATATTCTGGGTCTCATGTTTATGTAATGTTATCATTTATGGTTTTCTTTGATAGTTCTGTCACCTCTCTATCACTAACATGTCCAAGACTCACAATTGCTGTTCTTATGCCACCTCTCATTTGTCTCATTAACCATTCCCCTTACCCCTCCTGCACCTCCCCACCACCACTCCTCACACACTATTCTCTTGGCCTTCTCAGTTCTGTAATCAATCTAGGGCCATCATTTGGTACCTTCCATTCCTTTGTCTTGTTGCACTATATATCACAGATGAGATCATCCTGTATTTTTTCTCTCTCTAACTTTGCTTAACATGATATGCTCCAACTCTGTCCATGTTGCATTGTAATATATGATTCAATATTATCTTATGACTGTGTAGTATTCCATTGTGTATATATACCTACTTCTTTATCCATTCATCTTTGTTAGATATTTGGGTAGTTTCCAGATCATGGCACTTGTACTCAAAGCTAAAATAAACATAAGTATTATATGTATACGTGTACTTATGTTAATTATATATATTTAAAAATACTTTTGTGTTTGAGGATAACTGGGACTAAAATACAAGACACCTTAATAAAGAAGAAAAATATTTATAGACAATATATCATATAAAGGGCAAAATCAAAATATATAAAGCACTCACAAAGCTCAAGTTATTAAAAAAAGGAAGAATATCACAAAAATTGGAGAGATGAGAGATAAACACATTCTACTATGAAGAGGACATATAGACATAGGCATATAAAAATGTATTTGTTGCCACTTATTATTGGGAAATCAAAATGACAATGAGATATCATCTCACACCAGTGAAAATGTCTTATGTTAAAAAGAAAAAAAATCCTAGAGTCAGTATTAGAGAGGATGTGATAAAAATAAAACCTAAATGAACTCTCATTCACTGTTGGTGGAAATGTCACCTTGTTTGGCCTCTATAGAAAACAGTATAGAGAGTTCTCAAAAAACTAAGAACAGAGCTCCCATGTGACCCAGAGATTCAGCTTCTTTGTATTTATTCCGCACTAAGACATGGTAATTTTTAAAGACTTCAAGTAATCTTTGCATTATTAGGTCACAGTATTAATTTTGTCACAGTAATAGTTTGTGTTGATCGTTTCCACATGTCCACATGTTTTCAAATGTATATATAATAAATACTGACAAATTTTTGCATGTCAATTGTATCGCAATCTAGGTACTTTTTTTAAAAAAAGGGTATTACATAGACCACATAGATAAGCTCAAAATTATTATTGGTCTAATGATTACTGTTTTATTAATGCAGATATAAGACATTCTTGTCAGCCTAGAAAGCTATATTATACAAGACTGCTTTCTCTCCTATATTATACTTAACAATGATTGATACATTTAGTAATATATCCATTATTGAGTAATCACTCTCTTTAGATCTATTATACCTTTTGACAAGCCACTTTGGAGTTGGTCCCAAAAAAGTGAGTATAGTTCTCTATGCCATGTAAATTGCTTCGACAACAGATTCTGCCCAATGGTTTACCATTTCCAGCTCAGTCTTGAGTGACATTGTTTACTTCCTCTTGTGCTCTTGCAGTACTAATTCATCCTAATAACACACACTGGGATTAACCCTAGGGAAGATAAGGGACAGATGGAACATGGGAGAGGATCCTCACCTTTCCACAGCTTAGATCAGCCAACAGTTAGCCAAGTACAAACAACGTGAGTCCAGGCAAGTTAAAATTATGAAAACTGTATAGCTGCTTCCTATCTGGTCTAAAACTCAAAAGCAATAAACATTAATTAGAGAATTACTATATATAACACTGAGGTTTGGTATTTTTAATACACCATTATCATGGGAGTAGATCAGCCTTCTGAAACTGAAGCAACATAAAGCTTTTGGCTGAGGTTAGAGACCCTTAGTGGTCCTCTGATGAGCAGATTTGGGGAGGGCGGAGGAGAGAGTAGGAGAGCTGAATAAAATTTTGTGTTATCCGATGCTCACTCCCCATGGGCATTAGAAGGCCACAGGAGTTGACCTTCATAGAAATGATTCTAATATCCATCCCCTCAGCCACATCCCCGGTACTGTGATCTGTTCACAGCAAGGAAACCAACACACAGATGGCACTGTAAATATCAGGTGCCAAATCTAAACTGTTCCTTCCAGGCAAAAGCCAAATGCAAAGTAAAAGAGAATTATTTTACTTTGATTATTGTCTCCATAACAAAGGTCAATTGTGAAGTAAAAACAGATCTGCTCATAAATAAAAATAGGAGGCCTATTATTCTATTGTAGAAGCTCTCATTCATCAGATAAAGGTTTTTAATTGTTTTTAATCTTGTGCAATAAAGGCATCTAAATATCCTATAAATAAATTACACACACTGATGATCATTCTCTTAGCTCAATTCCTGGAGGCATCTTCAGTATAAGCAAATATATCAAGTTCTGTTCAAACAACAGACATTACACACAATACTTTCATTTCCATTAGTTCAGTTATAGAGAAAACACAAATGCACACACACACACAAAGTCATTTCAGGTTGGGCCTAAGATAACAGTCTTTGCACTATGTCATACTCAGAGTACTAAAGTATCACTAATGTCTGGTAGTAGACATAAATATTCTCAAGTCCCCAAATACATTCATGTATGTAGGAAAGAGTTAATCACTTGTCTATCCCTTGTTCCCTTCCTCACATCTTAGATGTTCCACCTTCAAGGAAGTATTGGCCTTGTCAAGACCAGACCCCCATATAAACATTCTTATTATAAACATTAGAATGGGATAATAATCCAGGGAGCTTCAAATACAAATGACATTGCCTAGACTAACTTGTTTCACAATTTTAGGTAGTGTTTGCCAGTTATTCTTAATCCAGACTGCTTATTAGTGCATAGAAGGGGAGATTTTAGGAAACTACATAAAATATCTCTTCAAAGACAGATTACATAATGCTAAGATTGCAAGTTTTGGCCAAATTTACAAAAGTTACTGATGACATTTGATATTGATAAGTCCATGATTTTCTTTGGAATAACAAGAATTGGCATTTTGAGAGGGGCAGCCATAGAAGGAGACTGCACTCATTTGTGGAATATAAAATAGCATAATATGAAACTGACACCCAAGGACAGTAGACACAAGGGCTATATTTACTGCTCCATATTGGGCAGCCTGCCTCATGAGCTGGGGGAGAAGGTAGCTGGAATAGAGAAGGGATCATTGAAGTCAATGATGGTTGGAGGGATCGTTTGGGATGGAAGATGTGTGTTGAAAGTAGATAAAGATCCAAACATGGTAGCCTCTCAGTATCTGTACTGCAAACCATAATACCCCAAAGGAGAGAGAGAGAGAGAGAGAGAATAAAGAGTATGGGGGGAATTATCTGCCATACAGGCAGGGGAAAGGGTGAAATGGGAGGGATACTTGGGACATTGGTGGTGGAAAATGTGCATTGGTGAAGGTATGGGTATTTGATCATTGTATGACGAAAACTCTATCAGGAAATCTCCATAACTATCTCACAGTGATTCAATATAAAAAAAGAATTGGCATTTAATTTTATTGTGGGAGGTTAAAATATTTGGCAAAAAAACATCAAGTTAATGCTGGACAATTGAACTGATGATGGGTAGATAATGGATTGAATAAAATATTGAGCTGGTAAAAAAAAACAAACATCATAGAAAAACTACACTTTGTGGTAGAAAGAACATATGCTTTTTCTTGGGGTGGGGCCTCCTGGGGTGTCAAATTCATGAGATTCATATATAAGAAGCAGTCATTATACCACTGATTTACAACCCCAACTCAGAGCAACCATCTTGAAAGGTGCTCCTGACTAGTTTAGAGGTTTTTTATGTTGTAACTTTAGTGTGTCAATTCTTGATCTTGGGTTAAATGGTTGGAACACTCCAAGCATTCATCAGCATTGGCTCTATTTCCAGGCTACTTTGATTTGATTTCTTCTCTGTAATTTGAGAAAAACCCATTCATTTATGCAATGCCAACAGGCCCCATGAGGAATACACTATAGGATTACAATGTGAACTGCTGAAAGAACTGAAGAGCAGGTGGAGACTCAGAAAGGAAACTAGAATGAAGAAGTGAAACTACTTCATTCACTTCAGAGTTTTAGAGTATGCTCTCAGTATTTGATTTGAAATGAAATCATCCCTAGACAAAAATAAGCAGAAGGTTATTTTTGTAAAGCTAACTCTAATATTAATGATCTGACACTGGGCTTATTCAT
The DNA here is from genome assembly GCF_029834395.1 of Sorex fumeus. Classification (NCBI taxonomy): domain Eukaryota; kingdom Metazoa; phylum Chordata; class Mammalia; order Eulipotyphla; family Soricidae; genus Sorex; species Sorex fumeus. The sequence goes on from NW_026606101.1 coordinate 27,148,053, forward strand.
TCTTCGTCTTCTTTCAATTCCAGAGATTAATTGAAAGCTGTCAGTACCAAGTTATTTCTTATTAAATTGCCATCATTTAATCAAAGGCTTCAAATGGTAGATTTATCTTTATATGTCATTTTCCCTATTAAATGACACTATATTAAAAAGAGATTTTCAAATTTAATACACAAAAGCGATTTGACATGTCACATACCAGTTATTAAGATGGACTCAACATTAGTGACTTAGTTTCTTTGTAAGAGAAACTCCATAGATAAAAACAACCCTTTCTTTGCAGTTGTTAATTTAGCAGACAAAAGGATAGTCAAATTAATATCTAAAATAGTCAAATTAATATCTAAAATCATCTTTTTTAAATGGTTTTTATCTATTGTTAATTTTTTAAACTTTATTGAATCACCGTGAGATAGTTACAAGCTTTCATGTTTGGGTTACAATCACACAATGATCAAACACCCATACCTCCACCAGTGCACATTCCCCACCACCAATATCCCCGGTATACTCCCCCTTTCCCACCCTCCCTCTACATCCTATTATTATTGCAGATATTATTGCCCATAATCTCTTTCTACTCTTGGGCATTATGGTTTGCAATACAGACACTGAGAGATTATCATGTTTGGTCCTTTATCTATTTTCTGCACACATCTCCCATCCCAATCGATTTCTCCAGCCATCATTTTCTTAGTGATCCCTTCTCTATTCCAGCTGCCTTTTCTTCATTGATCATGAGGTAGGCTTCCAGCTATGGAGAAATTTGACTGTCCTGTGTATCTACTATCCTTAGGTGTCAGCCTCATGTTATGTTGTTTTATACTCCACAAATGAGTGCAGTCCTTCTATGTCTGTCCCTCTCTTTCTGTCTCATTTCACTTGGCATGACACTTTCCATGTCTATTCATTTATAAGCAAAGTTCATGGCTTCATCTCTCCTGACAGCTGCATAGTATTCCACTGTGTAGATGTACCTAAGTTTCTTTAACCAGTCATCTGTTCTAGGGCACTTAGGTTGTTTCCAGATTTTGGCTATTATGAACAGTGCTGCAATGAACATATAGGAACAGATGTCATTTCTACTGTGCTTTTTTGCATCCTCGGGATATATTCCCAGAAGTGGTATTGTGGGGTCATATGGAAGCTCAATTTCTAGTTTTTGAAGGACTGTCCATATTGTTTTCCAGAAAGGCTGGACTAGTGGGCATTCCAATAGTGAAAGAGTGTCCACTTTTCCCTACATCCACGCCAGCACTGGTTGCTTTTGTTCTTTTGAATGTGTTCAATTCTCTGTGGTGTGAGATGATATCTCATTGTTGTTTTGATTTGCATCTCCCTGATGGCTATAACTCATCTTAACTCTAGAGCTCTAAATTATCCACCAAATTTCTGAATGTAATTATTCACTATTCTGGGCGCTCTACATAATTTCACCCATTAATGTTAGACTCCTACATCAGTGCTTCTCTAGCTGAAGTCTGTACACAAGCCTTCTTTTTTTTAATTGAGTCACCATGAGATACAGTTACAAAACTTTCATGATTGAGTTTCAGTCATACAATGATCAAACACTTATTCCTCCACCAGTGCACATTCTCCACCACCAATATCTCCAGTGTCCCTCCCATCCAATCCCTCCTCCATCCCTATGGCAGATACTTTCCCCCATACTCTCTTTCTACTTTGGGACATTATGAGAGGCTATCACGTTCTGTCCTTTATCTACTTTCAACATACATTTCCCATCCCAAGCGATTCCTCCAACCATCATTGACTTAGTGACCCCTTCTCTATTCCAGCTTCCTTCTCCCCCTGCTCATGAGGCAGGCTTCTAACTATGGAGCAATATTCCTGGCCCTTGTCCTTGGGTGTCAGTTTCATATTATGTTATTTTATATTCCACAAATAAGTGCTGTCATCCTATATCTGTCCCTCTCTTTCTGACTCATTTCACTTAGCATGTTACTCTCCAAGTCCGTCCACTTATAAGCAAGTTTCATGACTTCATCTTTCCTAACAGACAAGCCTTCTTTTGAAACATATTCTGATTTTGCAGGTCTGGGGTGTGGCCCAGTAATCTGCATTTTAGCAACTTCTAAGTGATATTAATGCCACTTTTACCCAGAGCATTTTGTGAAAGAAGACCTTAAGTAAATGAAGAATAAAATAGATTTACTCTGATGAAATTAAAGAAAAAAGGAGGAGGAAACACCACACAGAAGAAGAAATTGGGAATTTAGTTTATTGAAACTACCGTTTTCTCATTAGTTGTTTCCCCAGCTTCCTGCCCCAGACTGGGAAATTAGTGATAAAGAGAACATTGCTTCAAGCAAAGGTAACTCCCCCCCCCCCCAGACACACACACACACACACACACACACACACACACACACATACACGTGGGCGCACCCCCCCCTCTTCTATTTACTTCTCTTTGTTATGGTGATGTGCCAAGGTCACATACTTCTTTGGGGGGGGGGGTGTCACAAACTCAGTTGCAGTGCTCAGATACTTTGGTTGTAATGCACCACGAACTAAAAACTTGTGGCTCCAAGTATCATATGTAATGGCAGTACCAAGGATGCCCTCGGGAACAATGTAGAGTAGATAATGCCAGAGATTGAATTCTTGGCCTTGTGCAAAGCAGGTGCTCCACTAAAGAACCACATAAGTAAAATCACAGAAGCAAGGTTTTCAAATGACTCAGAGGAAACCAAACATTAATAAAAAGTATTTGCAAGGCTTTCTAACTCCCACATACAGAATAAAATATTTTCTTCTCTGTTAATTATCTGTGCACAGATAATTGAGATTGCTTTTTTATTTGGTGTTTTAGACACTTCAGTGTGTGTGTGTGTGTGTGTGTGTGTGTGTGTGTGTGTGTGTGTCTGTGTGGTTATTGTTGTTTTTTACTGATTGATCTGGGAAAATACCTGCTTTTCCCATTGGTGGTGCAAGTCTCAGGAATACATTCTTTATATCAACAAACCCCTATCCAGACTTCCCCTAAAGAATATATACACCCTATTGAGCAAAATTGAAAAGTCCACAGAGCCAAATTTCTGTTTTCTTCCTTATACACTGTTCAAATTGTTGTATAACTTGCTAAAGTGAATCTTATTTTAAAGGGGAGGAGGTATAAACGTTCTCAAAGAAGACACACAGATAGCAAAAAGGTATATGAATAAATGCTCTAAATGACTTACCAATAGGGAAATGCAAACTAAAGCAACAATGAGGTATTTCACACGAATTAGACTGGCACAGATGTGGGAGAAAGAGACCCACATTTATTGCTGGTAGAAATGTTTACAGTTAAGTCTTTTTGAAAAACAATATAAGCACTTCTTTAAAAGTATGAATTGAGCTTCCATATGACCCAAAAATGGATTTCTGGGGCCCAAAAATTCTATTTACAAAAGGCATTTGCACTCCTATATATAATACATATGTAATATATATGTATATATATTACATATATATATTACAACACTATTCACAAATCTGGCATAGTTAAAATTTGGAAATAACCCAACTGTCCAAGAACAGATGACTGAATAAAGAAACTATGGTACATATATACAATGAAGTATTACTCAGCTACACTAAAAAGACAAACTCATGCAATGTGCCCCTATGTGTATATATCTAGAGAGTAAGCTGAATGAAATTTGTTAAGAGAGGGACAGATACAGTGTGATCTCCCTCATATGTAGGATATAAGAAAATAATAAGGAAATAACAAAGGCAACAGTACTGGTCTTCAGTAGGAAGTTTACCAAAGCAAGAGGATGTGTGAGGTTCCTGGGGCACTGTGATAAAGGTGATGGGAAGAGACATTCCGGTAGAGGGTGTGGTTCTGGAATGATTTATGCATGAAACTATCATTCACATTATTTTAAACATTGATGACTAAAATAAAAGACATTAACTGAAAATAAAAGAGTAAAAGAATGCATCAAATGATATATTTCTGCTGTGACACTTGACAAAAGAATGAGGGGGAAAGCAAAGAAAGCTAAAATAAATCATGACTAGAATTCCACTCCTACTGGACCATAGAGAAATGATAAGAATTGTCAGTAGCTTGTATGAACATCACCAGCTGCATTTGTCATAGCCTTCTGGCCTCACTGTGACAATCTCTGCCAATAGAATGGGCTATGTCCTGTTTCTCTTCTTAACCTCGCAGTCTAGAATACACATATATTATTGATAAGATTCAAGTCACATCCCTGTGTCCTAGAAGCAATGCAGGCTGGGAACCAGTGGTTTTCTTCAGATGCTTCTCTAGACCCTGAAAGAATTCTTTCAATTGAAAATGAGACTGGAGCTATTTGGTTGACCCTCCCAAATTACAAATGCACATGGCAATGTGTTGCCAAACAATTTGACCTAAGGTTTATGAAAATTTTCTATTTGTATAGATATAAATAATTACTAACATATAGAGGACCAGAAAGTAAAAAGATCTTGTAACATCTTCTCAACATCAGGTCCCTCTTTAAAATGTAGTTTACAAGACTCAAAACATTTTAGGATAAACATACTTAGATGTTTTCTACCTAGAGAAAGATTTTGTAATATTCAACTTTCTCCTCTATTTCTTCTTCTAGCATATTTCCCAAAACCATGATCTAATCAACAATCACCAAGCTTCTGATAATACAACTGCCTGTGAAGCGCATGGCTTCTTCATTAGCTTGCCTCTCTCTCATCTCTTCTGATTAGCAACTGATCAAGGAAATCAAAAGCACCTGATACCCATTTTTCATGATGGAGAGATTTCATTTCTCTCTGGAGCATGAATAAAATTCAATTTCAGAGAGCGCTCTTCTCTATTCCAAATGCTGGAAAAGACCCCATTCTGAAAACGTTTATTTGCATTGTCTTAATTCAGCAACATATTAGTACATTTCTTTTTCAAACATCATCATAATATATATGCAGCATCAGATTCATATGCTTTTAATTCCTCAACCTAATCTATTTTTATAATAAAAAATCTTTTGCTGTGATCAATATTTATGATCTGTAACTGAGTAAATGGCACAAAAATATGAAAAAAATTACAAGACGGAGGTTTCCAGTTTTTTCAGTTAGTAAACATTTTGTGTAGGGGTCTCTCTGTAGGAAAATAAACATAAGCTTTGCCATTAGGTACTATCTTTGACTTCATGGTGGACACATTCTGATGTAAGAGAGGAAGTAAGAGTCCCAGTTAATAAATCAAGTATTATTAAGGAAGTGCAAAAAGAAATAGGAAAGGTAATCTAGGGGTAATGCTAGTCATAATTGGTGGCTAAGAGGAGGCTGTATAAGAACAAATAAGTCATGTGAAAAGTCAGAGAAGGAATATACCAAGAAAGAGTTAGTGCCTGAGATAGAATTGGTTTAACACTCTGCTCAGTATTATAAAAGATAGATGGTGCTGGAGCTGGCAAAAGCGACATCATTAGGAATTAATTTAGGTCATGGAAAAGAAGGCAAATTTATTTTAGAAGAATTAAAAGAAACAATATTTGACATTTTTTTAAACTTTTAGCTTTTTGTATCACACCTGGTGATGCTCAGAGGTACTCCTGTCTCTTCACTCAGGAATTACTCCTGGCATTTCTTGGGGAACCATATGAGATGCCAGGGATTGAACCTGGGTCAGTCACATGCAAGGCAAATGCTCTACCTACTACACTATCACTCCAGCATCTTGACTTATATTTAAAAATATTGTCAAGCCTGGGTCATACAGAAGCAATTCCACTTCTGTAAATATGCAAATATATATTCAGAACACAAAAATATTAATTTGAAATATATATATGCAAACCCATATTAATTGCAGTGCTTAGTATAATAGCCAGCCTATGGGAACAATTCAGATATCTAACAACAAATGAATGGATAAAGAAGCTGTAGTATATATACACAATTAAATACTATGAAACTTTGGAAAAAGATAAAATAATGTGGCTTTCTGCTACATGGATGGATACAGAGGGTATTATGTTAAGCTAAATAACTCAGAAGAAGAATGAATACCAGGTGATCTCTTTCTTCTATGGAATACAGTGACAAAACATGGTATAGAAATTATTGAATAGTAAAATCTCTTGAGCTTGAATTACAAAACAGATTAATAAGCAGTGAGGAGAGAAGGCTGGAGCGATAGCACAGCAGTAGGGCGTTTGCCTTGCATGCAGCCAGCCCGGCAGAGCCAAGTTCGATTCCTCTGCCCCTTTCAGAGAGCCTGGCAAGCTACTGAGAGTATCTCGCCCGCATGGCAAAGCCTGGCAAGCTACCCGTGATGTATTCAATATGCCAAACACAGTAACAACAAGTCTCATGATGGAAACATTACTGGGCCTGCTCGAGCAAATTGATGAACAACGGGAGGACCGTGACCGTGACCGTGACCATGAGGAGAGAAGTAAGGGAGTAATAAATATCAGACTAGAGGTGATATAAGGACAGTGATGATGGGTCTTGGGCACTTTGGTAGTGATGGGTGCAACGATTTTTTTAAATACCATAAATGTCAATGCTATAGTAACCATATTACCTAAACTATAATAATTTTTTTAAAGATAGCCATGCATGCTGTGTAGAGAACAGGTCAGAGATGGCCAGGAATATAAGCAAAGAGATACATTAGGAAGTCACAATGTTTCACCAGGTGAGATAAGGGTTTGGATTAGTGGTGATGGGAGGTAGATGAATCTTAGAAAATATTTTACAATAGAACAGACAAGAATTACTGATTCCACCTAAGGAATCAGCATGTGGTAGATTGAAAAATAGACCATCAATTCTCCATCACTCTACGCAAGCTTTGAGCAATATGACCTTTCTCTTCCTCCTATCAGGATGCAAAGTCATCATCTTCACTAAAATCTAAACTTAAACATAGGCTTAAATGAAAAACAATAGGAAAACCAAGAATCCAGTATACTATTTATGATATTTATCAACAGATCAGCCTACTCAAGAAAGTCTGCAATAACTTTATTATTCTACTGGTCAGCCCCTAAGGTAATATTTATTATAATAAGGGGTTGCAAAAGTATATACTAATAGACCACTGGAGGGTAGATATATATTGAGATATATGATAGACTAGGGTATGTACAACAAAACTTTGCTCTTTAAATTCACATTAATCTATGACTGTCCGCCCATTGTTCATCAATTTGCTCGAGCGGGCATCAGTAACATCTCCATTGTGAAACTTGTTGTTACTGTTTTTGGCATATTGAATACTCCACAGGGAACTTGCCAGTCTCTGCTGTGCAGGTGGGATATTCTCGGTAGCTTGCCAGGCTCTCTGAGAGGAATGGTCCTCCATTCCTTGGGTCAAACCTGGGTCAGCCATGTGCAAGGCAAATGCCCTACCTGCTGCGCTATCACTCTAGCCCAAATTCTGGAGTTTACATACCACCAATTTTCAGAGAGGAGTACTTTTTAAAATTCCAGGTATCAAATTATTTAAATTAATTTTACCAAGTAAAGTCATTTTATACACAGATAGAATCTCACTTTCATTCTCTTGCTCGTACTTATCTGCTTCTCCTAATGTTATCACTTCATCAAAGATGGTTTTCCATAAAAAGAAATAACAACTTAACAACTTGAATATATTACAGTTTTTTTTTTTATATTTGACCTATTGAAATCATGGGCTGGAGCGATAGCACAGCAGGTAGGGCGTTTGCCTTGCAAGCAGACAACATGGCTGACCCGAGTTCAATTCCTCCGCCCCTCTTGGAGAGCCTGGCAAGATACCAAGAGTATCTCGCCCCCACAGCAGAGCCGGGCAAGCTACCCGTGGTGTATTCAATATGCCAAACACAGTAACAATTGTCACAATGGAGACGTTACTGGGCCCACTCAAGCAAATCGATGAACAACGGGAGGACAGTGACACTGACATAAATCCCTATTTTTAGGGCTGGAGCGATAGCACAGTGGTAGGGCATTTGCCTTGCACAGCCGGCCCGGCTGAGCCAGGTTCGATCCCTCTGCCCCTCTCGAAGAGCCTGGCAAGCTACCAAGAGTATCTCGCCCGCACAGCAAAGCCTGGCAAGCTACCCGTGGCGTATTCATTATGCCAAATATGCCAAACACAGTAACAAGTCTCACAATGGAGACGTTATTGGGCCTGCTCAAGCAAATTGATGAGTAACGGGAGGACCATGACCGTGACCATGATTGAAATCATAGAGTAGTTACAACAAAACTGTGGCCTACTTTTTGGAAAACGGTATGGTCGATTCTCAAAAAATTAGAAATTGAGCTCCCATTTGACCTAGCAATACCATTCCTGGGAATATATCCCAGAGAGGCAAAAAAGTATAGCTGTAGTGACATCTGCATTTGTTTGTTCATTGCAGCACTGTTTACAATAGCCAGAATCTAGAAAAATCCTGAGTGCCTGAGAACAGATAACTGGTTAAAGAAACTTTGGTACATTTACACAATGGAGTACTATGTAGCTGTTAGAAAAGATGAAGTCATAAAATTTACATACAAGTGATACTACATGGAAAGTATCATGCTAAGTGAAATGAGTCAGAAAGAGAGGGACAGACATAGAAAGATTGCATTCATCTGAGGAATAATATAAAGTAACAAAATAGGAGACTAACATCCAAGAATAGCCAAGATAAGTACCAGGAGGTTCACTCCATGGCTTGGAGACCAGCCACACATGCTAGGGGGAAAGGCAGCTCATACAGATAAGGTAGCACCAAATAAAGGTGTTGGGAGGATTCTCTTAGGATGGGAGATACATGCTGAAAGTGGACTATAGACTGAACATGATTGCCACTCAATGCAAGCCGCGGCACCCAAAAGGAGAGAGAGAACAAAGGGGAGTGCCCTAACACAGAGGCAGGGTGGAATGGGGGGTGTGGGGGTGGGAGGGATACTGGGATCAATGGTAGTGGAAAGTGGGCACTGGTGGAAGGATGGGTACTTGATCATTATGTAATCGAAACCCAAGCACAAAAATTTGTAAGTCTACAACTGTACCTCATGGTGTACACTAATAAAAATTAAAAAAAAAAAAAACCTGTGGCCTACTGGTGTTGAATTGAAAGGACTCCCTTACTGGAAAAAAGATAATAAACTAAAAAGATTCAACCAGTACCAACCAGTAACACAGTCTATCAGATACAAACTTTAGAGAAGCAATGTTGAGGATGTTTAATAAGCTCAAAGAAACAGTGGTACAAACAGCCAATAAGACACATAAAAGTATGAGAAAACTAGATTCAGAATGGAATAATTTGGTAAGTGAAATAAACAATTCAATGGAAGGCCTTAGCAGAAGAGTAACAGCAAGCGAGGACAAAATCAGTGAACTCTAAGATGAGATGCGTAGGGATAATTTGTGGACTTTTTCTGAAAGGCAACTGAAAATAGGATTAGAGTGACAAATATTTGGGTCATAATGGGCCTTTGGACAGGTCACTTTAATTTTATATACCAATTTACTCAACTACAAAAAGAAAATAAATGTATAATTAATGGTGAGCCCAAATCTAACACTAAAACCAAAAGAGGACTCCAAGGTTTTTGGTTTCTTCCTACCATGATCCACATGACCAAAAACCAAAAAAAAAAAAAAAAAAAAAAAGGAAAGAAAGAAAAGGATACACTCATAGTCTTGTTGTTTATAATAATCAATTATATTGCCTATCACCAAGAGAGATGGCCTAAGTGGCGCCCGTTTTGAATGTCTGGGCACTGGGTTTGAACTGGGGAGCAGGACTATAGGAGTCCTGAGATTGTTATAGAGATCAGACAGCTTGTGATTTCCTGAAGCAACAAGGGGAGAGTTTCTCAAGTACTGCATCAGAAATAGTGCTGGTGTGATCCCCCAAACAATAATTTATATAACTTGAAACATAATGTCAACACTAAAGTTTCAACGTATATTTTCAAAGTTTCAAAATACTGTGTAGGCTTAATGTAACCACAGATTCAACCAAATGAACCAAAAACAAGGAACCAAATGAAGGTTAGATTTTTATCAGCTTTCCTTAAAAAGACAGAAAAAGTAGATGTGATAACGGAGAGCCATACCATCAGTGTGGAAGGGAATTGGAATAAATGATGAGAGAGAGAGAGGGGGGGGTGGGGTGAATGAGTAAGTGGGTTAGAGAGAGACAGAGAGAGAGACAGAGAAAGAGACAGAAACAGAGAGACTGAGATATAGATGATAGAGATAGAAAGCACATCCTTTTTATATTTTCTCTTGAGAAAGTTCTAGTCAAATATATTTCAATTACACATTTGACAACGATTTCTCAAATATCACTACATTTTTTGTTCAGCAACTGTGATATTACCCAGATTCTACCTCAAGTTTATTTCATTTATCTCAAGTTTATCCAAATGCAGTTCATTTGGATAAATGCAGTATTGAACTGCATTTGGATGTGGACTCAGGAAAAAGTAACTGTGACCCCAGTTCCCACCTAAATAAAATGGATTAGCCAAGGAAAACAAAGATGGATTTTAAAGTCAGACCTTGAAAATATAACCAAGAGTAATGACCAAGGAAGGGAGGAAGGAAGTTGCAAAGCTCATGAATAGTCAAAGAAAGTCTAATTAATCACTGACATCGTTGAGTATGCCATACTAGTTTGCCATACTAGAATGCTGAGTTTTCTATTAAAACAGAACTTTCCCACCAAGTACCAATAATTATTCATTTTAACCATCAGTTAGAGATGTACTTAGCAGTGAAAGTCTTCACCCAAAATTTGAATCTCTCCCTCATGAATTAATTAGCTTTCTTCCTACCTGGCACTTAGCTATTCTATTCCTGAGTTGGAAGTAGCTGCTCACATTCTGGTTTGGAGCGCTTCTAATATTATTTGAGAGTCTTCGGTTATTTACCTATTGTTAGAGATTTTTTTCTAAAGAGATGTGATCCTCACCTTCAGCCTGATAGTTCTACAAGACTGATTTCTGGGCAACTCAAATTTCACTGAATTCTCCAATGAGAATTTCATTAGGAACAAAGCAAGGAAAAGAATAGCAAAAGGTCCATATCACATAGAACACATACTCAATGGGCAATCTTATTAATATTTAAGAAAGTAGTTTGTTATACTATTTCCTGGAGTCAGACAAAGTTTATTTATTTTTTATTATTTTAATTTTATTTTTTATTTTTTTAGTGAATCACCATGAGGTTCAGTTACAGACTTACAAATTTTCATGCTTACGTTTTAGTCATACAATAATCGAGTACCCATCCCTCTACCAGTGCCCATTCTCCACTACAAATATTCCCAGTATCCCTCAAACTACCCCCTCCCTATTTCCTCCAACCCCCCAGCCTCTGTGGCAGGTGTATTCCCTTTTACTCTCTCTCTCTCTCCTTTTGGGTGTTGTGGTTTGCAATACAGGTATTAAGTGGTCATCATGCTTGGTCTATAGTCTACTTTCAGCACACATCTCCCCTCCTGAGCAGGCCCTCCAAGCATCCTTTACTTGGTGGTCCCTTCTCCATTTGAGCTGCCTATTCCCCCAGAATGTGAGGCCAGCTTCCAGGCCATGGAGCAATACTCCTGGTCCTTATCTCTACTATCCTTGGGTGTTAGTCTCCCATTATGTTGCTTTATATTACACAAAATAGTGCAGTCCTTCTACATCGAGTCAGACAAAGTTTAAACTCTTATCATATCTCAGACATTATTTAATAACTTTTGCCTCCTTTTCCCTCTACTTGATATAAAAAATAAAAACATGCCCTTCATAGAATACTGTGATATTAAAATTTTAAAATAAACTCATCAAGAAACTGGATACTCAAAAGTAAATAATTAAGTGTTTAAGGTCTCATGCAACACAGACACACAAAACAGGTGGCTTCAGAGTAAATCTAACAGTCAATATCAGGGTTACAATTTAGCTTTTTGTATGACTTTCTTAGTTTTCTTATCATTCTCATAAGGGAGTTACTAAAACTTCAAGCATCATGCTTTATACATTCTAAACAGGTGTAAAGATGCTGTAAATCGTTCCAAGAAAGCTCACTCCCATTTGATTTCCTCTCAGGATTTAGTGGCCAGAACTGTATCATATACTTATGTCGTACAGGCTGATAATTCTGGGAAAGTCACTGCCTAGCAATTTTTAGAGTTTCTTTTTTCTTTTTAGTTTTTGGTCATACCAAGCAGTGCTCAGGGCTTACTCCTGGCTCTGAATTCAGCAGGTGGTGCCAAGTGTCAAACCCAGGTCATCCATGTACAAAGTAAGTGTCTTATCTACTATACTATCACTCCAGCCCACATTATTGATTTTTTTAATGGCAGTCATAGTCTGCCATCAAGGAAGAAGCTGGGAGAAAAGACAGTGGGGAGGCAACCAACAACTTCTGCCCCAGTATATGCCATAGCTAAAACAATCACTGGCAAAGAAGTATTAGCATTAAGTAAAATATTTTTGATAAACGTTAGTTCTTTCATTATAATTCTGCCATCCTGTACTACATGGGTCACAAATATTGATCTGTACTTCTTTCCACCTGTAGTAGATATTTGTCATTGATACTATGCAGCCTCCATTTCCCATCACTAAGAGTTTCCCACTTCCTCAATGGAAATCACTCCCAAAGTGACTATGGATGGTTCCCCCTGTTTTATATGGGCTTGTAAGAGTTAGAGTCTCTTTATTTACTACTCAAGTACAGTGGACTACATTTTCCTCATCCTGTCCCATTATAAACAGAGGATGGCATATGTATTAAGTAGGACAAAGTTATACCTTCTTCAAGATTTTACATTTTGAGTGAGTGATATAAGAACAGGTTAATCAAATATTGGGGGTAGGGTGGAGAGTAAGTTGTTCACTGACCTTCCTTTCCCTTCTGTATGATGCTTACCATGTTCTCTAACATGTCAACCTCTAAAAGATGTTTCCCAGATCTTCTATTGTGAACCAATACACTATCCATTAACTTCTGGGAGTATTGCATACAAGTACCTCTTTCTCCAAAGAACTGCTCAGGGCAGCCAGAAAGTACCACTCCAGGAAGACCTTGGGAGCAGTGATTTCCTGGACCCCACTCATATTAGCTCATGAGAACTTATGATGCATGTTTCTTCTGAATTGCACTTTGGATAACTTTAAGTTGATAGTTGGAATTATGCCATAGAAAGTAGTTACACCATGAAAAATGACTGCTGCTCTAAGTAAGGTTGTACTTTCCTTAGAGAGAACATTTACAAGAACATCATTACTCGAGAATACTGAGCTCTGTCGAGAGGGTCCTCACAGTCAATGAATGATTTGATTGAATGAGAAGGATAGAAGGTTAAACCTTTATCTCAAGGTACAAATAAATATTTTCAGAAGATATTTAAGATCAGAGATTCTAGAAGTATCAAGGAAGACTAGACATTACTTGAATTATAATTTGTGCTTGGCTCCATTTTATGTCTTATTTCTCTTAATTTTGAGACCATACCCAGAACTGCTCAGAACTTACTCCTGGCTCTTTGCTCAGGGATTACACCTGGTCATGTTCAGGAGAACAAATGTGATGCCAGGGATCAAAATTGGTTTGGCCACATGCAAGACAAGTACCTTACTCATTGTACTATCTCTCCACCCCCCAATATTTCCTTGTTATACAACTTAATCTAGAGAGTGCTCTTTCAGTAAGTCATTTATGTAAGAATCCATAAATTGGCTCTGTACACAATCCATATTTACCCTTAGAATAAATGCCATTTGACTGTTTTAAAGTCTGACACTCAAGACTTCTATCAACTCTCTAATCTAATTCTCTTGCAGGAGGTTTCTTTTTGTTTAAAGAGATCCTCTATCAGTTTAATATTTTACACCCAACCATTAAAAAAAAGTGACTCAATACTACCCTTGTGTCCTGGAAAGTGGTTTAAGAAGTTTTAGGAAGCAATATATCCCAGGAAACTAAATATGAAAATAAAATGCGTGATCTTAAGCATCTTAAGATCTCAATCAACTGGCCCAATCTGCTATGTTAAAAATATTTGAAAAGTAAATGCAATCCTTCTGATTACAGTTACATTCACTTGATTCCAATAGTCAAACAAAATGTCTGTACTCAATATATGCAACTATTATGTAATAAAACACTCAACATTATTATACTCTGCTAGTTAAATCTTATAGAAATGATGGCCCCACCATAGTATATTATGACTTCAGAAACATCCTACATATGCAATCAGCTGCAGGAAAATCTTTGCAGTTTCCAATGTTTCAAATTAACCTTTCTTTAGTGTCTCAAGAGTCAATTATGCTTTGAAAACATCAAGTCTTTTAAATTATTAAACACTTTCACATTTCACCTAATGAATATAACCACTTTAATTAATAGAGAAACCATAGCCTTGTTCACATTAGCAACACAAATAAATAGCTCCTCGAGTTCAAATGGAAATATGGACATATAAAGCCTTTAACCTCCTGTGCTGGCAGATCTTTTACAAAACTCTATTAAGTTTTCTAGAAGGATGGTGTTACAAACTATAATTTAGTCATGTATCTGACAGCCAGTGGGGAAGTATGTTGTTTGAATTACTCATAAATCAGACATTCAGGATTTAATATATGGTAGTGTAAACACCCTCCTAGTCATTTTATCACACAGGCAAATCTCCACATGTCACCTAAAAATTAATTTCAAAATACATTCTAAACCAAGTTTCTCCTTAATTAAAGGAAGCTTCAGGTGAAGCATGGGAAATCCTCCTTTAAGAAATATTTTAAATAATCACTATCGAGTTTATTTTCTTTAACACATATTTTGATTTTTACATATGGCATTTGATTAAAGTAAGTAGTCTAATAATATACTACAAATATCGTTTGCTACTGAAAACCATGAACTTTGGGTGGTGATATTTGAGGTCCAACAGTAGAAACAAAATGCACACTAATTGGAAAGCCAGTCAGCATGTTTAAAGAAGAGGATATATGAAAAATCTCTTTACCCTGATCTTAATTTTTCTGTGAACCAGAAACTGGTCTGAAAATTGGTCTAAAAATAAAGAACAATCTGTTCTTCACAGCACTTATTTATTTGGGTTTCAGAAAATGCTCTACCTTTCCACCAAAATGTGAGTTCCATGCCCTTGTTTCTTATAAAGTGTCACAGCGTATAAAATTGTGCCTGGTTCAAAGAAGAACTGTATAAACAAATAAAAACATTAAGAAAAAAACTATCTAAATTTCAGGTCTTACAAGAGAATTTTTATATTTAGTCTTATTGAGCTTCCTTGAGATTATTTTTTGTTAAACTTCTCCTTTAATTTCTTTCTTCATCTCTCCAAATATTTTGGTTGTAATAAATAAATCAGTACACTTTCTTAAAAAAAATATCGATTCAATACTGACATCTCCCCCCAAGCATACGAGCATCTAATCTTCAGTAAGGGGGCAAGAAAAATGAAGTGGAGCAGGGAAAGCCTCTTTAATAAACTGTGCTGGCAAAACTGGACGGCTACATGCAAAAAAGTGGGCTCAGATCTCTGCCTAACTCCATGTACAAAAGTAAGATCAAAGTGGATTAAAGACATCAACATCAGACAGGAATCCATAAGGTACACTGAGGAAAAAGTTGGAAAAACCCTCCATGACATAGAAGCTAATGGTATCTTCAAAGATGTCACGCCACTGGCCAAGCAAGTGAAAACAGAGATAGACAAATGGGACTATCTTAAGCTAAGAAGCTTCTGCACCTCAAAAGAAACAGTGACCAAAATAAAAAGACAGTCTACAGAATGGGAAAGGATATTCGCCAAATACACATCCGACAAGGGGTTGATATCAAGGATATACAAAGTACTGGTTGAACTCCACAAAAAGAAAACACCCAACCCCATCAAAAAATGGGGAGATGAAATGAATAGAAGCTTTCACAAAGAAGAAATCCGAATGGTTAAAAGGCACATGAGAAAATGCTCCACATCATTAATCATCAGGGAGATGCAGATCAAAACCACAATGAGATATCATTTCACACCACAGAGACTGGCCCATATCCACAAGAACAAAAGCAACCAGTGCTGGCGTGGATGTGGCGAGAAAGGGACACTCCTTCACTGTTGGTGGGAATGCCAACTGGTTCAGCCCTTTTGGAAAACAGTATGGATGATTCTCAAAAAATTAGAAATTTAGTTCCCATTTGACCCAGCAATACCACTCCTGGGAATATGTACCAGAGAGGCAAAAATGTATAGTCGAAGTGACATCTGCAATTGTTTGTTCATTGCAGCACTCTTTACTATAGCCAGAATGTGGAAAAAACCTGAGTGCCCGAGAACAGATGATGGTTAAAGAAACTTTGGTACATTTACACAATGGAGTACTATGTAGCTATTAAAAAAGACAAAGTCACGAAATTCGCATAAAAGTGGTACTACATGGAAAGTATCATGTTAAGTGAAATGACTCAGAAAGAAAGGGATAGACATAGAAAGATTGCATTCATCTGGGGAACATAAAATAACAAAATAGGAGACTAACACCCAAGAATGGCCAAGATTAGTACCAGGAATTTTACTCCATGGCTTGAAGGCCAACCACACATGGTAGGGGAAAAGGGAGGTCAGATAGAGAAGGGAACACCAAATAAAGGTGTTGGGAGGATCCTCCCAGGATGGGAGAAGCATGCTGAAAGTAGACTATAGACCAAACATGATTGTCACCCATTGCCTCTTTTGCAGACCACAGCACCCAATAAGAGAGAGAGAACAAAAGGGAATTCCCTGCCACAGAGGCAGGGTGGGATGGGGGGAATGGGGGGTGGGAGAGATACTGGGATCCGTGGTGGTGGGAAATGGGCACTGGTGGAAGGATGGGTATTTGATCATTGTATAACTGAAACCCAAGCACAAAAATGTGTAAGTCTGCAACTGTACCTCATGATGTCTCACTAATAAAAAAATTAAAATAAAAATAAAATCTCGATTCATATACAATAGTGACTATAGTGTGAAACTGAACATCACTATACTTTAAACTATTAGGGCCGGAGCGATAGCATAGCCATTTGCCTTGCATGTGGCTGACCCTGGTTTGATTCCTCTGCCTCTCTCGGAGAGCCTGGCAAGCTACCAAGAGTATTACACCCACACAACAAAGCCTTGCAAGCTACCCCTGAGGAACTCAATATGCCGAACACAGTAACAACAAGTCTCACAATGGAGATGTTACTGGTACCTGCTTGAGCAAATCGATGAACAACGGGTGGACAGTGCTACAGTGCTACAGTCCATGGTAAAAAGAGCAAGAACATATTGGACTTGAGGTACTAATAAAAGCAAACATTTATATTTGCTGTCTTGTAATCTATTAATACTTATAACAGAATCTATATGATATTATGTATATGTATATAAATAGATATGTACATATATATATAAGGATTCTTCGAGGAAGAGTTTTGCTTCAGAAGCTATGCTGGTGTGGAAAGCTACTTCACAATCTTACTTGGATTGCAGGCTCTTTCACAATTTCCTATGGGAACTAATGCATGCTAGGACAAAGCTGAACTACACATGCATACATACTTTGTGCTCTTAGGGAAGACAAGCTTGGAATATGAATATAACTAAGTTGTTTCTCCAAAATCATAAGGTGTGATGTTCATTTTAGCTTTATGCTCTGCAGTGAACTTGCTAGACTATTTAATAGAAAACCCAACATTTTACAGTTCACAAGGGACCAACACTTCACATGGAAAAGAGAAAGCTCAAACATGAATTTTCTCATTTTCTAAAGATCGGCAGCACTGACTCTCTTCTGACTTCTTACTCTGTACTTCATCCATAAATTCTCCCTCCTAGTCCTGTCCATGGCGAACTCAATTTCATGAGCACCGGGAAAAGAGGCTTTCCGCAGTGGTATATTGAGGTCAGCTTTCACAAGAAGTGTCAACCAGTTGTCTATCTCTTATCCAGTTCTACTGATGACTTGAAATCGTAGGAGTACTTAAATCACAATGTTAAATCAATGCTATAGTTTGCCCTTCACTTGTGCCATAAAAAAGTAAGTTGCTAAACATTTACAAGCACACCACTGAATTTGGGGAAATAAAATTGAACATAGAAGTACATTGGGTTAAAATATGTCTTGTCCTTACAGGAGAAACCCCGTAAGGCCAACAAAAAAAAACTTTAGACACTTGGCAGTCTTTCTTTGCTATATGGTCTTCTGCTGGGGGGACACGTTTAAGGAAAAGAAAGGCAGCAACGCTTTTAACAACACAGAAAGTCTTTGTCACTGAATTTAATTCTGTTTCCAAAAAGGATGGAATCCTTTGTGATTCCAGTTTTAACATAATCCCTTGAAAGATTAGACACTAATGTAATCTTTGCTTAACTCCCAAGAAATCTCAATGAGAAGCAAGTATACAGTATGGGGGAAAAATCAAATGAGGACATTTTCAGTAAACTGAAAATGTCTGTGATACAGTCTTGGAAATCCAGGCTAGGGGACTATCTAAAGGCCCTGTAGTTATACAAGATGCTACAGGATCTAGTTTTGTCCACTCCACTTATTTTAACACCTTTAACCACTCTTAGGTATCTGATTATAATGCCATGCTAAGGGAAACTGGGTACACTGGCAGGGGAAATATATACTGGTGAGTGATGGCTGTTAAAACATTGTATGATTGAAACCCAATCATGAACAACTTTGTAACTATGTAAAAATATTCATAGTAATAAAGGTACATCTTCATTATACATAAAATGCCATTCCTTAAGGAATTTTCTTTGTAGCACACATAAACTTGTAGTAACCTACTTATCATACCTTACAAATCAGTTTTGTCCTTTTGGTGTCAGGAAACAACTTATTATCTTTAGAGAAAGTTTCAATTATCGGTCTGGTTGCTGCCTCTTACTTATTGCAAAGCTAAGGCTGTCAGATTTCAAAGAATTATCTGGAGAGCTTATTAAAACACACAATCCTGAGTCCCAAGCCCAGAGGATTCTGAGTCAGTACGTAGGATTCACGAATTAGCACGCTAACAAGCTTCGAGCTGACTGTGTTGCTCTGCAGCCTGGATGACACTTTGAGTAGCCTTGCTCCGAACAACTATCTTAAATACTTAGTTGTAGGGTAGTTGGTGCCGTGGCACATGCCCCACAACAGAGACACTCCTGGTGCCAAGTAGAGATCTTTTATGAAGCACCTCAGTAATGCTGTTACATCATTTGCCCAAACACAGCTGGGAATACCTCCCTGGAGGAAGGGAGACAATGCTGCCTGGTGATAGAATGTTGGGCCACTAAGAGATCTTACAAGACAATAGGGGACTGTACTGTTGCACTGTCCTCCCGTTGTTCATCTCCATTGTGAGATTTGTTATTACTGTTTTTGGAATATTGAATATGTCATGGGCAGCTTGCCAGGCTTTGTCATGCGGGCAGGATACTCTCAGTAGCTTGCCAGGCTCTCCGAGAGGGATGGAGGAATCGAACCCGGGTCGGCCGCATGCAAGGCAAATGCCCTACCCGCTGTGCTATCACTCCAGCCCAATAAGGGACTATTGAAAGCTATATGTTAAGGTTATGTTTAGGTCTTCATGCAAACCAATCACTTCATTCTCAACATCTATCTATCATTTAGTAAAATTAAGACCTTTATGTAAGTATACAGCTTTTATTGCAATTAGCAGCTTCTCTAAGGAGAGGTATTGCTTGCCCTCAATTTTACCTGAAGTTTATTTAAATACTTTTAATTAAACCATACAAGATTGATACACTTTCCCTGTGGTTCTAGCTGTAACTGTGGCAAAAATTTTCAATTATATGAGCAAATGTATAGCAAATAGGATGTCATTTTATCTTTCTGTTTTTATTTCAAAAACCAGGACCAAAAGAAAGAAACGGGGACAGACTGAAAGACCAGGGAAACATAAACAATAGGAAAAATTTTTAAAGAGAAAGGTAATTTTCAAAGTTCTTTTCAAAGCTATGAGAAAATAATCAAAACACTCGAAAATATTGCCATTTATTTTTCTATACTACTTATCAGAAGTCTCAATATTAAGGGCAGAATAATTAGTTTATCAATAATCCATTCTTAAAAACCACAAAAAGGCTCTTGTTTTCAATTCTCAGCAAAACCATCCCACACAGATCTGTTGTGCTCCCTTCAGATTTGGACTCATAAAAGGAGTGTTAAGTGTCAATATCAATTCTACAAATCCATCAACCTACTTCTGACAGAATGATCAAAGAGTGTCCGCAAATTTGCAACAAAGAATTTCACGATTTTCCAGGCTAGAGAAAAATGCATATTTACCTGAGTTCAGGGTCTTATTGAAGTTCATCATCTGAATCAATTCACCTGACACTGATACTCTTCTATGAAATTATAGGGCCTATTCTAAAGTGACAGCTCATTCATCTAGCAGTGCAGTTTATGCTAAGTAGTTCTCCTTACAGCAGAACCACATAAAGTATCGGTACTATCATTCAAAGCTTAGATAAAGATTTTTCTCCAATTTGGGGTGATATTGAGTCGATCTGAACTGACAGAAATGATAAACAGGAACATATTTAGTTTTCCTTTTGCTGATATCACCGGCTTTTTCATTACACACACACACACACACACACACACACACTCCTTTCCAGGTATGAACCTTAGTTAATCCAAATACACTTAAGGTCTTTGCTTCTGGGGAGCTCATTCTTTTGTTCTAGGCTTAATCGGGACAGGGTCACGATTGGTAAGATTCCTCTTCTTGGGGCTGGAGACATCATAAGAGCTAAAGCTCTTATCTAGCATGATGTCACCAATTCTGCTTTGATCCCTGCACCTCATAGCCCCCTCAATATTTCTGATGCTGTCTTGGAGGCCCCCAAGCAACACTTGGTGTAACTCCCAAGGTTTCAAATTACCACTATAGTGACCTGGGAAATTCCTACTGTAGGTCCTGAGCAGCATAACATCCTTGGAAGTCAACATTGAATCCCTGGTACTGTTGGCCAAGAACACCTGGCAGAGATGCCCAGGCCTCCTGCTCACTACTTAGGAGACACTACTCATTAAAAAAAAATCCTTATTTTTGAGGTTCAATCTTTTTCTGGTTACCAAGCAAATACGGATTTAAAAACTAAAGTGAATTTGACCCCAATAAGACTAATGCTTTGCCAAAATATTATAAAATAAAGCCATAAAATTAAATACAATAAATTAAGCTATAGAACAAGTGGAATAAAGGGGAATAAAGAGTATTTTCTTCATTTTCAACTTCCTTGCTTCTCAACAAAACCATAAAAATGTTCTAGTGGAAGAATCATGGTCATCTTAACTACATTTATCACTGGTTAATATTTTGCCAAATTTGCTTTTTTTCCTCTCCCTCTCTGTCTCTTTTTGCAGGTTCATTTGATGCCTAAGTTAGGGGCAGAAATCTCCGCACAGTTGAAAACCCACAAAATATTCTAACTCCTCCAAAAGAAAACTACTAATACCTGATCTTGACCTTGCAGAAAACACAAACTACTCATGATCACATTTTATTGTTATATGTACTTTGTATTATTAAAATCATAAAAATACATTCACAACATTATACTGTATTTAATTTAAAAAAATCCGAGTACAAGTGAAGCTTTCATATGATTCGAACTCATGTTCAAACAAAAACTCATGTTGTTCAAGAATCAGCTGTATAGATATGTGTGTCTGTTTGTACATAATTATACACATATGTAAATATATGCATATAATTTACAGGGAATTATTTGAAAATTACAGATATGACACTAAACTAGAAAGTATTTAACAAATTTCTCATTGCACAAAGCCATTTTCTTTTTTACTGGGTAAAATTTGTATTGTATTGTATTGTATTGTGGCAATACAATAATCACATTTGGGAAACTTAACATTGATGTATTATTATCTAATATTGTCTACAATATCCCCCCAACTTATCCCAATTATCCCAGTAATGCCCAATATAGCTTTCCAGGACTCAAATCAGAACATCTAGAGCAATTGGTCAGCATGATTCCTTTTTTTTTTAAATTTTTTTATTGAATCCCTGTGAAATACAATTACAAAGCTTTCATGATTGAGTTTCAGTCATACAATGATCAAGCATCCATCCCTCCACCAGTGCACATTTTCCACAACCAAAGGTCCCCATATCCCTCCCACTACCAGTAGTTATCCATGAGCTCAGAGCCAGGGGTAAGTTCTCAGTGCCACTGTGTGTCCACTGCCCTCCGACCCCCTGCCAAAGGCCAATGTCTGTCAAATATCTCCATTCTTGTGCTATCTTTTTCTTTGTTTATATTATGAGTGACACTTTAGATTATGTGAATAGTCTCTTGTCCATCCATCTTTAATTCAGTGTTATTCACATGTTAATGACTCTTATCTCGATTATTACTGTTTGCAAAATAAGCATTAGCTTCAGTTATTCAATACATTAGAAACAGCATAAAAACTATTAACTCACATATTGATTTTTTTCTTTTGCTTTTTCGGTCACACCCAGAGATGCACAGGGATTACTCCTGGTTCATGCACTCAGGAATTACTCCTGGCAGTGCTCGGGGAACCATATGGGATGCTGGGAATCGAACCCAGGTTCGCCCTGGGCAAGGCTGCTGTGCTATTGCTCCAGCCCTTAACTCACAATTGAAAACAGTCATTAGAACTGACATTTTGTAATAAAGTATTTCTATTTTTTTAGAAAATCTTATTATTAATAAATAATTTGGTATTTGGTAAGTACATTACTCATTTGTTTTTCTAGAGTAATTAAAATATATGCAAGTAGGGAAATATACATAAATGAATCAAAATAAGCTTTTAAAAATAACAAATGTCAGTGAATGTATATATGATATAGTGGGTAGGACACTTGCCGTGCACATGGTTAACGCAGGTTAATCCCAGGCATTCCATACCATCCCCAAGCACGCTGAGTAATTCCTAAATGCAGTCAGAAGTAAGACCTGAGTACCACCAGATATAACCCAAAAGAGAAAAAAAAAATGTTTTCCTGAGTGTACATCTCTGTGGCACAGCCATTTGTAGTGCATTGAATGTGCATATAATCTCCCACCATTACAACTGCTTTTGTAGTTGGAAGGAACCAGGTAACTGGTTCTTGGCAATGACAGTGAGTGGAAGTGACAAGTTAGTTCTGAACTAAAGCTCTTATAAATCCATATATAATCCAGTCCTTCATTTTTGCTTCAGCAGTGATTATTGAGACTGAGTGTCAAAATGAGGTGTCATAATACAGAAGCATCATAAACTACTAAATGCACTGAAAGCAGCTGCCCTGCAAAGCGACTTGAGTGACAGGGGGCCTGGGCTGCATGAGAAAGTCCTATGCACTGAGCTGCTATCTTAACCAGGATTCTTACCTGAGCCTAACACTGATCTCTCATAACAAAGGCCCTAAAAACAATTTTTATCAACATAATACTGGCTGTCTGTAGAACAACCTGCTCTCCTCCTCTCCAACTCTCTGATTTTTTTTCTGGAAAGGCAAAAGTCAACTACAAGGGGAACGAATAAGAGTGAGTGGTATGCCAGAGTCAGCTTGTGCTAGCTTAGGAGAGATGTTTTGCAAACTGGTTGATGAAATACTGGTATCTTGAAATTGTTCATGATGAGAGTATTCTCATTGGAAAATGCTACAGAATAGCCCCATTTTCCCAATTCAGTGTAGGGAGCTAACTGTTTGTAACAGAATATCACACATTTTTTTTCTTTCCCAACATATTCCACAAAAAGAGGATGGGCATAGAAGAAGAGGCTGACCCAATAAGACTTGAGAGAAAACTAGGCACAGAATTTCAAGAAAGACTTATCAAAATCAAATCATGTACACACCCAAAAAAAACCTGAGCACAGCTGATCAGTAAAAGATGTGACTAGAATGCGCATTGCAACACTGAATAATCTCAAACGGGTTACTCTTTATTTATCCATCAAAGACACAATGGAATACTATAAGAAATGATAATAACTTACAACTGGAAAAAACTATGAATTTCATAAATATGGTGAGTGAAGGAAGCAACACTCCCTAATATGTGGTTTGTATTTAAAATTCACAACAGGCAAAATTAATCTATAGAGTTAGAAATTCAAGCTTATATAACCAATTATACTTGAAGAAGATGGTTATAGAAGAGGGGCATATGAAAGACTTCTTGAGTGCTAATTATATTCTGATTCTTGATCTGGGTGCTGGTGCCAGATGCATTCAGTTTGTGAAAATATGTCAAGCTGTATACTTAGGATGTGTACATTCTTCTGCATGTATAACAGACTTCTGTGTAGATAATGCACTTGAAAAATAGTACAGCAGGTAGGGCGTTTGCCTTGCACATGGCTGACCTAGGTTTGAGGTCCTTCTCAGAGAGCCAGGCAAGCTACTGAGAGTATACTGCCCACATGGCAGAGCCTGGCAAGCTCCCCATGGCATATTCGATATGCGAAAAACAGTAACAACAAGTCTTACAATGAAGACGTTACTGGTGCCCGCTCAAGCAAATTGATGAACAATGGGAGGACAGTGCTACAGTGCTTTCATGAAGACATGATTGTGGGGAACCTGGATGCCCCGACCTGTGGCAGTTATTATAACCAGCACACGGACATGGGGGAGCTTGATCCCTGGTGATAACTCCACCAATCTTGAAAGGCTCTCTGGAACTCTTGTTCTGGAGGTAACAAATATCATTTTGAGGTCAATTGTAATTATTCCCTCAACATTACTCATTCAAATTTTAGAGGAGAGAAAACTGTTAATATCAAAATTGCAATGATTAATTTACCAAAAGTAAATAATTTTTAATTTCACATTATATAATCAACCTTGATATTTATCTATTTAAGCCACTCTAACAAAAGTCCACATACTTGGGAGCTTAAATACCAGCTAGTTTTTTGGTTTCTTTGGGGGCCACATCCAGTGGTGCTCAGGGCTTACCCCTGGCTCTGCACACAGGGATAACTCCTGGAGGGCTTAGGTGACCATATGGGATCAAACCAGGTTAGCCGCATTTGAGGCAATACCTTACCCACTGTTAGGTTGCTCTGGCTCCACACCATCTAGTTTTATTAACCACCTACAGAGTGTTACCTAACAGTATTATAAACGTTGTTCATGGATTTTTAGTTCTGCTACCTGATTTATGTGGGTGTGTTTTGTAGGAAGATGTTAATAACAATAAACTCTGCCTCCAAAGTGGTGGACACCTTCCTGGAATTCCTTCAAAAATATTTTGTGAACATTTTCTAAAGAATACCATGACAAGCACCCCCCTTCCTCCACAGCAAGAAAAGCAAGCTCTAACTCATTAGGCCTGAACTTCTGGCTCATCAGAAGCACAACATAGCAAACATAATGCAATTAACATTTGTTAGATGAGTGAAAATACAGGCAGATGGGGGCATGATGACCTGCGGCCTAAATTATCTGACAATAAAACAGGACATATTTTCAGTGGTGTGAAGATGACACTTGCTTTTTCCCATTATTACTAGAATGAATATTTCCTGCAAGGCTACCCATGGAATAAATTGTGCCGTCACAATATGAGACAGAGGTTCTAATAATTCCTTTCCATCCCTGCCAGTCTGCATAATCACACAGGTGTTCCTGTATCATGTTCTACTTTTTAGCCAACAGTGCTAAAAATATTTCTCTGCTACAACTGCTACAGGGTGAAAACTCTCTGACATAAATTATCAGACTTGGCTATAGTTTTTCCCCTTGTTTTTACTTTCAATGACACTCTGAACTCTTCCCCTCAAAATTGAATCTGACAATTGCAAACCAAAGAGATTTAAAAGAACAAATGGTCTCCAAGCTTTCCTTCAAGCCTAGTTAAACAGACTTAATGTGTCTTTATCTCAGCTGTGGGCTAGAAAGAGCACATCTAAGGTACTGAGTAAATTGAAATGCTTCCACAAAGGTGATGGAATGGATTCACTTCTTCTCTAAATATCTGGCAGCTTTCCCCCTTCTTTTCATCTGTTTTAAACCACCAGCCAGAGATTCCCCATGTGAATTGACCTCTGGTGTTTAGATGAAATATATTTAGAGGAAGGAGTTTTTTAAAAACTAAATTTGGTACAAAGAAATCATAATAGATAATAGTTATACATATATATATAAGATATTGTGGGATGATAAAATTTTGCAGAAATATGTGAATAACTCTACTGAGTTGCTCCAAAGAGGATAGAAAAATGGAGTATTTGCTAGAGAGGTATAAGTCAAGAGGATTTATTTTTAGATGGCACTGTAACACTGTCATCCCGTTGTTCATCGATTTGCTTGAGCGGGCACCAGTAACGTCTCCATTGAGACTTGTTGTTACTGTTTTTGGCATATTGAATACTCCACGGAGAGCTTGCCAGGCTCTGCTGTGTGGGCCGGATACTCTCAGTAGCTTGCTGGGCACACCGAGAGGGATGTAGAAATCGAACCCAGGTCAGCCGCGTGCAAGGCAAATGCTCTACCCGCTGTGCTATCACTCCAGCCCCCCACCAAAAATAATATCTGTATGTGATATAGAAAGGCACATTGGGTTATTCGAGCGGCAAAAAGTTGTGAGAATAGGCCAGAAATGGTTCTCTGCTTCTTTAACAGGAGTAATTGACCCTATGATTCTAGTAGGAGCAGAGATTGGGGGGAAAAGACAATAATGATGGAAGATAACATGGGTGCAGTTGCAAGGTTGGCTGGGTGATAGGGGAGGCATGGTGGCTATGTATTCTGATGGCTTTTCTTTTCTAAAACAAGAATATCAATTACAAATACAGGTGAGAGAAAATAGAAAAGAAAAGAAGATCTGGTTCCTTAATAGAAAGAAAAGTATATGGACTCTGGAAACAGAATCAGAATATACGATAGTTCTAAGAATTCTTGAATGGTTTGTGTTCATGGATTATAAAATAAAACCAGCCAGCACACTGGTATCTGTTTTTGCAGCAGTATTTAGCTGGATGTGTGCAAGCAATGCTTGAGGAAGAACGGAAAGTTACTGGAGTGAACTTGCCAAGTGAATAAAAAGAAAGAGAAAGCGTATGTGTGTGCAGAGTACAGTCAATAGAATAATTATAATTATGGGGAACTCAATTTGGATCAAAACAAAGGAAAATGGGGCCAGAAGAAATGTGGTAGGATCAAAGGACATCAGGTCACAGTGAGGCTGAAAAATTGCTTAAGCTGAGGTACAACAGGAAACAACAGTCCTCAAGTTATTGTCACTGTCACACTGTGCTCTAATATTAGTATAATTGGAAAAACGAGTTGTCAAATATGAATAAACATCAGTGATTGTCCCCTATTATTTAAGATCTCTAAAAACACACCACTCAGACTATAGCTGCCTGAAGGAAAAAAACTTCTCTAAAAAACTGGAAAAGCATTAGAACAGATGGAGGATAGCTCCTAGGTATGAACATATCTGGAACTTACATCTTCTATGACATTGTTGAAATAAGAAAGCAAATTATCTACAAAAGGGAAAACATTCTTGAAATAGACTTTTTGCGATAGCCACAGCCAAGATCCAACCCATATCCTAAGATGGCCTGTCTCCTTTAAGAATCGTAGGAATAAGACTTATGATTGGAAAGTTCCTGATTTTTCTAGCTAATCCCATTTCACAGATGAGTAAGTAAGACACAAAGAGGCAGGGAGATTTACCTTAAAATCACATGCCATTACAAAAACACCTTACCTCACTTTTTTCAAAACGTAAAGATTACAGACTTTTTATCTGTGGAAACATTCAGAAACATACGTAAAAAGTGACTGAATATAGCCACATCCATGTCATTAAACCTAAGGAATTCCTCCAGGATAGAGCAAAATAAAAATGTGTGATATAAATGACTTTTGAAACTATGATTTTTGCTTACCTATTCTCAATAACTCTAAGTTTTTACAAGAAAGTGCTTGTAGACAGTTAAGTTAAAAGTAAATTTAAAATTGGGGCTGGAGTGATAACAAAGAAGGTAGGGCATTTGCCTTGCACATGGAAAACCCGGGTTTGATTCCCAGCAACCCATATGGTCCCCTGAGCACTGCCAGGATTAATTCCTGAGTGTAGAGCCAGGATTAATGCCTGTGATTCGCCAGGTATGACCCAAAAAGAAAAAAAGTAATTTAAAATTAAGTTTAAATTTAACCTCAGTAAGTAGATGATAAATAATCTAAAAGTTATAGACAAGAGCAGTCACCTGAAGTTGTATTATTCCTGATGACCTCAAAGCTAAAACCTGAAAGGGTACAACTGGATTATGATATAAATATAATGCTTAACACTAAATAAATAAATTGTGGGTTAGTAAGGGCAGAGAGGTTAGCAAGGTGTATATAAAAGGGGGAAAAGTCAAATTCAAGGAAGAGGGTTTTGTAGGGGTCTCTGGTCCATCTCCTTGGAGGACTCTCTTTCTCTCTTTCCTTGAGGCTTGATTTCATGGATTTATTTACAGAGCTCAATGATGGCAGCTAAAAAAGTTCTGAATGCTCAAATCTTGTGAAAATAACTTGGTTTCTCACTAGAACTTGACCTCAAAGAGGTCTGTCATTGCCAGATCACACAAAATTAGAATTATGGTGAGTGTATTTCTCATTGAATATTAATAAACCAGCAATATTATTTTTCATTCATTAGTCTCTGTCCTTAGTGAATGTGATTTATAATCTTGGCGCTTGAGAAATAATGAAACAAATGTTATAAATGCCAATGCATATCCTCTGTGTCTATTCTCGGGGCAAGATGTAGAAGAGATGTTCCAATGTATCCCCACTCCTTTGGGCCCTAAGAATAGAGGTGCTCAGTTTGTGCATTTATAAGTCTGCAGGAAGTTAATATACAAAGATTCTCAAGCAAGAAAATGTTGATGGATACACTGAAAAATTGAGATATGCTTTAAGTCAGTTTCCCAAAGATCTTCAGGAAAAATTTTAAGATAGGTAAGTAAGCATATTGAGGAATCAGTTTCCTCAACTTTCAAAATGAAAGGAGAGGCATGGCAAACCATTCATGAGGCTCTGAAGAAGATAAGCTATTTTTGCTCACATAACTAAAATATTCCCCAAAGGTCCTGCAAGTATAGTATAATCTATATGACTAGTAATTGAAATAATGTTTTTTTCTTTAAACTATATATGTATGTGATAAACTATACATGATTTAAACTATATATGATATGTCCTAGACAGTGCATATACCTTTAGTCTATTATATCTTACCAACTTCACTCATTTTCCTTGACTTATTGAAAATAAAATTCCAAGTCTAAAGATTATACATTGATTTTATGTGATAAGAAAGTATATGAAAAGGAATAAAGATATAAAAGCATGTGGCAAGCAAAGGCAGAGGAAAGAGTCAAGTTTGCAGATACCGAAAGTACCTCTATTTACTACTAAGACAATAGATTCTGAAAGTAAAAAAGAACAGCAGAGTTGGAATCCTGAGACACCTATGGCAAAGTACTTTTTACAGTCTTTACTAATCACAGTGGAACGTATCTCATGCTTACATTAACATTACAGGTAATTATTATTTCATTTTTTAAGTAATGAAAAGAAAAACATGTGATGAAGTCCAAGGTAAACAGCTGACAAGTAGTAGAGTTAGGATGCTTCACAGGCAGTCTTAAACTTAAGCACACATCCTCCAACACCTCTGTCCTATTGCTCCTATCTCTGTATGGCACAACACAGACAGCTAAGCATCAAGGACATTATATTTCAAAGGCTGTATTTGGGAATGGGAGTGAATATAGAGAAGTTAGGGGAGAATGCAAAAAAAGCACAACAAGATGGGGCGTAAGACCAATATAATCTGGCACATGCTGAGGTCACTGCAGTATAAAGGAAGTCCAAACTGGAAGGAGACCTTCTCTGCAGTGAACTTGCCTTGTAGAGGAGAAAATCACTCTATATAACAGTTTGTTCACTAAATGCACTACCTCTAGAATAACGTAAGAGCAAGGAGAGAATCATTCCAACATTTCTTTTCTGAAACTAAAACCAAAGCTGCAGTCAGAGAGAGTGGACCAGGCATACCATATAAGTGGGGGAATTGCAGATTCCACTGGACAACTCCAAATGTTAGGGAGACTGTGAAGCAACTGCACAGCTCATTGCTTGTAGGAATAGAACACAGTATAAACAATTTTAACATGCTGGGACATGCCTCATAAAGGAAACACCAGCTTTATTATCTAAGAATCACATCCTTTAGGATGTTACGTTTCAGAAGGCTGTATATAGGAATGGGGATGAATATAGGGAAGATAGGGGAGGTTGCATAAAGCACAGCAAGATGAGGGTAAGATCTACTTAATATGGCAAATGCTGAGGTCACTGCAGTATAAAGGAAGTCCAAACTGGAAGGAGACCGGTCCTGCAGTGGAGACTTGCCTTGTGGAGGAGACAATCAAGATAAAAGTTCTACAAAGTGCTATTATAAGATGTATTCATAATGTCCCAAAACAGAAGCCACCAAATATTCTTCAATAGATGAATAGCTAAACAAATTATGATACAGACTTACAATAGGATAGCAGTCAGCAAATAAACAGAAAAAGAAATACTGTTAAATACAATAGAGGACCTCAGAGACAGAGTAATAAGCATGGCAATGCAGATTTTGTGGGGCAGGCTAATTAAGTCAGAAAGCAGATCAGTAATTGTCTTGTGGGTAGAAAATGACTTGAAAGAGGCATAAAGATCATTTGGGTGTGACTTATTTGTTCTACCCTGATTAGGGTGTAGGTAATGCA
The DNA here is from genome assembly GCF_029834395.1 of Sorex fumeus. Taxonomy (NCBI): domain Eukaryota; kingdom Metazoa; phylum Chordata; class Mammalia; order Eulipotyphla; family Soricidae; genus Sorex; species Sorex fumeus. The sequence goes on from NW_026606101.1 coordinate 27,178,866, forward strand.
TATATATTGATTTGTAAAAAGTCAGAACTATGAAATGTATATATCTGTACCTTTCACTGAATATAAATTTTACCTACAAAAAAAATGAAGGAATGCCTCAGTTGACTCATTCATATGGTACTGAATTTCAGGACAGCTGGGTTGCAGCTTTATTGTAACTTGTGATTCAACTAAAGCTGTCAAGTGCTAATCCATGTACAGGATCCCATGGCCTCATTTTACCTCCACAAAATAATCTCCCAAATCCATCTTTCTGTCATTTCTCACAGAAAAAAATGGCATAATTATAGATGAATCCTCTATTTTGCTTTCATGTATCAAGTACCATTATATTCTTTTGCTTTAAGTAGATACTGGGGCTGGGGTGTTGGCTCAGAAGATCAGAGCATAAACTTTGCATGTGGAAGCCCCAAGCTCAATCTCTGGCATCTAGCTGTAATTGCTGGACAATTGCTGCACCTGTCTGTAAAACTCCTCCCTGCACCAAATTACACAGAAAGTTGGGTAAAAATTATAGTTCTCCTTTACCTTCTTAAAAAATACATTAACATTTCCATCTAATCTACTACTTCTATTTTGAACATATTAGAACCATTGGTCTCCCAAGATATCCCAGAATAGGGGTCATAGGGATAGAAAGTACAGTGAGTAAAGTATTTTCCTTGCACAGAGCCAATCTGGGTTCAATTCTTGGCACCCCATATGGTCTGTGAACTAGCAGATCCTGGAGTAAGCCCCGAGCACAACTGGTATGGCCCAAAAACAAACATAAAAGAAATGCAGAATAATTAAAGAGAAAAAAATTATGCCTTAGCATGGACTGAGGTCTTACAGTAATTAATTAAAAATTAATTATTCTTACCCATGACATTCTTTAAAGGCATAGATAATTTTTTTTGAAATTTATGTAAAACAATAAATTACCATGAATAGCCAAAGCAATCCTTGACCAAAAAAAAAAAAAAAAAGATGGGGGGGAGGCAATTCCTCCCTAACTTCAAACTATACTTCAAACTATAGAGCTGTAGTAATCAAAACAATATAGTATTAGAATAAGGACAGACTACCAGAACAATGAAATAGAATTGAGAGTTCAGAGACAGATCCCCAGGAATATGGCCAGTCAGTCTTCGATAAAAGAGTGGAAAAGTATGAAGAGGAACAAGGAAAGATATTTCAACAAATAGTACTGGAAAAACTGGTCAGTCACAAAATTAACTCAGTTCCATTCTAAGATCACCCACAAAGTTCTAATCAATATGAATTAAAGACCTTTATATCAAAACTGAATTCATAAATCAAACTGAGGAAAACATAGATAAAACAGTTCATGAAGCCAAAGATATTGTCAGTGATTCAAAACCACTGGCAAAGCAAACTAAAACAAAGATAAAAAAGGTAAAGGTAAAGGTAAAGGCCCTCCCGTTGATCATCGATTTGCTCGAGCGGGCCCAGTAACGTCTCCATTGGAGACTTTGTTGTTACTGTGTTTGGCATATCAAATACTCTCGGTAGCTTGCCCGGCTCTCCGAGAGGGGCGGAGGAATCGAACTTGGGTCAGCCATGTTGGCCACTTGTAAGGCGAACGCCCTACCGCTGTGCTATCACTCCAGATTAAAAAAAAAAAACTAAATCAAGGTATGAAGTTCCTGCACAGCAAAGGAAAATGATGGTCAGAATAAAAGACATCCCACAGATTGGGAGTGGGTGGCTTATATATATGAGCTGGAGTGATAGCACAGCGGGTTAGGGCATCTGCCTTGCACGCAGCCGACCTGGCTGACCCAGGATCAACTCCTCCGTCTCTCTCGGAGAGCCCAGCAAGCTACAGAGAGTATCTCGCCCGCACGGCAAAGCCTGGCAAGCTCCCCGTGATGTAATCAATATGCCAAACATAGTAACAAGTCTCACAATGGAGATGTTACTGGGCCCTCTCGAGCAAATATGAACATGTTTCAAAAAACTAGGAAATGAGCTTCCATGTGACACATTTCTGGGCATTTACTCCTGGACATTTATCCCAAGGGTCTGAAAACTCAATTTAGAAAAACATCTGTACTCCTATGTTAACTGCAGGACTTCTCACAATAACCAAAATCTGGAACAAACCCAAATATCCAAGACCAGATGATTGAATAAAGAAACTGTGATACATATACACAATTATTCAGATGTAAGAAAAATGTAATCAGGCAATTTACTGCCACATGGACAGTGCTGCAGACTATAATGCTGAATGAAGATAGTCCGAGGGAAAGGGCCAGACAAAGAACAATCTTCATATGTGGGTTACGAAGAAAGAGAATAACAAGTGCCCAAAGGTAATAGAAACCAAGAACTTGTCTTCAGTAGGAAACTTACCACAGGAGTAGATGGGTGAAGGACTGTGGGATAACAGTGGAGGGAAGTAAATATTTGGGCTAGAGGTGTGGTACTGGAACATTTCACGTATTAAACCCTAATAACAGTTTGTAACCACAGTACCAAAAATGATTTTAAAAATTATATGTAATGTAACATGAAAAGAGATAAATTTAAATTTTTTTATCATACAGTAGCAAAAACCTGATTATTATTGAGGTAATTGAAAAGAGTGAAAAGGAGGGAAAATCAGGTAAATCAGAATTTGAATACTTTGTACTGAACACTTGAGAAAATGCTTTATATGGGAAACTTCATGTAATTCTCAGCATTCTTTTGAAGAAAGTGTGAAAGTAGCATGCGTGACATATGAAAAACTTGAAGTTCGGGGATTCATATGCCCATCTTCACAGCTAATAAGATGTGGAGTCAACAAATTTGTCTTTGGTCTTTAAGACTCCAAAGATCTTATTTTTGTTGCTTAAGAGGGCATTCATCTAGTCGCTCTTTCAACAGATGTTTATCAGTGTATACTGCTCTAGGCACTAAGACTAGAACTACTGATAGTATCTCATTCCCTGCACTGCTGGAGCTTACATTCTATTTGAAAAAATGCTGGGTGTAAATTATGTCCATAAATTCTTGGATGCTCCATTCAATAACTGTAGCTTATATTTACCTTTGCTTTGGGTATTAACTGGACTTGGTGACTTGTTAGGAACAAAGAGAGTAAGTCAGAAGTGGTGTGCCACTTCTGAAACTAGGTCATAACACACTGCCACTTTCTCTGTTATATCATTGACTTTGGGGTAAATCAGTCTCCTGTGGAGAGAACTTTCAAACAAGAAGATATCTGTGTAGGGAGGTGCGGCCACCTGCTAATTGCCAAGGGAATGAACTTGGGATCAGACTTATACATCCCTCCCTATCTCCAGTCAAATTATTTTTGTTTGTTTTTTGTTTGGGGTACTACATGCAGTAGTGCTCAAGACTTCCTCCTGCCTCTGTGCTTATAAATCCCTCCTGACTGACTCAGGGCTGGAGACCATATGTGATGCTGGGGATGGAACCACGGTTGGCTGCACGCCAGGCAAAAGCCCTGACCCCTTTTCTATCTCTCTACCACCTGCTGTCCAATCCTTAATTGAATATAGCCTAAGTTAGAACCTTGACTCCAGTCTTAGGAGAGAAACAGAACCAGGGACATCCAGTTAAGCTACTGTTGAACATCTGATCTATAGAGGCTGTAAGATAAAGAGACTCGCTCCAATAAATTTGGGAGTAATTTGTTACACACAAGTAAATAGAACAAGATGCAATAAACCAATTGTATAAGAGGAGCCAGAAATAAAACAAAGGATTGAAAGAAACAGGAAGCTGCTAGTTCTATTTTAGGTATGCCAACCATGGACAGCATCTCTGAAGATTTAATATTTCTCTTGAGACAAAGAAATGGAAAAGAGATGAGTGTTCATTGGATTTGGTAGCATGTAAATAGCTGGTTTTCTTTGACAAGAATTGTTACAGTAAGTGGTGGAAACCAAGGCTCAAGTAGGATAAAATAAATGGGCAGAAAGAGGCAGCCATATAATATACATATGTTTTCCTAAAGGGCTGGAGTGATAGCACAGCAGGTAGGGTGTTTGCCTTGCACGCAGCCAACCTGGGTTTGATTCCTCCATCCCTCTAGGAGAGCCTGGCAAGCTACTGAGAGTATCCCGCCCGCATGGCAGAGCCTGACAAGTTACCCATGGCGTATTCCATATGCCAAAAACAGTAACAAGTCTCACAATGGAAACATTACTGGTGCACGCTCGAGCAAATCAATGAACAACAGGAGGACAGTGCTGCAGTGCTACAGTTTTCCTAAAATATTAGCTAGAAAGGATAACATTAATAGTGAGATGGTTAGAATAGAGCCTGGGAGAGATGCACTGATGGCGATTTTCTCTTAGTCTTACTCTTTTGAGATGGCAAATATTAGTGTATATGAGTATGATGAGAAAAAATCCAGTGAAGGAGGAGTAAAAAAGCAATATACTCTGCAGGACAAATTGGGAGATTAACTGGGAATATACATGTATGTATGTTCATATTCATTACACAAAATAACTTGTGTTTCAGTCTTACAATTATTATAGCAAATTGTTATATGGCTAGATTTACTTGCTTTATTCTTCTCATTTGTTTGAGGATCATTTCTGTCAGTGCTCAGGGGATCGTTATTATTAATATAATAAAATTTTAAAGAAAATAACATTATTATTAAATTATCTACTGAAAACCTTGTTTTTAATTAGGAAGAGGCAAATGTATTAGTGAACTTTAATTAAAAATAATTATTACAGTATGATCTACACTTAAAGGTAAAAGTACAAAATGTATGAATTCCAAATAAATAAATATATAAACAATTTGTTCTCAACAGTAATTTCAGTATATATTCTGCACAGAAATTATGTTTCAACACACTAAACTCTCTTTTTTATAGGAAGTAGACAATACCTAATACAGGATCTTCAGGAATAAAGATAAAAAATCAAATGGACAATAACAATATTTCAAATTTGAAAGAGAATCTCTTCTGGTACTGATATTAACAGAAACATTTTCTATGTGATCTGGAAAACAAGTAGTTAAAGTACCAAAAATAACTACTCTGATTGTGGGGGAAAGTAGCTCCTAGTGATTTGCTAAAGAATGGGACGAAATCAGATGTATATATATATATATATATATATGTGTGTATATATATATACACACACACACATATATATATATATTCCTCGGCACCTCTGGTTCATTTTCTCAAAACAGTAAATGAGATTAAGAAAACTGTAAGATGAGAAATATGATATTACATGTTAAGAACTATAACAGCATGCAATTTAGAAACTTAGATCAATATTATAAAAATAAAAATTCACCTCATTTGTTTTCACTCTTGAAATTCAAAACAGTTAGATAATTTTGTATTTTTATTCATTAATTTTGCCACTAGTTCAATTTCCAAATTGAATGTAAAGTAACATTTTCTCAATCAGAAGCAAAATGTTATCCAGATTCTAAAAGATTCTGATTCTGTTGTCATATAATCAGTATTAAAAAACTGGATATATATATATTAAAATATCTAACATTTATTCACGGTCACGGTCATGGTCCTCCCGTTGTTCATCGATTTTCTCGAGCAGGCCCAGTAACGTCTCCATCGTGAGACTTGTTACTGTGTTTGGCATATTGAATACGTCACGGGTAGCTTGCCAGGCTTTGCCGTGCGGGCGAGATACTCTCAGTAGCTTGCTGGGCTCTCCGAGAGGGGCGGAGGAATCGAACTCGGGTTGGCCATGTTGGCCGTGTGCAAGGCAAACGCCCTACCTGCTGTGCTATCACTCCAGCCCTAACATTTATTAGAAATGTACATTTATACTAATTCAAATTTGTATTTTAATTTATTATTTTTTTAAATTTGGTGGGGGGGGAGGTTGTTGGTCACATTCAGTACTGTTCAGAGCTTACAACTGGCTCTGCTGAAACCACTCCTGGCAGTGCTTAGGTGACCATATTGGTGCCAGGGATCAAACTGGGTTCGGTGGTGTGCAAGACAAATACCTTAATTTCTATGCCATTTCTCCAGCCTCTAATCTGTATTTTTTAATATGAGAAAGATCAATTTATATATACTATAAGCTTTTTTCCAATTGTACATCTTAGTATTTTTCTCCCCTTATGCTACTGTATCCATCATCACTTCAGGCTTGGAGGCTACTGATCTAAATCACACAAAGACACTGAACAAATTCAAGTTTAGTAGCTTCCTCTGGATAAGTCTTTTAACGCAATATAACCATTTGAATGTTAAGTGGATAAAGATTTAAACTTCCTTTGAGTATGTTTTATTCATAAATAATATACTCCAAAGGTTATAATCATACAGTAAGTTATGACTCAGTCTTCTTATAAATCATCAAACCCTAATGTGCTTGTTCCTTATATGGCTATTATTATGATAATTATTTTTGCTGTACTGACAGATATATCAGACATTCTGTATCATTTAGTATTTATCCGGGAAACAAACAATGCCTAAGATAGCTTCTTTAGAAATAAAAAAAAAGAATAGATAATGAAAGTTTATTTTAAATTTTCAGCAATCACCAATACTTTTAAATACAGCTGTATTTATTGATACATAAAATACATTCTTTACAGAGTGGTGTATCTTATGTGGCTTATTTCTGGACAGATTACCCCACTACCTTTTGGACCACAATCTGTATAGTACTGGGGAAAATTTTGCATGATCTTTCATGAATTCACCACATTTGTCTAACATAACTTGCAAAGACATTTGGGAAAACTTGTATGAATCAGGTCTAATAGGAAAGTCCTCCAGAGAAAATGGTCATGAAAGGGGAAAGGTAAGAGAATGTTTGGAAACTGGAAAAGCAAGCAAGTTATAGCACATATCATAGATATCACATAGTATATTTACATAAATCAAAATAACTTGTAGATAGGATAACTTAGAGATAACATAGAAAGATCAGACTTCTTCCCCAACACTGAGACTTTGATGTAGGACATACAGATGAAAACAGCAATACATACATATAATTTGGATCATTTGCAATCAGTTGTCTAATTTAACAGTTCTATCCACTATTAGTAAGGCAAACTAGTTAACTCACTCCAACATCTAGTCGAGTGGTTTCTCAAAGTGATCTGAGCTTTTATGTTTGATTGGATATAATCCTATATCGCACAAACTCCTTCTTGAGTATTGCTTTTGCTGTGCCCCATAAATTCTGATAGTTTATGCTTCATTCTTACTCATTTCAAAGAATATTTATATTTCTTCTTTGATTTCCTCTTTGCTCTAATTGTTATTTAACAGTATGCTGTTCAGTTTCTAAATAGCTGACCTTTTCCCAAATTTCTTTTTATTCTTTCTGGTAGGAAAAGATACCTATTATAATTTTCTTTTTGTGTGTGTGATTTTATGAATGGATATATGATGCTGCCCCATTGGCACACTGGAACTATGGGGTGGGGAGCAGGAGAAGTTGTAATCTCTGGTGCACTTGGGGGCACTTTATATTTTTCTTTTAAAGGGCATAGATTTCCAGGGAGTGCATAGTGATTATTTTTCTGAAAGGAGGAACATTAGGCAAAATCAATCTGAGAGTCTATGATCTACTCACTCAAAGAAGAAAGAGTTCCTAGGTGCCTATCTTCATAACTTAAACCAAATTCCTATTACTTATTGCTTTTCCCCTTGCAACGTTCTGTCCTGGACATTTCTACTAAGACCCCTATATGAGCCTCATTTGTCACTCAGAGTAAAGTCTACAATTTCCACAAAGGACTTTAAAAATTCTGCACTTTCTCATGTTCTCCACTCCATTCTCTTGATGGCATCTCCTACTTCTCTTCCCTCTGCTATTGTCACAGGTGCTACCTCAAAGGTTCTTTTGTACATTTGTGCTTTCGAACTAATTTGATCTATTACTTCTTCCTAAAACACTTTTCCTCCAAGTAGCTGAATGTTCCTTCACTTAACTTCTCTCATCTTTCTCAAATTTCTTCTCAATGATGCTCACTCTAATTCTATTTAATAATACATTCTTCCCTTTTTATCCCTATCCAGCCCACCTAATGTCTCTTATATTGTCTCTTTATCACCAAGATAACATAATGGTTATTTTGTTACTATTTGTTCAGTAAATATCAGATACCAATGACTGCAAGTCATACCATTCTCCTGGCTATGACAATATAAAAATATGTGATCTTTATAATCAATGGAATATAGCTTACAGATGTATGAAGTTAATACCATTCCTTATCTCCTATACTTTAAAATTTGTATAATCAATGACATATGACTTGCAGATATTTGAGACTATCATTCAATCCTTATCTCCTTTACAAAGCTTACAATAATATATATGACAGGAAGAAAGTCACTGGGGACTTTCAACTTCTGAATAATATTCTTATTCATTCATGAAATATTTTCCTTAACTTTGCATCACACATTGTTAATATAGTGATATATAAATAATATCTGTTCTTGAATAAGTCTAATAGGAACCTGACTCAACAAAAAAACTATTTACAGTGTGCTAACTACAATGACAATAGGGTGATCTCAGGAGTCCCCTGCCAAACCATCAACACACATTTTCAAAGTTAAAAAGAATATAGAAATCCACATTTTTCAAAACTATACAAATGAGATGAATCATTGCATTAACATAAGAAATACCCATGGATACAATTATCATTATACATATGCACACAAACATTCATCTATACTTACATATTCTCCAAGCTTCCAATTTCACATACTGCTTGTCCCCTGCCCCATCCTGAAGTGCAAAATCACACAGTAGGTTTTTCTTTCATTTCTATCTTTAAGCATTATGTCATGTTCTAATCTTGCTTCACCAACTTTAAACAAGATGTTAAGAGTGCTGGAACCGCCTCTATCTCAACTAAATGAATCTCAAGAAATCATCCTCAACTTAGGAAAGAAGATAAATTTTTATAATAGCTTATGCTATGAAACATTGTCTTAAAGTGTGTTTTTACAAGTTATTTCTTGGGTTTAATAGATATGAAATAAAATACTTTATTAAATATGAAATTAAAATTTACTTTGCAATAGTGTTAACTCTCCATAAGTTAAAAAACAAAGTTAAAAATATTTTAGTTGATAAATGGGCTACTTTAAGGCAAGAAAGGCTCCTCAAATACACCCAATTTTAACATAACAATGGGACAAAATCCCATAACAATAATCTCTCTCAATGTCAATGGGCTAAACGCACCAATTAAAAGACATAGAGTGGCAGGATGGATTAGAAAATTGAACCCAACATTCTGCTGCCTGCAAGAAACGCATCTCAATAGTCAAAGCAAACACAGACTCAGAGTCAAAGGCTGGAAAACAATCCTACAGGCAAACAGCTCCCATAAAAAAGCTGGGGTAGCCATCCTTATATCAGACCACATTGATTTCAGAGTGAGGAAGGTCATAAGAGACAGTGAAGGCCATTACTTATTGATCAGAGGATCTGTACAACAGGAAGAACTTACAATAATAAATGTATATGCACCTAATGAGAGACCAGCAAAGTACTTAAAACAACTACTCATAGATTTGGAAAAAGACATCAATAGCAACACAATACTAGTGGGAGACTTCAACACTGCTTTGTCACCTCTTGATAGATCAACCAGACTCAAGCTTAGCAAGGACATACTTCATTTGAGGGAAACAATGGAAGAAAGGGACTTAGTAGATATATACAGGACACTTCATCCACAAAAAGCTGAATACACATTCTTCTCAAGCGTACATGGAACATTCTCCAAGATAGACCACATGCTGAGCCACAAAACATGCCTCCATAAAATTAAGAAGGTAGAGATTGTATCAACAATCTTCTCAGACCATAATGCGCTGAAATTAGAAGTAAATCACACACAAAAACAGAAAACTAAATCAAACACCTGGAAATTAAACAGTGCACTATTGAACAACGAGTGGATTAGACAGGAAATCAAAGAGGAAATCAAAAGATTCCTAGAAACGAATGAAAATGAGAACACGAGTTACCAAAACTTATGGGACACAGCAAAGGCTGTGTTAAGAGGAAAGTTTATAGCTCTACAAGCATTCCTCAGGAAGGAGGAGCGAGCACACATAAGTAACCTAACCTCACAGCTTAAGAGCTTGGAGAAGGACCAAAAAAAGGAGCACAACCCGAACAGGAGAAAGGAAATAATAAAACTCAGAGCAGAGATTAACGAGATGGAAACCCAAAAAACAATCCGAAAGATCAATGAAACCAAGAGCTGGTTCTTTGAGAAAATTAACAAGATCGATAAGCCTCTAGCAAAACTCACAAAGAAAGGGAGAGAGAAAACCCTAATAAACCGAATCAGAAATGAAAAGGGGGTCATTACAACAGAAACCACAGAAATTCAGAGGATCCTCAGGGAGTACTTTGAGAAGCTTTATGCCACGGAACATCAAAACCTCGAGGAAATGGATAAATTCCTAGACTCCTACAGACTCCCAAGGCTGAACCAAGAAGACCTGGAATACCTGAACAGACCTATCACCATCAAGGAAATTGAAATGGTAATAAAAAGTCTCCCCAAGCACAAAAGTCCTGGCCCGGATGGATTCACTAGTGAATTCTTCCAAATCTTTAAAGAGGACTTACTCCCAATACTCTTTAAGCTTTTCCACGAAATTGAAATATCAAAAACACTTCCAAACAGTTTCTACGAAGCAAATATCACACTGATACCAAAAGCAGACAGAGATACCACAAAGAAAGAGAATTACAGGCCGATATCCCTGATGAACACAGATGCAAAGATCCTCAACAAACTACTAGCAAATAGAATCCAACTACTCATCAAAAAGATCATACACCATGACCAAGTAGGATTCATCCCAGGGATGCAAGGATGGTTCAACATTCGGAAATCAATCAACATAATCCACCATATCAACAAAAGAAAAGATAAAAAGCATATGATCATATCAATAGATGCAGAGAAAGCATTTGATAAGATCCAGCACCCCTTTATGATGAAAACCCTAGCCAAAATGGGTATAGAGGGGACCTTCCTCAACATAATTAAAGCCATCTACCACAAGCCTACAGCAAGCATCATCCTCAATGGGGAAAAACTGAGAGCCTTCCCTCTAAGATCAGGGACGAGACAGGGATGCCCACTCTCTCCACTGCTGTTCAATATAGTACTGGAAGTACTTGCAATAGCGATTAGGCAGGAAAAAGATATTAAGGGCATTCAGGTAGGAAAGGAAGAAATCAAGCTCTCACTATTCGCAGATGATATGATACTCTACTTAGAGAACCCAATAACTTCCACCAAAAAACTCTTAGAAACAATAGACTCGTATAGTAAAGTTGCAGGTTATAAAATCAATACCCAAAAGTCCATGGCTTTCCTATACGCAAACAGTGAGAGAGAAGAAAGCAACATGAAAAAAACAATCCCATTCACAATTGTGCCCCAGAAAATCAAGTACCTAGGAATCAGCTTAACTAAGGAAGTAAAGGACCTGTACAAAGAAAACTATAAAACGCTACTTCAGGAAATAAAAGAGGACATGAGGAAATGGAAAGATATCCCCTGCTCATGGGTCGGGAGACTTAACATTGTCAAAATGGCAATACTACCGAAAGCATTGTATAAATTCAATGCAATCCCTATAAGGATACCCATGACATTCTTCAAAGAAATGGAGCAAACACTCTTGAAATTTATATGGAACAATAAGCCCCCACGAATAGCTAAAGCAATTCTTGGGAAAAAGAAAATGGGAGGAATCAACCTCCCGAACTTCAAACTGTACTACAAAGCAGTAATAATTAAAACAGCATGGTACTGGAACAAAGGCAGAACTGCAGACCAATGGAACAGGGTTGAATACACTGACATCTCTCCTCAATCATATGCTCATCTAATCTTTGATAAAGGTGCAAGTAATGTGAAGTGGAGTAAGGAAAGCCTCTTTAATAAATTGTGTTGGCATCACTGGATGGCTACATGCAAAAAAATAGGCTCAGAACTCTGCCTAACACCATGTACAAAAGTAAGATCAAAATGGATTAAAGACCTCAACATCAGACCAGAAACTATAAGGTACATTGAAGATAAAGTTGGCAAAACCCTCCATGATATTGAAGCTAATGGTATCTTCAAAGATGCCACGCCACTGGCCGAGCAAGTGAAAACAGAGATAGATAAATGGGACTATCTTAAACTAAGAAGCTTCTGCACCTCCAAAGAAACAGTGACCAAAATACAAAGACAGTCTACAGAATGGGAAAGGATATTCACCGAATACACATCTGACAAGGGGTTGATATCCAGGATATACAAAATACTGGTTAAACTCCACAAGAAGAAAACATCCAACCCCATCCAAAAATGGGGCAATGAAATGAACAGAAACTTTCTCAAAGAAGAAATCCGAATGGCAAAAAAGCACATGAGAAAATGCTCTACATCATTAATCATCAGGGAGATGCAGATCAAAACCACAATGAGATACCATCTCACACCTCAGAGACTGGCCCACATTCAAAAGAACAAAAGCAACCGATGCTGGCGTGGATGTGGCGAGAAAGGGACACTCCTTCACTGTTGGTGGGAATGTCCACTGGTTCAGCCCTTCTGGAAAACAGTATGGACGATTCTCAAAAAATTAGAAATTGAGCTCCCATTTGACCCAGCAATACCACTCCTGGGAATATATCCCAGAGAGGCAAAAATGTATAGTCGAAGTGACATCTGCACTTGTTTGTTCATTGCAGCGCTCTTTACAATAGCCAGAAACTGGAAGAAACCTGAATGCCCAAGAACAGATGACTGGTTAAAGAAACTTTGGTACATCTACACAATGGAGTACTATGTAGCTCTTAGAAAAGATGAAGTCATGAAATTTACATACAAGTGGTACAATATGGAAAGTATCATGCTAAGCGAAATGAGTCAGAAAGAGAGGGATAGACATAGAAAGATTGCATTCATCTGGGGGATATAAAGTAACAAAGTATGAGATTAATACCCAAGAATAGCTGAGATCAGCACCAGGAGGATTACTCCATAACTTAGAGGCCAGCCGGGTATCCTAGAGGAAAGGGCAGTTCAGATAGAGAAGGGAGCACCAAATAAAGGATGTTTGGAGGATCCTCCCAGGAGGGAAGATGCATGTCGAAAGTAGACTATGGACTGAACATGTTTGCCACTCAATGCCTCTTTTGCAGACCACAACACCCAAAAGGAGAGAGAGAACACAGGGGATTGCCCTGCCACAGAGACGGGGGGATGGGGGGATGGGGGTGGGAGGGATATTATCCATGGTGGTGGAAAATGGGCACTGGTGGAGGGATGGGTATCTGATCATTGTATAATTGAAACCAAAGCACAAAAAATTGTAAATCTACAACTTTAAAAAAAATAAAATAAAATAAAGGGGAAAAAAAAAAAAGTATTAAAATGAAAAAAAAAAATGGTCCATGTGGAGCTCATGCACAATTCAATCAGCTAATCAGTGGCTGAATAAATAGCAGTACTCCTACATTAAAAAATAAAATGAAATAAATAAATAAAAATAAAAATTCAGCAGAAAAAAAAAAAAAAAAAAATATTTTAGTTGAGTCTTACTTAACATATGTTCTTAAAGATTTGAAGGCCAAAACAGCTTTCATCTCCTTATACAATAGCTTTAATCATGGTACAAAGCCTCCATCTGTAAATTTCTAACTATCCTAACTGCCATTCAATGCAAGAATAAAATTATTTATAAGATAAAGCACATCTACCAACTACAATTCTATAGTAAACCCATAATTTAAGTCTCACAGAAAAAATAAAAGAAGTAAAATCAAATAGCAGATGTCAATGTCCTCTCAATCGTCTCAATTATACAAGCATCCACAGAAATCTCAAGTTGGACAAGAAAGAAAGAAAGAAAGAAAGAAAGAAAGAAAGAAAGAAAGAAAGAAAGAAAGAAAGAAAAAAAAAAGAAAGAAAGAAAGAAAGGAAGGAGGAAGGAAGGAAGGAAGGAAGGAAGGAAGGAAGGAAGGAAGGAAGGAAGGAAGATGCCATTTGCTGATCTAAATTTTAATTAAAAGAACATTTCTTGATGCTTTTGTTTTATTTTGTACAAGACTATAAAAATAGCTCATTTAATTTCTAACTTAGAGACTGTCACTGATGAGGTATGTTTGGGATGGTAGATTGGCTTCAACGATGAGGGAGAGTTAGAAAATAGTTTCCATGTTGGATATAGTTTTAAGATACAATCCAGGACAAGAAACAGAACACAAGCTGGAAATATGAAAAATATGTTTGAATTTGAAAAATATTCGGTGATAAAATTGCAGAGGTCATTATTAGTCATGGGGCTAGACACATTAACAAAGGGAGAAATTAAGTCACAGAGAAAGGCAGACAAAGATCTCTTGAAGATAGTGAAGAAATTGACTGGAGAATGAGAGTGATTTCTTTCACTGGATTTTTCTGGTCATTTAAAAATAATTCCACTGGTGAAATTGCTTTCTACCTTGTCCTAAACAGAAGTAATGAGAGAACACCAGAATACATGAAGATACTTGGGAGGAAAAGGGGTATAATAGGGCAATAATTTTAAAGAAAAGGAAAATGGTAGGGAAATACAGTATTTGTGTTTTGTGGAAAAGAAGTCAAGAAAGAAGTTTTTTGAATATAACAAAATACAGGTTTCCTCTAAAGTTCTGGATTGGGGTGCTGATGTATATGAGAGCAAAAGCTCACAAAAGCTTGCAAAAAGTTGGATGCTTATAATATATGAGCCTTGGGTGGGAGAGAGAAAAGCAGAGGAGTGAGTCACAGATGGACTGTATTCTTTGTGAGGTAGAAGGCAGAATATAGGGGGGTGGGGAGTGAGGAAGCTTAAATCTATGCAGACTCAGGATGCATGGACTTTTACAGCCCTCCTTAATAAATTCTTACTCATTACAGATGAAAACAGCAATAAATTGATCAAATGCACGTTAGATTGAACCATATGTAGTTTAGCTTTCAGTGATGGACATTTTATTTATTTTAATATAGTATATTCATCCAGTAATCTGAGAAAGTCTTCACACTATATCAGATTTCCTTACTTTCCATGTTATTATCTGCCTTTAAATATATATACATTGGGGCCGGAGGATAGTATAGTGGGTAGGGCATTTTGTCTTGCATGTGGCCAACCCAGGTTTGATCCCCAGTATCCCATATGGTCCTCTAAGCAACGCCAGCAGTAATTCCTTAGTGCAGAGCCAGGAGTAGCCCCTGAGTATTGCTGGGTGTGACCCAAAAGTCAGCTGTCAAAAATATTTATATACACATATATATGTATATATATTTTAGATATGCATCAAAATATGACCAACTGCATATCATATTTCAGAGATAAATTTCAAGAAAATATCCTAAGTTCACATTATGTGAATTCATAAAACTAAATCATTCTTAGAAAATACGTAACAATTCATCCATAATTTTTAAATATATTGAATTACTTTATCCTCAAATTAAAAATAACATATAACAACATTTTCATTATTTAAATGATTACTATGCCTTTAGAAACATAATTATGACTTGTCATTATAATAAGAAAATGTCATCAGAAACAAGAAGTTTTGTGATGAGTGACAGTAAGCAAATTTTAATGTCACAGTTTCAAAGTGGCTGTGATAAAATGTGGCAACCCAACAGAATGAAACAGTATTTATTTTGTCAACTTTATTTGATAAACTTTAAGTTCATCAAATTCTTTTCCAGTATCTCCATTTCTTCTGAGCATATCTTTTTGGAAGGCTATCAAATCCCCAAGTAAAGCTAAATATTCTCTTCCGATGTAGAAATGTTAAAAAATGTTTCATTTTATAGAAAATTGTTCCAAGAAAAGAATGATATGAGATAAACATCTTGAGACAAAAAGCCCAAAGATTAGGGAATAAAATTAAATTAGTAAAAACCTTCTCCCATTAAAAAAAAACTTTCATTGCATGCAGAAAGTAGACTATAGACTAAACATGATTGTCACCCATTGCCTCTTTTGCAAACCACAACATCCAATAAGAGAGAGAGAACAAAAGGGAATGCCCTGCCACAGAGGCAGGGTGGGATGGGGGGATGAGGGGTGGGAGGGATACTGGGATCCGTGGTGGTGGGAAATGGGCACTGGTGGAGGGATGGGTATTTGATCATTGTATAATTGAAACCCAAGCACAAAAATGTGTAAGTCTGCAACTGTACCTCATGATGTCTCACTATTAAAAATTTTTTAATATAAAAAAAAACTTTCATTAACATTGTCAGATGTTGTCAACTGCAAGAGTATGTCTAAGATTTTTTTTTAGTAAATTCTCATGCTCGATCTCAATTTTGTTCGGTGTCTCAACGAGGATGTATAATTCCTTTCAATTACTTTATGGAGTACCCTCTGCTCTCTCCCCTCTGTAGAAGTCTAATAACGGAAACTCTCCTGGCATAATGCCTGGAAATATAATGCATGTAAGAACTATGTTTTTAACTTGCTATCTTCTCAGTGAGGTACTCTACCTCTTTCTCCTTCCTATTTATTAAATAGAATATTTTCAAAAAGAAAAAAAAGCCTAAATACTTTAGTGAGCTTCTGCACACATGAGTTGTGCTCCAGCATGTGGTCTATCCTAGCTAATGCTATTTTCCCCAAACATACAGTAGTTACAAATAACCAAAAGAACAGAAATAATAGTAGAATGAAACAAATGGTAAGGAGCTGGTAATTTGGGTTGTTTTTTAAATAAAAATATTAATTGCATATTTACAAATTTACTCTTTAATAATGGTTAAAAATTACTTGATTGTAGCACATGACAATGTATGAATTTGTTTGTATGTGTATACAGACATCACTTGATAAACCAAGGCTTGCCCTGTTTACAGGATAAGAAAAATTATACTATTTATTTTGTACTCTTTAAACAGACATAAGTTAACACTGACTTCATTAAATGTCATCATATACTGGAAATGGTGAATCACAGGTTTAAGCATAGGTCACAGCAGTAACGTCTATGCTAATGCACAGAAACTCAGTCACATTCAACTAAGAGTGACAGAAGAATCTCAATCACGGAAGCACACAAAATGTTCAATCCAATTAAAAGTCAAAACTATCATTGTTGAGTGTTTACTACAATAAAGACCTGGTCTCTTAACTAAAATCTTACTTTGAGAGAATTCTCCCAAAGGTTTTCAGAAAACTTTCTCAAATCATTGTGGGCAGAGATTAACTTTTAAAGGAGGTGAGAGTAAAAGCCTTCCATTCCAGTACCCAAATCCTACACTGCTAATTTTTTCCAGTGGTGTTAAAATCCTAGTTTAGGAATATGATCCAAAGAGGGGAGAAAAATCATTTAGTTTCAAGATGAGAACTAAAAGTTTTTTTTTTAAAAAAAATACTATTTGACAGATAGAGCACAGAGGTGGACTTCTGACATTGCTTAAAACAAAAGACATTCTGGGGAATGGAGAGACAGTGCAATGAGTCTACTTGCCTGCAGTAGACTCTGGTTGAATCCCTGGCAACTCATATGGTCCCCAGAGCCTGCCAAGAGTGATCTCTGAAAGCAGAACCAAGAGTAAGACCTGAGCATCACCAGATGTGGTCCAAAAACAGAACAAATGAAAACAATAAGATACCCTATAAAACGTCCATTTAAAAAATATTCTCTGGAATATCTAAGTGTTTAAAATCAGATATTTTGGTCAGCACATTTGGGTGATCACTGCAAGTTCCTCTTCTTATTCTTCATGTGTTATATATCAAAGAGTATGAGATTCAAGTGAATACTAATGTGTCTTCTATCACCACAATGCAAAGAGAGAGTTAAATTCAAGGGGTAATAGTTACTTGAGTCAGTTAGCAAGAGAATATACCCCTGAAGGTTAATTTCAGGTCTTTGAGCTCTCAACAGTCCAATACAAACTAAGATCAAGTAGGATACAAAGGTGAACAAAAACCCAGACCTCACAGTCAAACATCTCAGGATAATCCCACAGAAAAGCTTTAGGAGAATTCTTGACTGAGATGGATTAGAAGTTCTCAGTAAGCAATCTGGAGCTGAATCAATTGCTTATAAAGAATTAACTGGTTGTCATGCAGTCAAGTCCAGATGCATTGGGATATTTCAGTATAGTCTCCATTTGGTGTGCTGTCTAAAGAACACCAGTGAATCTGAACATTTCTGCAAGATCTCTACTTGGGGTGCTGACTTTCTTCTTTACGGGCCACTCTAAGTGATATAAGTTATGTCTAATTCACAACTCTTAGTTCAAACAGGTGTCATTTTTTTTTGCTTCTTCTTGCTGCCAAAGCTGCATTTCTTGGGGACAGATGGCTATCAAACTGCTCTTCCATTCAAAATGCACACCAGATGGCCTCACAATTCAGACTGAAATGCTAGGCTCTGAAAGGTGTAGGAATATATGCTATAAATTAAAAAAAACTCATTTAGTTCTCAATTATTTCACTAGGGAAAAAAGTTTTCGTTCTATTCTTTCTAGTGCATCTTATATATGGAGCTTTTACTCTTACCATCACAGGAACCGTATTAAATATGATTTCAAGTTAGACTTTGCACATATCAAGAAGAGTGTAATATATGTTTGTATCATGCCTAAAAAACACTCTCCTGACTTTGATAGTATGATACAGGGAATACTGGGAAAACCACAAACATTTGGGGGAAAGAAGAGGAAATGTGTTCTAACTTGCTATTGAGAAACCATGTGAGGTTGAAAGAAGGTACCCCACTGCCTTAACTCCAGAGATGGTTAAAAAGTCATTAGTAAGAACAATATGTGTTATCATTTAGTAAAACATTGCCCCCAGAATGATACCAATGAGACAAAGTGACTCATTCCTAACAATTCTAGTCACATGGAATTGCAAAAAGAGGAAAATCAGGAAAGAAGGGTCTGCCCATTCCCAAGATACGAGCAAATGAATAAACATCATCTTAAAACAGTTTAGGAGGCAGCTGTCAGAGTTTTTTAAGCACATCCCCCTATACCAAATTCTAAACAGCTCTCCCCTGACAGCTCAAGAATCCTGGCTTAAGCTGAGGCAAAGATAAGTGTATGCTTAAAGTTTCCCCTTTGGGTTCTCCTATCGTATTTGAATTTCTATAACCGACCAACTGTTGTGGCTCAAGGACTTGAGGAAGGTCAAGACAGAAACTATATCTTACCATTATTAGCAAAGAGGACCATGTACAGAATACTCAAAGTTGTTTGTCACAGAGCAACTGTGCAAAGGGGTTCCAGGAAAACTAAGTTTTTATTTTGAGGTGAAGCGTGGGAAGAGGAAGAAAGAGAAGAGAGGAACCTATTCCAGGGCATGAGGGAGTGGGCGGACAGAAGGCTTGGGGGGGGGGGGGGGAACGTTACATAATGGGAGAATGGTCTCTAAAATAAGCCACCCATGGAGAGTACTATTATGTTATAGTCTGTTCTTGGATCAGAGATAAAGGAGGGGGAAAGGAATTCTGAAAACCGCAAATGAGCCTTTCCTAATTGAGGTGTACTCTGATCCAGACTAGAAGAAGTGAGGAAAATTAAAGTGTTCAGATTTTTAAGAAAAGATAAATATCTATGATGACCAAAGGGCAGCTTCCAATTGGATATGTGTTGCTACAAAGATTCATAGACAAGATATAAGCATCAAAATCCTCAGTTCTAGTAGAAGTCAAATTTTGGATTTTCTACAAATTCCACTTAGAAATCACCTCACATTTCCTTCCTTTTATCATCAAGTTCCACAAAAGTGAAACTTTTGCTGAGGACATGGCATTCTGCAACATCCATTCCCACTGATCTTTAGTATTTTTCTTATAATAAGATTGAATTTAGCATGGCAGAGTCTGGCAAGCTACCCGTGGTGTACTCAATATGCCAAAAACAGTAACAATAACGGGTCTCATTCCTCTGAACCTGAAAGAGCCTCCAATATGGCAACGTTGGGAAAGATGAGTAAGGAGAGACTGCTCAAATCTCAGGACTGGGACAAATGAAGACAGACATTACTGTGCCCACTCGAGTAAATCGATGAACAATGGGATGAGAGTGATACAGTGAAGATTGAATTTGATTCTCTATTTACCAAAAACACTGGGATCTGGTTTTCATCTTTCCTGACCTCTCTGTTGCAGTCAAGGGAAGGTTGTATTTGCTGTTGTCCTCTTCCTGGTTTTCCTTCCTCAGTTTTGTGTGTCATTCCTTACATGGCCCTAGAAACCAATATTCAGTATCACGGTCACCTTTCTCTTCTCACTATATTACATTTATTCACTACTCTTAGAACTCATTGGTAGATGGCTTGGAAATCTTTTTTAAAACCCCCTTTCCCCCAAATTTTAATTTTTGAAAGCACTGTGAGTTAAAAAGTTATTTATAGTTGGGTTTTTGACATACAATGTTCCATCACCAATCCTATCACCAGTGTCAACTTCCCCCTAATTCCGAGGCTCCTTCTTATCCCCTACCCCAGTCTCAGCCTGTCATCTGGACAAGCACCTTTTAAATTTGGTTATTAAGGCTTTTGTGTCTCATGATTTCAGTGTTCTTGACTCTATGGTTTGGATATTTAGCTCTATCATTCCTTAACACCACTGATGTTCCTGAATGCTCTTGACCCCTGTCTGCATTACTTCTCATCTATCTCTTCTCTCTTTCCCCTTCACTCTGTTTCTTTCCTTCTCCTCCCTACACTCTGGTGCCATGGGTGATAAATCTTAACTTTTACTTCGGATGTCACTGACATATTCTAAATCCAAGACATGTTCTCTACCTCTGGGACAGCTAGCTGTCAGTTTTCCTATAGGCACCTTACAGTCCAAACTCTGTACGTAATTCAACTCCTTCTACATCCTCTCAATTGCATCTTCATCTTTTTAGCTTTGGAGAATGACTCACCAATCACCCAGTCACCTAAAGGAAGTTCACCTTGGGAATTATCTTGGAATGCTGCTACATTTATATCCACAGTCTCTTTCTCCTCTCTCCTTTTTCTACTCTCCTCTAGCCCGCCCCTTCTCCCATAAACTGTCCCTGTCTTTTATTGGTCAGCAAAGCATATGAAAGGCACATTAAGTAGGCATAATTATCTCACTTATATTTTAAGGTGTATTTTCAAAATACAGCTTCAAATAAGAAACTGATGCCTAACCCAAATTATTCTTATCCTTAGTCTGTTGCATAAACTTGTTTATGTCTAAGCCCTATGGACTGATGATAAAACACAAATTCACATTTAGTGAGCTATGACCCTCACCAAAGCATTTTTCCTAGGAACTTCTCCATACTGACTGGATCATCATGCAGGATCTAAATGACTTCTTTCCATGACTCTGGAAAGCCTTCTTATAGAACTTGATCCAAAAGAAATCATCTCTCTGTAGCTTCTGTTTATATATTTTTAAAATGGACTCTTTCCTCTAGAATGCCCAGGTTTCCTGTCTCAGACTTTCAATCACCTTCTTGCTATTAATATTTATGTGTTTATCTCCCTTACTACAACATAAGCACCTTAGTTACTTAGTTTTGAATCCCTGATGCACGTAGAATATGTTATACTTGCTTAATTAGCTCAATAAATAATTGAAGAGACAATTATGTAAAGAAGAAAGTATGGATGATGGCTTTACATTGGCAGCAAAAAAAAAAAAAACAAGTAATGAGTATTTTCAAGATCCATTCCAAATAATAATAAAGGTTCAGAATCAAAGTTACCCTACCTAACTATAAAAGAAGCCTGGTATTCATGATGAACAAAATCTCTAATATTATGCCCTGGATTGAGAGACAATCTTTTGCAAAAAAGTCACAACAGTTCAATAGAGATATATGTCAAGTGATTTTTGGAAAGTAGTATTTGTTGTCATTACACATTGAGCCCATGAACAGTTACTTGCAAATAAAGGTATATTCACAATTGCCAGGAATCTTTTAAATGGGAAGTAATTTATCTAAACATGTCTCCAATTTAAGAAATAAGAGTGAAAGCAATCCTTTTGAGATACTAATAATGAACCCTAAAAAAAAAGCTCAAAGAAGCATTTGAATAGAAAGTTAGAGAACAATTTATTATCTCAGAGATGACTGACACCACATTTATATTTTGCTACATGCAATGGTAGTAATCCCAGCAACCCAATGTTTTCAGAGAGCAAGACTATGTGGGAGATTTGTACATTACAGAAGATATAATTAACCTTGCATCAAGTAGGAGTTGGCACCTGAAAATCTTCCAGGAAACAAGCAAAGGATGACTCAATCAAGCACATGGGCAAAAAGCTAAGAGGCAGGTATAGTGAATGATGCTTGCTTGATGAAAAAGGGATTAAATCAAGTTTGTTCTACCCTTGCATCCACAGAACACCTTAAAATTTAGGTGGAGAGTTTTTTTTGAAATAGCTGATAATGCCTTATCAATTTCTCAGGACAGTAAGAAACAATAAGGAAATGTTTGATCCACCTGGGCAGAAACATTTATGAATCCTATTAACACAATAGCCATGCCCTCCTACATTTTATTATTTTTTTGTCTGTTTTTGGTATAGGGGTAATACTAGCCTCATAAAATGTACTAGTCAATGTCCCTGTCTTGGCATTTGTCTTTTTTGTATTCAGAAATATGGATGTTCTGTCAACTTCCAGGACTTCAATGGTTCATTCTCTACTTAAGTTTGGAACATTCTCAGCTATTACTTCTAAGACTAGCACTATGACCCTTCCTCTCTGCCTTTATTCACCTTCTGGTATATCTATTATTCTTAAGACTCTTCTTCTAATGGACTCTGATTGTTTCCATAAGATTTCATTTTTCCCAAGTCATATCTCTTCAATTTAAGTCATTTCCACAATTTTATCTTCAATTTCACTTATTCTTTTTCTCTGTGAAATTGAGCCTATTATGTTTTCCATATAGGTTTTTCATTTTATTGTGTTTTTCATATCCAGCATCTCTGGAATTTTTTTCCTTGATCTCTTTGTCAAAGAATACACTTTGATCCTGCATTTTCTATCTATCATCATTAATGTTCTCTTCCATGTCCATGTACATTTGATGACTAAATTGATTTTCCTTCTTATAGTCATTTTCTTTATTGTTGTTGCCTTAAATCTATTGTTTGTAGAAACTCCCATTTCTGTGTTTATAGGACTGATTGTTTAAAGATGTTTCCAGTTTATTTAAACACTATGTTTACAAAATTGTTCATAATTACAGTTGTTTTGGGCATTAAATGTTCCAGCACCAATGCTGCACTGGTGACATTTCTTCCACCATTGTCCCCAGTTTACCATCAACCCCCAAGTCTGTACCGACGGCAGGCACGAAATAATTTATTTTATATTGATTGTTACAACCAAATGACTAACGGAATTATGAGAAATACTTCAGTAAAAGAAATTTTGTGAAAAATTGTATCTCACAATGTAGTCATTAAAGTCATTGTCTGAGGGTAGTTATGAGGAGCTTTGGGAGAGAACCTGGAAACATTGGTGGAGAGAAGTTGACACTGGTGGTAGGATTACTGTTGCAATATTTTAATGTAAAACTCAACTTTATAAATCACAGTGCCTTAATTTTAAAAAGTGGGGAAAAGTTAAACTAAAAAAGTAAAAACAGTAGCAGAAAATTCCACTGTCCACTCTCCTCCCGTTGTTCATCAATTTGCTTGAGTGGGCCCAGTAACATCTCCATTGTGAGACTTCTTGTTACTGTGTTTGGCATATCAAATACGTCACAGGTAGCTTGCCAGGCTTTGCTGTGTGGGCGGAATACTCTCTGTAGCTTGCCAGGCTCTCTGAGAGGGGTGGAGGAATTGAACCTGGGTTGGTCGGGTCTGCCGCGTGCAAGGCAAATGCCCTATTGCTGTGCTATTGCTCCAGCCAAGCAGAAAATTCAATTGCAAAAAATTGCTTAGTAAATCCTCAGACAGTGACTTTAATAAGACTGACTTCTGAGGAATTTTCATATTAACTTATTTCTTTGCTGAATTTAAACTTATCTAGCACTTGCTTTTTTAAAATAATTATTGCCCGGTAGGAAGTGCTGTATAAGTCTTGGTTTATAAACTGATTTTATTTTTCAGGAATTCAAGCACATTGGAGGAGAGGAGTCCATCTGACTTGGACTTTCTTCAATTGTTGCCCAAGGTAGAGAAAAACAATCTGGGTAAAAATTCCTTTACTTTCCCCTGTTCTCTTATGACTATTCCTGATTCTAAGGTCAATATTTGGTTTCAGGTTGTTCCTTTCTACATGATCATGTGTGCCTTGTCATTAATGGTTGACTCTTGAGAGAGATTTGCCTCAACTTCTAATTGTGATGGAAGAGGTGTTGGCCTTCCAAGCTATGCTGTACTTCCTCTGCCAGGTCTAAGCTGCAAAATAGTTTTGTAGTGAAAACTAAGGTTCTTTGCTCAATCCCCTTCTTCTTGGTAATGCATAGTTCTGATTTGTAACCCGAGGCTCTTGAGAGTGTGATGGTTTAAACAATAATGATATTGGCAGGGGCTCCACTTGCCATAGTATGTTTGCCAAAATTGCTGGGTTTAAAGAATAGCCAAGAGAGAAGGGCCAATCTTAAGCAGTTAGATTGGTCTTTCCCTCTTCTTTTCTCTCACCCCTTCTAGGTATAGGAAATTGGTTTTCCTGTGAAGTTCAGCCCATTTGTTAAGCAATTTTGCTTCAGTATCTCTAACGTCTTTGTTTCTCCCATCAACACCAAAGTCATTTAGCTATCACCCTCAAAAATGCATAGCTTAGATTGATCAAATCCTTCTGGGGTACATGGATGAGAATTACTTGACATATATTGTTGGTTTATGATTTTTTTCAGAGATACTTTAACTAACATGAGAGCTATTCTTTCATGTTTTATGTGTGTTCTTTATATACTATATTTTTAATCTTGTGGATACCTCTCTTTGGTAGCAAAACATAAAACATAAGCAAAAATGAGTAAACATTTTTTAAAGATCAAAAAATATTTTATGATTGACATTAATGTGTCCTTGTAAAAATAACCAGTGGACTAGACTACCTAAACCAACAAGTAACCCAAAAGCACACATGGATAACCTAT
Source organism: Sorex fumeus (assembly GCF_029834395.1). Lineage (NCBI taxonomy): Eukaryota > Metazoa > Chordata > Mammalia > Eulipotyphla > Soricidae > Sorex > Sorex fumeus. The sequence goes on from NW_026606101.1 coordinate 27,203,959, forward strand.
AAACTATAGCACATGGAAATAGTCAACTAAGGTGGCAAGAAAGTTGTGCTCTAGATTTATGAGATAAGACTCAGAGGGAAGAAAGACATAATAATTGATAGATATAGCAAGAGCATGGATATAAACAACTGAATCTATCTTTAAAATTAGCACTGCACTGTAGCACTGTCCTCCTGTTTTTCATGAATTTGCTCAAGCGGGCACCAGTAATGTCTCCATCGTGGGACTTGTTGTTACTGTTTTTTGCATATTGAATATGCCACGGGGAGCTTGCCAGGTTCTGCCATGTGGGCGGGATACTCTTGGTAGCTTACTGGGCTCTCCGAGAGGGACGGAGAAATCAAACCCATGTGCAAAGGAAATGCCCTACCTGCTGTGCTCTTGCTCCAACCTGAATGCACTCTATCTGTAAAAGTAATGAAGACAAATATGATAGTGATACAGAATGATGAAAAATGTGGATTAATACACTCATGGTCTTGTTATAGGTTATGAGTTACTTGTAGGAGAGCACAGTATGTGGATTAGGAAAGGAAACTTGGTCAAAGGTATACAGTTGTGTTTTAAATGGTGAGATTTCTGGTCATAATAGAATCAAAGGTGTGATTCTGTGAGAATGTGGTGAAAATGAAGTACACAAAAGTGATTTCACAGGACATGATAGCACAGCGGGTAGGGCGTTCGCCTTACACGCGGCCAACATGGCCGACCCGAGTTCGATTCTTCCGCCCCTCTCGGAGAGCCCGGCAAGCTACCGAGAGTATTCGATATGCCAGACACAGTAACAACAAAGTCTCCAATGGAGACGTTACTGGGCCCGCTCGAGATAAAGAACTAAAAGAGAAAGATGAGCAAATCAAACTTCTGTGGTTTGAAAAAAATGGATTAACAATATTTGGTAAAGTCATTTCATGTTTCCTAATATGATACTTGTCTTTATTTTTTCCTGAAAGTTGCATATCTTTCCATGAAAAAACACTTCCATATAAGAAGCAATGACTTTTTCTCTCACCCTCAATCTACCAGGACTTCCATTTCTATAGTACATTTTTATCTTTTCTCTAAGAGACTATGATATGCCCTTCTCCCTCTCACATAGGCATATTCTACTTGCAATTCAGCTCCCACCTCCCAGTACTCCTTGACTTTCTGAATGCAAGCTATAACTCCCATAAATACTCTTAGGTGTGTGATACAAATATTAAAGAATTACCAATGAGACCTGAAATTTCTTGCTCTCTCATTTTCTAAAATGAATGCATCACTAGGCAATGTTAAAGAGATCAGACTCTAGGCAAATAAAAGATTGAGTTTCATGTTTCCTACTTGGAATTACTGCATATTTATAAAAGCTGTAAGTAGTGTTCATGTTTTTATAACTACAACTACACCAAAGGTATTTATACAGTTAATGATTTTTGCATCAAAGTGAAGGGTATGCACCTGGCCAAGTGAATGGTTCTAAAATGATTAATCAGTATTTTGCCATATAATCATTTAAATGTCTTTAAAAATAAGATAAATGATGTAATTAAGTCATCTAAAATTTGGTGATGAGAAGGCACAATGAAATCCAACCATAAAACAAATCCTAGAAAAATCTCGTAATATTTACGTTCTTTTCAAGACACCCAATTAAAGAAAAAGTGAATCCTACTAAAGAAGAAGCCTCTAGAAGTGTCTGGTATATGGATGATGGATATACATTTGGAGACTGAATTAACGTAGTATACATACAATTTTGTGATATACTGAAGGTTGTCTTTGTTTTCAAAGTAGGAAGCTATTAAAGAAAAAATTGGAAATTATAAAAATAATAAAACCCAATCATTAATCAGAGTGACATTTATGGAATATAAAAAAAAACATTATGAGACTGACACCCGGTAGACACAATGGCCAGGAATACTGCCCCATAGTTGGAAGCCTGTCTCATGAGCTGGGGGAGAAGGCAGCTAGAATAGAGAAGGGATCACTAAGACAATGATGGTTGGAGGTATCGTTCGGGTTGGGAGATGCATGCTAAAAGTAGATAAAGAACCAAACATGATAACCTCTCAATATCTGTATTGCAAACCATAATATCCAAAAGGAGAGAGAGAGAGAGAGAGAGAGAGAGAGAGAGAGAGAGAGAGAGAGAGAGAGAGAGAGAGAATGGGGGAAATTGTCTGCCATGAAGGCAGGGGAAGGGTTGAAAAGTGGTGTATACTGGGGACATTGATGGTGGAGGATGTACACTGGTGAAGGAATGGGTGTTTGATCATTGTATGATTGAAAGCCCTGAGAAATGCTGGTCCCTCCAACAAAAATAAATTCTAAATAAACATATAGAAAAGGATAAAAATGCAGATATCTATATATAGGGATACCTTTAGAAACAAATCCCATATACTGTTTATCAATGTGCTTTTTCAACTACTAGATCTTAGTTATGTTTAAATATATGCCTCCTTTTGTAAAATCTTTGCGTACATAGTCTTATAATTTAATTATTTAGTGGAGGAACTTTACATTGTGGCTATTTATGTATTGCTATTAAACAATATTCAGTCTGCCATCAGAGACTTACTAAGCAGCCAGGAGTCACATCTAGGGCATCAGATTCTGGAGATTAAATAGTAAGAGTGAATATCTCTAACTTCACAGAATTCAAAAACTACTAAAACTACTAGAGGAAATTGATAAAAAAAAAAAGTGACTAGATCCTACCAAATTTGAATTTTTGCTATGAGTATGAAGAGGTAGAGAGAAAGAAGTAATAATAAACATTGTCACTGTCACACTGTCACTGCCTTCCCATTGTTCATCGATTTGCTCCAGCAGGCCCAGTAACGTCTCCATTGGAGACTTTGTTGTTACCGTGTTTGGCATATCGAATACATCACAGGTAGCTTGCCAGGCTCTACTGTGTGGGCGAGATACTCTTGGTAGCTTGCCGGGCTCTCCGAGAGGGGCGGAGGACTCGAACTCGGGTTGGCCATGTTGGCTGCGTGCAAGGCAAATGCCCTACCGCTGTGCTATCACTCCAGCCCAATAATAAACATTAAAATGGCATAATTAGTGGAAGGATTCTCTGAGGATCTAATTTAACCATTAAGTCAGAACCTAAAAGACAAAAATGAATCAAGTTTAAAAGTTATGGGAAACAGCTAAGCAATGAATATGGCTAATACAAAGACTTCAGTAAGAATTTGTGTTTTTGAGAAACTGAAAAACAATGAATACTACGATAGTCCAGAACATATAGACCTTCAAGACTAAGCTAGAGTGGTACAAGATGGGTTAATTTTATAGGATTCTAATTTCAGTTATATATGTTTTTATATTTCATTAAATATATACACATACATATTCTAGAAAACTGCCAAGGAATGCTAAGAAATGGTGCAGGATTATCTAATTTGCATTTAAAAGAACCCTAAAACTGCTGTAGGGGAAAATGGACTGGGAAAAGTCATGTAAGATTTGCTGCAGATTATTATAGGGCTCAGAAAAGTGAGTGTCTAGAATGGAATGAATGAAAATTCATGGAAGATTGAAATTAGATATATCAGATAAGATGGAAAAATGTCAAAGGAATACTGCTGTGACCAACTGATTGTTAGCTTTTCCAAAAAGGAGTAAAATTAGGAGAAGAGTAAGGTTGGGAGAAAATCTTGAATTCCAATTTGTATGTATCAATTTTGAGCTGCCTATGAGACAACCAAGCAAGAGAAGTCAGGTATTTGTGAGAATCTGGATATCACAAATACTGCATACAAAAGGTAAGGTAAAGGCCCTCCCGTTGATCGTCGATTTGCTCAAGCGGGCCCAGTAACATCTCCATTGGAGACTTTGTTGTTACTGTGTCTGGCATATCGAATACTCTCGGTAGCTTGCCGGGCTCTCCGAGAGGGGCAGAGGAATCGAACTCGGGTCGGCCATGTTGGCCGCTTGTAAGGCGAACGCCCTACCCGCTGTGCTATCACTCCAGCCCTACTGCATACAAAATAAAATACTAATCAACAAATGAGAAGACATGACTAAAACTATATAGGAAAAGTGGATTGAGGAAAGAAAAGAAACCCTCTACATTGATCACTAAGAGAAGCAGGTAATAGAGAGATCATCTGGGTCAATGTCACATAAGACTAAGAACTCTGTTAGAAGGATAAGTTAAAAGACCAGCGAAATTTAGTTCAGTAGTACTGTGGGGCAATGTCAGATTGTAATGAGTATACTGAACACTAGAAGACAGAAAGACGTATATGAATACAATTTTTAGGATAAGCTAGCTTTCAAAGGTTTCAGGAAAGTAAAGCAATAGAAGTGTCATAGGGGGAAACATGGTTCATAGTTATTGATACTGCATATCTGTTGCATGGAAAAAACCTGGTGCTTGTTTGAATATTAATGGGACTAAATACAAGAAAGTAAAAGAAAATAATTGAACACATTACTAAATCTAGGAGAGGTTAGAAAAGTATGGGGACTAAAGTATAGAGTTTGTGACTCTCTACAAGAATTTGATGAAGGAGGAAAATAAAATCAGACACCACCTGGTTCAAAGACTTATTTTAAGATGTCAGGAATTGGTGGATAACATTGGATTGTCCTTACTCCTCTTGCAGGGAGCTTATGGTATGTTGAGTTACTCCCACAACAGTGCCCCTGAGGTACACCCAATTCCATCAAGCACTAATAATCCTATATTGCTTTTTTCTTTCCTTTATGTCACTTGCATGGTTTACTTAGCGATGTTCTTTTTTGCATAGACACAGGAAGACAGTTCATGCTATGCTTTGCAACATGGGAGTTCATTTACTGCAAAATAATATTTATTCCTGGGCAACCAAATTTGCTTGACTTAAGCCCAAACTGCCCTTAGTTTCTAGCACTCCAAAAGCAAGGGCCCAATGAAGGGACTGGATAGACCCACAGCAAGCTGTGAGCTACTCTGGTATTGAAAGGGGACAAGCTAAGCACCATAGGTATAATAAGTTAAGAGCAAGGTCACAGAACAAGGAATCTTACTTTTTGTAGCAGAGAGAGGATGTCTCTTTTAGAAAAATGTCTATTTTAACATGTGTATACTTATGTGAACATGAGAAGAGGAGACCAGTTTGAATAAAATAAGCAGGTAGAACATTCTTTATAGAGCATAGAAAAGCAACCTGCTATAATTTCCAGCTTCTATGGGGTGTCAGAGATTGAACCTGGATTGGCTGCATACAAGGCTAGCACATTACCTGCAATATTATCTCCCCAGTTCTGTATACGTGGGTTTTGCTAAAGATTTCTTCAAAAGAATGGAAATATAGAATGAGAAAACTTTTTTTCAATTTTCTGTATGACTGGGTAAGATGTGAAGATATCCTTTAAAGATATAACTTGACCCTTGTATCAAAATGCATATTTTTAAAAAGTATTATTTTAAGGGTTAAACATGAAACCCTATCAGATATGTTATGCGTCATCTATGTGATATTATGTATTAGTAATATATTAAGCATTATGCATAAAACCCTATCAGTAATAGTACTGTAAAACACAATGCCTAAAGGGAAATAAAAAAAGTGGCTGATTGGGGTGATGGGAAGAAAACTGGAGGAGTGAACACTGGTGAAGTGAAGGTAGAATACTGAATACCTAAAACTCAATCATGAAAACTTTGTAATTCACAATGATTCAATAAAATAATTTAAATATTGTTCTTAAAGAAATGTTGTTCACATTAAAAATTTTGACACATATTGCACAGTTACTGCATATGTACCCCACAGAGCAAAATTATGCCAGATATACTGCATGTCCAATAATTCTTTCATTGTCATCCATTTAACAGGTATATTTTCTTGTTGCTTGCTTATTTTGTTTCTGTTTCTATGTCTGTAAAGTTTAATGTATAAGAACAGCATGGAGTAAACTTTCAAAAGCACAGAACAACCAGAGGAGTTTTCATCAGAACACATAATAAATCCAGAGTATAATTTGACTATGCTGATAAGACTGTATCCTAGTTATTTGTAGTGATATTACTCCTTGAGTTCTGTCCTGGGAAGATTCCATGGGACCTCCTTGTCAGTTATGGATATCATATTTTGAATAAAAAATATTTATAACCTAAAACTCTATGCTAAGGATCAGAGAAGCATCTCAATGCGTTAGAGTGCAAGCTTTTCAGGAAAGAGGCCCAGGTTCGATTCCTGGTACCAAATGGTCCCCCAAAACTTACAAAAAGCAACCCCACCCCATCCCCCCTCACCACCACTAAGCAGGGAATGGCCCCCGAGCACCACTCCAAAACCAACCAAGCAAAAACTCAACCACAATGACAAAGTGCCTTCCTGAGACCACAATACATGAAGCAGATTAGAACATTTTAGGAATATTTGGCCTCAAAATGAAACTGTCAAGGAAAGATAACAAAGCAAAGAGACTAGCATAGTATCCATAAAGGAATAAGAGAATAATTGACAAATTAAAGACAGTCATATCTTTTGAAAAGATGAAAGGTACAATTTAAAAGGAGTTGACTTTTATTGGCAGCTACAAGAATGTTTTCTAGTAAAATCGACCCATCGTCTCTGATCCTCTAGGTTTCCAGACTAAGGTTGAATGACATTAGCTAAGGGCTAGAATTAGAATCTACTTTTTTCTCTAACTTAAGACTTATAATGCTCTAAGGGTTTAAAACTTTATTTTCACAGAGCCAAACTTACCTGTTATCTAAATTTCTAACATACCTTTTTTTCCAACTAAAGAACTGAGTTTCTCATGTAGCTATTAAGTCAAAATTAAAGATCACTTTCATCATTTCAAACTTTCAGTTTATTGTTCAACTACTATAGAAATACTTATAGTCAAATTTAACAACTGTTTTTAATGAAGATTAAAATCAGATTGCAAGAAGAATGTACTCAGAGACACTTTACTTCCAAATATTCTTGAATTAGGTTTAGTTTTTCTTTTCTTTTTGCTTTTTGGGTCACACCTAGCAATGCACAGGGGTTATTCCTGGCTTTGCATTTAGGAATTACTCCTGGTGGTGCTCAGAGGATCAGATGGGATGCTGGGAATCAAACCTGGGTCAGCTACATGCAAAGTAATTGCTGTGCTATTGCTGTGCTATTGCTCCAGCCCCAAATTAGGGTTAGTTTTGACAGAATGATAAATATGACCAACAAGTAAGAAATGTCTGTGCAATATCAGACCCGGTGTTTGAATTTGTAATGAAACAGTTCCTTGTGGCTCTTCTGGTTGACTTACCAGCAACATCTCCATGGTTGATGGAATTATGAATTACAGCTTAACAATCTTTGCTATCTCCACAATCTACTTTTTAAAAGTAAATCTAAGTCAGGTATGGCAACCTATTGCTAATCTGATCTTTTCCTATCAATTCTGGTTTCCTTAAACCAGCATTGCAAACATAACCAAGTGTCCTTTATCATCTATACCCCTCACTATCACTATCACCCCATTGTTCATCGATTTGTTCAAGTGGGTGCCAGTAACATCTCCATTCATTTCGGCCACATGCTAGTGTAGCCCAATGGCATATTGGGGCTCTTTCAGGGTCAGGGAAATGAGGACCATCATTATTACTATTTTTGGCATATAGAGTATGTCACGGGTAGCTTGCCAGGATCAATTAAATAAAAAAAAATTAAGTTTATAAGACTGTAGCACTGTAGCACTGTCGTCCCATTGTTCATCGATTTGCTCGAGTGGGCACTAGTAACATCTCTATTATGAGACTTGTTACTGTTTTTTGGCATATCGAATGCATCACGGATAGCTTGCCAGGCTCTGCCATGCTGGCAGGATACTCTCAGTAGTTTGCCGGGCTCTCCGAGAGGGATGGAGGTTTTTGGGGCAGCCTCTAATCACCTTTACAGGTGTTCCCAGTCAGGCATATATGTGGGCATAATACTCTCGGTAGTCTACTGGGTTCTCTGAGAGTGAGATTTAGACAATCAGAGGTCAATCCACCAAATGACCCCTCATTCCACCAAAAAGTTAAAATTCTATCTCAGGCTTCCGATTCCAGGATAGAGACCATCAAGAGAGGCAAAATGCGTTGCAGAAGCTAGATAGGGAAACACATATTTGATTCTTGAAAATTCTGAGACAGTGAGTCATAAAGTCTAACAGTAGTACAGTTAGGTCTAAGGGGATATATAATAGTTCACCTTATTCTTATAAACTTGGGCCAGAGCAATAGCACAGTGGGTAGGGCATTTGCCTTGCACGTGGCCAACCTGGGTTCAATTCCTCTGCCCCTCTCGAGGAGCTACCGAGAGTATCTCGCCGGCACGGTAAAGTTCGGCAAGCTACCCATGACGTATTCAATATGCCAAGCACAGTAACAAGTCTCACAATGTTACTGGGTCTGCTCAAGCAAATCGATGAACAACAGGAGGACAGTGACAGTTACAGTGATAGTGACTTGTCAGGGGAGTAATTTCATTAATGGGGGCTTAAGGGAAGTATAATAACTGCATATTTTTTGTTTTAATTTTCTAGCTAAGCAATGTGTTTCCATACCAAATAAAGGTTTAACTGCAAAAAGAAATGAGATTTAAATATATGTATATATATATATATATATATATATATATATATATATTGTCCTGTCCTCTCGTTGTTCATCGATTTTCTCAAGTGGGCCCTGTAACGTCTCCATCATGAGACTTGTTGTTACTGTGTTTGGCATATCGAATACATCACGGGTAGCTTGCCAGGCTTTGCCATGCGGGCTAGATACTCTCATTAGCTTGCCGGGCTCTCTGAGAGGGGCGGAGGAATCAAACTCGGGTCGACCATGTTGGCTGCATGCAAAGCAAACGCCCTACCCACTGTGCTATCGCTCCAGCCCATATATATATATATATATATATATATATATATATAGAGAGAGAGAGAGAGAGAGAGAGAGTACACAATTTTAGAAAGTAGAGCAACCAGCAACTGAAGAAAATTGAAAACCTAGGATTTAATGCAATTGTTGTAAATCCCCTATTTTTCAAAGTAGAGGTTAAAGAGATTGTATATCAATCTGGAGGAAAGTGACAAAATTTTGTTTGAAGATAAGAGGTAACCAATAGAAAAATGGGGTAGAAGGTGGAGGTGGGTAATTTTTATCATCTCTTCTGTACCATGTGATATAAATGTGAGTGCATTGCTCACATTTAAAAACATAGCATTCAGTAAAAAATTTAAAAATAGAAATTCTAATCCTTGCCTCAAATACTGGCTAAATACTGATCTACTGAGGTGTTGCACCAAAAAAAAGATTTCAAATCATAAATTAGCTTGTATCCCTATTTCAAGAGGATAAAACTCCTTGAAACATAGACAACCAGGAAAGATAAAGGCAAACGAATATGCAAAATCAAGTGTTTGTAACTCAGAATATTAGCACTATTAGATGTGAATACTGCATAAGAAGGGTTCATTTTTAAAATGTGGGTTTGCTAGAAACTGACATCCAGAAATAACAGCTGCAGTTGTCTGAAGCTTTAAAGCACCTTTACCAGAAATGGATGACCACTTTATATTCCAAACCACCATGAAATACCAATGATAAGGAAGGATACGTTTGGCTACATACTTAAGGACTATAAAGAACAATCATCACTAGAGCACTTGGAGCAGTTTTTCTGAGAGGAAAGAGGCAAAATTTCCATACATGAAAATGGAATGATTCTACAACATTTAGGATCCCTTACTTGAGACAGGGCTGGAGTAATAGCACAGTGGGTAGGGCATTTGCCTTGCACATGACTCACCTGGGTTCGATTCCTCCGCCCCTCTCGGAGAGCCTGGCAAGTTACCAAGAGTATCCCGCCCGAACGGCAGGGTCTGGCAAGCTCCCCGAGGCGTATTAGATATGCCAAAATAGTAACAAGTCTCATGATGGAAACATTACTGGTACCCGCTCGAGCAAACTGATGAACAATGGGAGAACAGTGCTACAGTGCTACTTGAGACAAACAGTAAGAAATAAAGAATAATCTGAGAATATATATGAATAAATATATTTTGTATGTTTTTAAGGAGATTTTCCCTGAAATAAAGGCAGAGCAAGTGGATATTGAAAGAGCTGGTAATAGAGCACCTGTGATTTATCTAAACCATTTGTAGGCAAGGATGATGCAATATATCTCTTCATTGACGAGTCAACTATAAGAAAAAATAACTTATCAATATACATTTTTTGGTAAAAAGTATAATGAAAACAAATGGGGATATTATAGTCCTAATTAAACCTTATGTCTTTTTCTAGAAGGCCAGAAATAAAATTCTAAAGTTTTTTCAAAAGACATATTGCTATATAAAGCATCCATAAAGCAGCCCTAGAAGCTCATTATATCAGCAGTACTGAAGCAAGTAAAAGCAAGGATTAATATAGCAAAAAATCCTTATGTCCAATTAAATCTAACAATGCATACAGGAACATTCCTAGAAGGCAAGGATCAAAACTATAGGGGGAAATCTCTTAGTCTCTAACCACAAATATTGTGGCTGATAGACAAGCAATAGCATCATCATGAAAGAACTTCATGAAAATTCAAAATCTTATACCCCAGCACAGACCTACTGGAACAGAATCTGCATTACTAACAGGAGCCCTAGTGAGTTCAATGGTCACTGAAGTTTGGAGAGCACTAAACTGTTTCTGGATGTCAGCCTCCTCGGAATCCTTTGATGGTGTTTATGTAAAATAGAAATTCCCAAGCTAACTAAATCTCCAGAGATCAGTGCAGTAGATGTGTTAAACATGGACTATAGGCAGTTTTTAAAATCAGTCATAAAAGAATAAATAAACATATCAATAAAGCGGGTAGGGCGTTCGCCTTACAAGCGGCCAATATGGCCCACCCGAGTTTGATTCCTCCGCCCCTCTCGGAGAGCCCGGCAAGCTACTGAGAGTATTCGATATGCCAAACACAGTAACAACAAAGTCTCCAATGGAGACGTTACTGGGCCCACTCGAGCAAATCGACGATCAATGGGAGGGCCTTTATCTTTATCTTTATCAATAAAATAAAAATGAGAGTCCAGGAAACAAATACAACTATGGTTTATTTAGATTTTTCCATAAAAATCATCTTTGGACAACTTTAACCTTTTTCTTGAGGCATAAAGTCATTCATATATCAAGTATATAACTTGAGTTTGAAGTTTACCTGTTAAGTCTTATACAATGACATACAGTGAACCACTGCACTAAGTCTCCTTTTCCATTTTAAAAAATAGCATACAACACAACTACCCTCACCTGATTCCTAAGTTTGCTCTGCAATATTATAAACTATGTACAATAAATTCCTAACTCATGCAGCATAGATAAATCTATGTACTCTCTCACCAAAACCCCATTAATCCTCAGTCCTTCTGCCCCAAGCTCTTGGTTATCTCCATTCTACTATATATATCCATGAGTCTGATTGTCTCTTGCATTCCTGGTAGGAGTGATATTATCCATATTTGCTTTTCTGTGTTTGTTTTATTTCACTTAGCATGGTATCTCAATCACATTACAGTAGATGACAGAATTTCTTCCTTTTTGGAGGAAGAATAACATTCCTTTGCATGTATATTACTATATTTTCTTTATCGATTGTTCTGTCAGTGGACATTTAGGTTGTTTTCATGTCTTTGCTCTTGTGAATAGTAATTAGGAAATATATAGTGCAGACATATCTTTGAGACCACATTTCAGTTATTACTTGTATATGCACAAAGGAAATCAATTTCTGTTCTTGTTTTGTTTTGTTTTAACAAATGGTAGATAGACAAATATATCCACACAAAAGAATAAGTATTACTCTCATTACGACAGTCTATATACAAATATTAATGTGTCAATTGTATCAATTATATTTTAATCTAATAATGTATCAATTGGGCTGGAATGATAGCACAGTGGGTAGGGCATTTGCCTTGCACACAGCCGATCTGGGTTCAATCCCTCCATCTCTCTCAAAGACCCCGGCAAGCTACAGAGAGTATCCCGCCCCCATGGCAGAGCCTGGCAAGCTCCCCATGGTATATTCAATATGCCAAGAACAAGAAGTCTCACAATGGAGACATTACTGGTGTCCACTAGAGCAAATCAATAAACAATGGGAGGACAGTGCTACAGTGCTACCCTGATAGCACATTTTATTACTGCGTTTAATACGTAGTTTCCAAAGTACAAAAAGAACTTATTAAACTCAGTAATAAAAATTGTGCTCTAAGAGTATCCAAATAATACAATTTTAAAATGAAAAGATATTTTGCCAAAGAAGACATGCAAATGGCCTATAAGTACAAGAAAGATGGTCTGCATCACTAGTCATCAGTGAAATGAAAATAAAAATAATGAGGTACCACTTTATATACACTATAATGGTTCAACCAAAAAGTTATATAAGAAGTGATGAGGATGTAGAAAAATTGAAACTCTGGTAGAAATATAAAATTGCACAGCAACCTAATTTAAACTTTTGACCTTGACTTCAATTTATATACATAAGAAAATTAAACACAGACACTTCTACAAAAGTTTATAATCAATACTCATAAAAGAAACATTCACTACAACACCAAAGTAGAAATAAATCAAACGCTCATCAAGCAATGAGTAAACATTATTTAACATTCCCAAATACAGAAATATTATTCACTCATAAAAAGAAATGACTGGAGCGATAGCACAGCGGTAGAGTGTTCGCCTTACAAGTGGCCAACATGGCCGACCCGAGTTTGATTCCTCCGCCCCTCTGGAGAGCCCGGCAAGCTACCGAGAGTATTCGATATGCCAGACACAGTAACAACAAAGTCTCCAATGGAGACGTTACTGGGCCCGCTCGAGCAAATCGACGATCAACGGGAGGGCCTTTACCTTTTACCTTTTAAAAAGAAATGAAATAGTGATAGAGGAGTAGATACAGATGAACCCTGAGAATATAATGCAAAGTGGAGAAAAAGCCAGTTACTATGAACTACAGATTGTGTTGTCTTATTTATATGAAATTTCTAAAATAGCTAAATCTGAGACTACTATACTGGTGGTGGTTGCCTAAGGCCTTGTTTCTTAAATTGTGGACTGCAACCCCATATTGTTTAAGAAGTTACACAGTCCAAGACTGAGAGTATGGAGCGGGGAGGGGTGATAGTGATGTAATGCTTGATGAGGACTCGGAAGTTCATTGGGGAGTAAGGAGAATATTCTAAAACTGACCTACATAACGACTACACAACTTAAGTAACATGGAATTGTGTGCTTCCACAATTTAGGAACAAGTACACAAGGGAACTTCAAATTTTAGTAATATATGGTGGGTAAATGGGTATTACATTTGTCTTTCTAATTTGTATGTAACTAAATTGTTTATATTATTTTGTTTAAAAGTTGCTCCCAGAAGGAAGAGTTGTGACGTGACTGGTAAAGAAATATTATCATCACTAAAGCTCTCAACCCAAATTCTAAGCTTTTGGAATGTAGCAAGCACTTCTATGACACTTGCATAAAAAAACATCGGGCTAGAGAGATAGTTTATTGGATAAGGCACTTGTCTTTCCTGTAGCAAAGCTGAATTCGATTTCCATCACCTGATATGGTGCCCTGAGCCATGCCAGGAGTACTATCTCAGCACTGCTGGGTGTTGACCCCAAACAAGCAAAAATACAATTACTAGGATCTTGCACCAGATCTAAAGAATCAGACTCTAATAAGGTCAAGTAGATGGTGAATAACAACCTGGGGATTCTGTCAAACAGAATCCACTTAGAGAACAATTGATGCAACTTTTCTATTGAAAGAATCCTTTATTACAATGGGTTGGGGTTTTTTGTCAGCTTATGATAGTAATGCAGATTCTGGGTTTTGAGGAGAACCTGTTGGGGAGCGGGAAAGAAAGAAAGAAAGAAAGAAAGAAAGAAAGAAAGAAAGAAAGAAAGAAAGAAAGAAAGAAAGAAAGAAGGGAGGGAGGGAGGGAGGGAGGGAGGGAGGGAGGGAGGGAGGGAGGGAGGGAGGGAGGGAGGGAAGGAAGGAAGGAAGGAAGGAAGGAAGGAAGGAAGAAAGAAAGAAAGAAAGAAAGAAAGAAAGAAAGAAAGAAAGGGAAAGGAAAACATAATAGGAGCCTACACATACCTGTTTTTAGAAAGAAAAGTAACAGCTGAAACATCTGAATGCTCATGCAGGCAATTTTTTTTCTTCTTCCCACCAGGTATTTAATCAAGTATATAGTTGGATCCTGTCTATCTAATCTGTGTTGGTTTCACTGGAAAAAAATATCACACTTGAATAGTTTTCACTTGAGCATTTAAAAAAAATTCTTGTCATCTCTGCCTTCTACCAGCAAGGTATCTAAAAATCCAACTTAATTTTGACACTATTCACTTAAAAATAGCCTTAAGTTCATCAATTTAGGTGTATATATCCAAGACTTCAAAAGTGGCAACAAGCCCAGGCTACCACCAAGTCCTCTGACCAGCTAAGGTTTCTACAAACTTCATATCAGACTTCAAATATCTCTTGTAAGTTTAGCTTCATGTCTGCACTTCTGAAGGATAAGTAAGAGGTTCCTAATACACCCTTCTCAGGTTGGATTAAAACTCAGGGAGCCCGTTTTTCATGTTCTTGTCAGGTGTCACATTCTACCAAAGTCCCCAGGTATTTAAGACCCAAGATGTTCTCTGAAACCCTCTCCTCATGGGTTTATTATTGAGGCTTAATAGTACAGTCATGAGTCATTCACTGGCTATTGGCCACTGAACTTAATCTCCAGCCCAGCTCCACCTCCTCTACAGCAGTCAGGAGTGTGACTAAAAGTCACATTTTATCATCATATACAGATCTATGTATGTAATAACTATTAAGATGAAACGTGCTTGGATTAATCAACTCTGGTATGGAATCTAAGAAACTTCTACGGGGGGCACTTTTTACTAAATCTGCTTTTCAAGTTGAGCACCAATGTGGATCAACCACTGGCATAATTCATGGAGAGGCAGCATTAGGACAAAAGAATAAAGAGCTGGAGTGATAGTATAGTGAATAGGGCATTCGCCTTGCACATGAACAACCCAGATTTGATCCTGGGCACTACATATTGTCCCCTTGAACCCTGCCAGGAGTGATCCCTGATTAGAGTTAGGATTAAGCTCTAAGCCAGGTGTGGCCTCAAAACAAAAAGTTTAAAAAAATTAAAAATTAAATGACAAGTCACAAATGGAAGAAAATATTTGAAATATTACTAACAAAAGGTCAGGTATCCAGAGTTTAATTTTGGGTAGGGAGCCACACCCAACAGTGCTCAGAGCTTACTTCCGGCTCTGCACTCAGGAGTCATTCCTGGTGGGGCTTAGGGGGCCATATAGGGTATTGGGGATCAAAGTCATTGTACTATCTCTTCAGCCCCATTCAATTATAATTTTTTTATCATCACAGTAATGAGATAAATATTAATAAGACATTTGAACAAACCCTTCACCAAATATATGTGTGTGCATATGTTTATGTATTTATAGATATATAAATGGCAAGTAACACATAAGAAATTCTTTATTTATATAATTAGTCACCGGAGAGATGAGAATTAAAACTACCACTAGATATCACTACTCTTACTAGATTTGATCCTTTTTTTTCATTTTGCTAAAGTATATAGAAGAATATAGAATTTTTACATAGAAAATAGGTTGACAGATCCTTAAAGAGTTAAACATACCTACCACATGACCTAGCCATTCCATTTCTACTTACATACATAAAGGAAATATAAAATACATGTAGGGGGGTTATACATAATTGTTCATATTAACATGCTGGAAAAGACTAGTATCAACTCAAATGTCCATCAGCAGATGAACTGATACAAAAACATATATACACATAATGCTATCCTACCATTTTAAAGAAATAAACTATTAAATCATTCAATAGCATATATTAATTTCAAAATATGCTGAATGAATTAAAGTATCACATTTTATGGCATTTTTTAAAAATTCTATAGAATGGAAATTAATAAAACCATAGTTGTCTGAGATAAGAGATTCAGTGAAAAAGTGATTATAAGGAGATCATTTTCTGTATTGTGATAATACCCCATTACCTTGATTAAAAGTTTCATGTGTATATACATATGGCAATACACAAGTAATTGTACATTTTAAGTACATATGCATTATAATACAGATCCCAGTAAAACTGCAAAACAAGTATAAATATGACAAAGATATAAAGAATGTCTTTGCCTCCATAGGCTTTACATTTTGAGTTTGATTATCAAGCAGCACAAAAAAAGTTTAAATTAATAAGCATATACCATATAGCTTTACTTCTAGCAGAATTAATATAAATTTCAAGGGCGGGTGATGCACCCCAAGCTCGGCTACAAAAGATGATGGCTGCGGAACAGCGTGCCTAGTGGAACTTTCCAGAATGCCCGCTGGGGAAAGAGGTGGAGGAGGAGTCACGGCTGCCAGAGCTGCTACTCCAAACCCCCCTCTCCCCCCCAACTCCACACTTCCACCACGCTTGCTATCCAACACCAGCCTCGGCCTGCTCTCCGGCTGTAGAAATTGGTGAAAGAAAACACTTACTATGATCTTTTAGGGGGTCAAACCCAATGCCACCAAGAAAGTATTGAAAAAGGCTGACCAGAAACTGTCCTTGAAGTACCAACCAGATAAGAATCCAAATGAAAGAGAGAAGTTTAAACAGATTTCTCAAGCTTATGAAGTTCTCTCATGTAAAGAAAAGGGATTTATATGACAAAGGAGGAGAGCAGGCAATTAAAGAAGGTGGAGCAGGTGGCGGGTTCGGATCCCCTATGAACATCTTTGATATGGTTTTTGGAGGAGGATGAAGGATGCAAAGAGAAAGGAGAGGTAAAAATGTTGTGCATCAACTCTCTGCAACCTTAGAAGATTTATATGATGGCGCAACAAGAAAGCTAGCCCTGCAGAAGAATGTGATCTGTGACAAATGTGAAGGCCGCGGTGATAAGAAAGGAGCAGTAGAGTGCTGTCCCAATTGCGGAGGTACTGGAATGCAAATACGAATTCATCAGATTGAGCCTGGAATGGTCCAGCAAATTCAGTCTTTGTGCATGGAATGCCAGGGCCATGGGGAATGGATCAGTAAGGACAGGTGTAAAAGTTGCAATGGAAGAAAGATAATCCAAGAGAAGATTCTGGAAGTCCACATTGACAATGGCATGAAAGATGGCCAGAAGATACCATTCCAAGGTGAAGGAGACTAAGAACCAGGACTGGAGCCAGGAGACATTATCATTGTTTTGGATCAGAAGGACCACGCTGTTTTCAGCAGGCGAGGAGAAGACCTTTTCATGTGTATGGACATAGTTGGTTGAAGCATTGTGTGGCTTCCAAAAGCCAATATCTACTCTTGACAACTGAACTATAGTAATCACTTCTCATCCAGGTCAGATTGTGAAGCATGGTGATATCAAGTGTGTGTTGAATGAAGGCATGCCAGTTTACTGTAAACCATATGAGAAGGGTTGCCTAATCCTTGAGTTTAAGGTAAACTTTGCTGAGAATGGCTTTCTCTCTCCTGATAAACTCTCCTTGCTGGAAAAACTCCTTCCTGAGAGGAAGGAAGTAGAAGAGACTGATGAAATGGACCAGGTAGAACTGGTGAACTTTGATCAAAATCAGGAAAGACAGCAACATTACAATGGAGAAGCTTACGAGGATGATGAGCACCATCCTAGGGGTGGTGTTCTGTGTCTTAATGGGGCCAGTGAGTAACACACTGCTGGCATTTTGTGTGCAGTAGTGAATGAGTAAAGGACTATCAGCAATATACTCACTACTTGCAATTATTTTGTTTTAATTTTCAACTATAGTAGTGTTTTAAAAGTTAAATGAAGAATGAACTCAAATATGAAAGCTCAAAAAAAATAAATTTCAAGATGATTAAAAGAATATATTAAATAATATTCATTCAAATGCATGAATATTTCTAACAATTCCAAACTAAAAACCAAATATTCAGCCATAGAGTATGCTACAGAATATTTCACACAAGTAAATCCTATATAGCAATGAAAATGAGGAAACTACTAAACCTGCAGATATGTAAGAATCTCCAAAGGAAATAGTGAATAAAATGAAGATTTCCTCTAAAACTCCAAGTAAGGATTTCCTCTAAAATTCTACTATCTTGGGAGTAGGGTGCCTCCAGCAGGTCAATCTGTACCTGTGAGGCGAGTGCATCAGCAGCTTGATGGCACCTTCAGACTTCCATATACCCCAAAATTGCTGCTTTGCCGTTGGCCAGACCCAAAAAACTTGGGGCAAAGTTTGCCAAGAAAGTAAATGGCCAAAAGTTAGGTATGTGGGAGAGACACCCACAAACCACCTCCAGCTCAGCTGTATAATCGGAGGCATGGCCTCTCTGGTTCCTGATCGAACTGCTAAACGACCACGATCCCAGAGACTCAGAAACTAATCTCTAAACCCAATGGCTTTTGGTAGAAATACATCTAGTACCTGCAGTAAGTTACAGGCACTGGGCCACCCCAGGTGGGATTAGGTTTCGTGCCTTGGCCTGTTCCACCTGATGGCCCAGTGGCTGCCATCCTCGAAAGGCCACTGGACAGTCAGGTTTGGACCAACAGTGATGAGAAACGCAGGGCCTCATGGGATGGGGGTGGAGCTGGCCCTTTCCTCCCCGTCCCAACAAGACCCTGAGTTGCCGCCCACAAACAGCCTCTCTGGCTCCTGATCAAGCTGCTTAGATATATCCAAGAGACTCAGGAACAAATCTCGGAACCCAGTAGGTTTGGACAGAAATCCCTCCAGATTTAATTGTTAAAATTTTGGAATTTCAAAATCGTGTGGCCACTACTGCAGCCGTGCGACATCATATGTTATTCATAGCCAGCAATAGAAAACAAATTGTCTACTGTTGCCTTTTCAGCAGATCTGAGTGTTGGGGTAAAATCCCAAAAAATAATGGTGGGTCTGGTGTCAAAATATTGAGTGGGATCGAAGTAGAGAGAGAGTACTGTGGAAATCATCTGCCCCACAGGTAAGCGGAGGGTGTGGGATGAGGGCATACCGGGGTTTTGGGGGTGGAGAATGGGCACTGGTGAAGGTACAGGTGTTTCATTGTATGACAGAGATTTAAACCCAAAAGCTTTGTAACTGCTCTCACAGTGATTCAATAAATAAAATTATAAAAAATGGAAAAAAAGGTAAGGTGGAGTTCATGCCCAATTCAATCAGCTAATCAGTGGCTGAATAAATAGCAGTACTCCTACATAAAAAATAAAATATAATAAAATTTTACTACTTTATGAAAGCTGGTAGAGATAGGATGGCATTGGGCTATACTAACTAGAAGAATGACAAGGATGGCTTCTTCTACATCTTGGTCTTGAGCTAGGTGTTGGTACACAGCAGTATTCACTTCATGAAAATTAAGTGTAGCCTTAAGATTAATATACTTTTTCCCTGTACTTTTAACTTCAATAAAGATATTTTAAACAAAAGCCAACTACAGTCACATTATACTAGTGAGGTAAGGGATGATAATAAGAGACTCAAAACCATGTGATAAAAAGGCGCCATGTGCTAGATATGGAATTTAGATTATTTGGGTCCACTGGGAAATCATTAAAAGGTTCTACATGACAAATGTTATAAAATGTTTAGCACAGCGGTAGGGTGTTTGCCTTGCGAACAGCCAGTCCGGCCAAGCCGGGTTTGATTCCTCCGCCCCTCTCGGAGAGCCCGGCAAGTTACCAAGAGTATCTCACCCACACAGCAAAGCCTGGAAAGCTACCTGTACGTATTCAATGTGCCAAACACAGTAACAAGTCTCAAAATGGAGACATTACTGGGACCGCTCAAGCTATTCTATGTACAACGGGAGGACAGTGTTTTTAAAAATCACAATTAAACCACCATCGTGCCATAACTAAACTGGGGAAAACAAAATAAACATGATCATGTATATTATAGGCTGACCAAAGTGCTTAGCACAAGTTCCAAAACCACTTATAGCTAGTACTGCCATAATTCATTACATTTTGAAACAGAAATTATGAGATACACCTTTATTATATGGATCAATGAGAAAGAAGGGGAAAATAAATAAGGCAGTTAAAATATCAAAACACAATTTCATTGTTGTTGACTGTAGTTTGGATATTTTGCTCTGTCATTTCTTAACACCATAGATGTACCTGAATCTCCTTAATCACTGTCCCCATTGCTTCTCATCTATCTCTTCTGCCCTCCTCCTTCACTCATTTCTTTCCTTCATCTCCCTATATTCTGGGGCCAAAGTGATCTAGGCACACCCCCTTTAAACCACTGCATTTCCTTATCTAGTTATTCTAAATACACATATAAGTGATATCGTTCTAAAAAGTGTCTATCATATAGTAGACTGGAGCTGGGGAGGGACAAATAGAAAGAACCTGGGAACAATGGTAGAGGGAACTTGACACTGGTGGCAATATTGGTGATGGAACATTGTATATCAAAAACCCAGCTATGGATAACTTTATGATTCACAGTTCTTTAATAAAATAAAATTTTGAAGAAAAAAATTTTGATGTACCAGTAAACCCAGTCACTAAAAAATATTGGTAAAAATAAATAACTCTTTGAAAAATAAAATTAAGTATCACAAACAATAGTATCTTACAGTTTGATTTTAGTTTGCTTTATATAAAAAGGTACTTCTGGATTTGCTGAGCCATAGCTTTTCATATGTCATTCCAGGCATGAATAAAAAAGCAATCATTCTACTAAAATGTCTTCCCATTCAGAATCTCACCATTCTGGATCATTTTCAGATAGAGAATCCTCCAACTCTGTGATAACATGATCATTTGTCTGGCAATGACAATAGCAATGATGGAAGACCGGTCACCTGAAAGCCATGGGCTGCTTTTGCCATCTATGCTGTTAACTATAACCATCTTATTTAATTTCTGGATTGAAAACATCAAATACACCAACTGAGAATCTCAGGTACCTAGGGGGTGAATCTCAAATTCATTTGTGGTATGCTTGGAGTTTCCTGGAATAAAGGCACTTTAAGATATCCACATAACGTTTCCAGACCATCTCTCCTTTCTGAACAGTCCCCCAAATTCATACTCAGGTTTCAAATCAGTTACACTCCCTTCTCACACCCAAAGCCAGCTATTGCTGACTCCTATATGTGGAACAGGAACAACACTTATATATCAAATTGCTGCTCAGGTATGATTCTGTAATAGTTTCAATTCTGTTAAACACTTTGTGTTCTGAATTTTCTGTTCTTATTTTGGCCCCAAGTGATTCAACACTAAGTCTGTGTTCTGATTAAAAGTTTACTATAGCATTTCTTTTTGTTCCAAAGATATGAAAATTTTCCTTTTTCCTGTCTACTAAAATGTGGTAATTCAATTTAAACCCACCAATCTGCTCGGGGGAGGGGGGGAGGAATTCAATATGCTTCTATTTCACATGTCAGATGACAGCTCTTACCTGACTTGTACCTCACACCAAGTCTCTTCCCTGGGTTTTATTTCCTTAGACTTTAAGTTCCTTAAAGTCAGCCATAGAGTTTCTCATGTTGAACTCAAAAGTCATACTACACTACAACTACTGGGTTCTGAGTAATTAAAAAATCTATGTTTGTCTGATTTGATAAAATTTTTAGATTACAGTAGATTCCTTTCTAGGATCAATTTGGTTGAGAAATGGCAAAGTAGCCTTAGGCAAAGCACTTCGCTAAAGCTTAAATTTTATCATCTGAAACATAGGGATTATGAGATTATGATAGTAGTCAATCTCAAGAGATTGTTCTAAACAAAATACCTGTCACACTCAGAATGAAAAAATTTTAGATGACATTACCATTACATTGATCAACTTTATTATTCTATGATCATTACCAACAGAGACATGAGGCATAGGGAGAGTGACAGGAGATAAGACGTCCAACGGCAGCCGCAACTTCTTATTGTCTAGTTCTCCCTCTTGGGGAACCCAGCAGGCTACCGAGAGTATCCTGCCCACAGGGCAGAGTTTGGCAAGCTCCCCATGGCGTATTCTATATGCCAAAACCCAGTAACAATGATGAGTCTCATTCCCCTGACCCTGAAAGAGCCTCTAATTGGCACTTGCTAAAATCTTGGGGCTAGGACGAACGGAGACGTTACTGGTGCCTGCTCAAGGAAATCGATGAACAACGGGATGACAGTGATATAGTGATACAGTGATTTAATGGGAGTCATTCTGGTTCACACTCAGCTGTGCTTTTTGATCTATTTTAGGGATCACTCCTAGTAGGGCTAGGGAGATCATATGTGTCTTTACCTACTTTACCTACTGTGCTATTTCTCCCATCCTCACCATAAATATAAACATTTAGTCTCTAAATGGATGGATAAAATCAAAATAAAGTTTAGCAGAACATGAACCTATAGATTATGTATATGATAACAGTCTCCAAAATAGACAGGAAACAAGGTTTCTGAGACATTGAAGGTATGCATTTAAAAAAGAGTATAAGTATGTCACTTACTCAAGTTACAGGGGAACCCAATAATCAAATAAAATGGCATCTGTATAATTATTAAAACATAAGCTGACCTTTAAGAATATAAAACCTAATGCCAAGGTACCAGGCATCATTTTGATGTTTTATGGGCCCAAATAACAGAATAGTTACTAAAGTTATTTTCCAATCTATCTTGTCCAAAGTTGAACTTGCCTAACAAAACAAAACCTATAGAACCACACAATATTAAATAACTTAAATAAGGAGAGAAAACTTACACCATGAAAAAGTCAAAGAAAAAAATACTAAAAGTTGAAAACCTGGGTTCATACATTTATATTAATTTGGAACTGTAATATGTTACCTCTAACCACATAACTTAATTTCCCTCAAAAATATTTAGTTTGTAATTATCACTGATTTTCCTCCCATTAGTTTCTGAATATGCAAAATATGCTTCATTTTAATTTCATACTAAATCAGTATATCTGAACCATTTCTTATCAAGATTTCAAAATAGAAACAGCATACAATGGCAAATTCAGGACATAACGATAAAAAGCAAAGATCACAAGAAGATGAAGAAAAAGAATCTACCTATAGTCTTTGGAAGCCTCTAATTCATTTCCAGGAATACTTGAGTATTTTTCTAATACCAACAATTCAACAAGTTAAGGATGCCAGAACTATGTGACAGGAGAAATCCCACTCGCCAGAGAACTCTGTAGACAATAATTATCTTGGCTAGTCTAATACTGTTTGGGTTTCATGTTTTGCTTTTTACTTTTTTTAATGTCCACATTCATTATTCTTGCTTTGAATAATAGCATTTTGAAAATCCTGTGAATCTTCTCAAGCTACTCTTGGCCCAGGTGGTTTTGGGGGAAAGTGATTCCAATCTTATTTGTAACTCCAAGGGAAGGTTTGGACTCGGGAAGTTTATTGTAATTATCTGGGAAGGGCACTGGCATATGAACTACAGTGGCACCATTGAATGACTAAAATTCAATTCTGTGAGTTTTGTTGGAACTCTTGGGCTACATAGCATTTTCTATTAGGTTGTGAAATTAGGATGTAAATTAGGATGTAAACCTAGAGCTATTATAGGTCATATTTACAGGAAAGTGAGCACTGGGATCAGAATAAAGCCCACACAAAAACATGCAGAGCTGAGCTGGGAAAGAATGAAACCCTGATAATACTTTCAGCTGGTTCAACTGTATTTCTTAATTCTTCAGTTATCCAAATCAGTAATTTCCTTGGTTCTCCTTGGTTCTCTCTCTCTCTCTCTCTCTCTCTCTCTCTCTCTCTCTCTCTCTCTCTCATCTCTCTCTCATCTCTCTCTCCTCTCTCCACTCTCTCTCTCCTTTTCTCCCTCCCTCTTTCCTTCCCTCTCTCTTTCTCTCTCATTTATTGTGCGACACACAGCAGTGCTTCAGAATCACAGCTGGGAGCTGGAGCGATAGCACAGCACGTATGGGTATGGCATTTGCCTAGCATGTGACTGACTCGGGTTCAATTCTCAGTATCCCATATGGTTCTGTGAGCACTGCCAGGAGTAATTCCTGAGTGCATGTGCAAGGGGTAACACCTGTGCATTTCCGGGTGTGACCCAAAAAGAAAAAAAAAAGAAGAATCACTGTTGATGTGGCTTGAAGGACCATGTAGGGTCTTGGGAATTGATCTCAGATTGCATGCAAGACAAGCTCTTTTTCTGATGTGCTGTCTCTCCAGCCCCTAAACTGAGTCTCTTATAAGCAAAGAAAAGTAATTTTAAAGACACTCTACTTCCAATAGCATCTGCTAACCAAAACATTAGCCTATGGAGAAAATACTTACTATCCCCCTCCTCACATTACCAATTTTTGCGAAAACGATTCAGGAAATACAAATCTGAAGGAAGCTGATTTTTTTAAAAAATGCATTTGAATGAATTCAAATTCCTAATATAGGCAGAAGGTCTCTGTTTTATTTCAGTGCCTAATTAGACTGGGACAGACTTTTTCTAGTAGACACAAAGACACAAATGTGCACTTAGAATTTTAACTTGTAGTCACGGTTTCATTAATACGAAGATAGAAGGGAGTAGGTAGAAATACTAAAATCTCCCATCAGATCAGGCTCCCTGAATTTCTGCAGAGACCATTGCAAGCCTCCTCATTCATTTGTCATCACTGCTACAACCATCATCACATTCCTCTGCAAACTAACTAGATTAACTCTATCTCCCACAAAGGAAAAAAGATATTTCAGGTACGTACTGCCTTGTAACTCCAAATTTCCCACAATCTTGCCCCATCTTTTCTTCTCCCCTCTTCCAGAACAGCTTCCTCTCTATTCCTCCATGTCTTCCTTGGATTCATTTGTCAACGATATATTATTAGTTCTCACAAATGCACCTTCTTTCTGCTCACAAGAGAATACTTAAGCATGCTCATATATACCTGTCTTCATATAAAAATCACGCCTCAGATCCAACATGGTACACTTTCTTGTTAACTCTTCTCCTTTACACCAAATTTCTTGAAAGAGGAGCCAGAGCGAGGGTACAGTGGGTAGGGATATGCGTTGCACATGGCTGACCCGGGTTCAATCCCCATCACCCTACAAAGTCCCTCAGCTCCCATCATGGATGATCCCTTGTGCACAGAGCCAGAAGTCAGCCTTGAGCACTGCCAGATGTGGCCCCAAAAGAGAAAATAATCTTGAAAGAACTGTGACAATAACTATGTCTATTTATTCAACTTCCATTCACCGGATCAGTATCCTTAAAGAAATAATGAAAATGTGTGTATGTGTGTACCCCAATGGACTGCTATTTGGAAAAAGGCACATAAACAAGGTGAAATAATTTATACAATACTCTAACAGTTAAGTTTCATCAAGTAAAAACATTATTACACATTTATGTACTTCATTAAGATTTACTGACTGACTTTATATGAAGAGCTCCACATGAGATGCTTTATTTTAAAAACATAAAATCTAGTCTTCCCTCAATCTTCTCACAATCCAGAGGAAGAGAGAAGCAGAAAAAAACATACACAATTAGAGAATGAGCACTGGTGGAGGGATGGGTACTCAATCATTGTATGACTTATATGTAAGCACAAAAAGTTTGTAAGTCTGTAACTGTACCTCATGGTGATTCATTAAATACATAAATAAATAAATAAAATTTTAAAAAGAACATGCACACACAATTATAGATTTCCCCCTGTATTCCAAAGTAGAGCAGTTCTATGAAATCCTTTGTAAGTTGAAATGATGTAAATTGTGTAAAACATGAAGAAATAATTGCTACTAGTTTGGAAACACATTTTAGCACTCAGACCCAACAATTAGATTCCAAAATCATAATAAATAACACATAAAACTAAAAATGACATGAACAGAGGCCAGAGGGATAGTACCATAGGTAGAGTACCTGCCTTTCATGCAGACGACATAGATTTCATACCTTGCACCTCAAATGGTTTTCTGAGCTCTGTCATGCCTCCCCCCTGAGAGCAGAGCCATGAGGAAGCCCTGAGCACTGTCAGGTCTGGCCCAAAAAAAGCAAAAAATAAACTAAAAATAAAATGAAGCAAAAATAAAATGACACATATAGTAAAAATAGGAATGATATGACAAACACAGTATATAAAAAAGGAGTTGGAGGGAAGGAAAGAGCTTTTCAGAATAACTTGCTGGTTGGGGTACATGTGGCCTCTATAGAAATACATGGAAAATGCAGTATTTATTCTTTTGCTCTTGTCATTTTATCCATTTATATGTATATATGTATATATATATTTTCCATCTCAACTAATACTAATATATATACACATACATATATGTATATATATTTGTCTCTTTAAAAACTTGAAGACCTGGATCTTGCGAGTCTTGTATAAAAGCAAAGTAGATTACCACGCACTTTTCCAAGGCAGGGAAATACCTATACCAGTCATGGTGATACTTCTTACAAGTTTGGAATAAACCAATGAAAATATAAGTGGATTCACTGTAGAAGGCCTTTCAGGATATGGATGGCACCACTCAGTCAGACAGCAGTCATGTGGACCAGAAGCGCTGGTGTCCCTTGAAGTTTAATAACACAGAGGAACTGAGCAGAATGGAGTTTAACTCTAAACCCCTAACCTCTCACTAGGTAAAGAGATGATAATACTCAGCACTCAAACTAAGTGATTAGAGCAACCAAAGACAGTTAAGGAGGGCTCCGTGTTTATAATCCAAAACCAAAATTCTACATCTGATTCTGATAGATTATTTCCAAATTTCTTCTGAGTATTCCTAGAGGAACATAGGAAAGTATGATAGGAATTTTTTCTTGTTTCTGCCCTTCTGTGTGGGAAAATCTACTTCATGTGAAAATCTCCATATCCAAGGTAATATCTGGTCTGAAAAAATATGGAGGGGGCCCCTGCTATAACAAAGATGATGTGCTTCCTAATACCAAACTTCAATGTCAAGGCTGAACACTTATTTTTTTTTTTTTTTTTGCTTTTGGGGTCACACCCGGCAATGCACAGGAGTTACTCCTGGCTCTGCACTCAGGAATTACTCCTGGCGGTGCTCAGGTGACCACATGGGATGCTGGGAATCAAACCCGGGTTGGCCATGTGCAAGGCAAACGCCCTGTCCACTGTGCTATCACTCCAGCCCCTGAACAGTTATTTTAATTTGAGGTGGCTGGGTTGGGGCCATACCCGCAGTACTCTGAATTTGCAGCTCCCTGCTGAGCTTCTTGTACCCAAGTGTGTATGATTTTAAAAACATATTGATTTGGAGCTACTAATTCTGAAATTCTTTTGACAATTAGTGATGTACCTTGTCAAATTTGATCCATTTCTTTGCTTCATAACTTCTTTGAAGAAAACTGTTAATTTTAGAATACTTCCTTAATTTCCTAAAATACTTTCTTATTTTCTATCTCAACTAATATGTTCTCATTAATGAACCATTTGATGAAATCTCACTATAGACTGCTAACTATCAACTCAATATCCATTTCTCACTACTTGATAATCCAGTACATTTCGACAGCAGGTTAAAATTCAATAAATTAATTGAATACCAAAACAGTAACAACAAGTCTCACAATGGAGACGGTACTGGTGCCTGCTTGAACAAATCGATGAACAATGGGACGACAGTGTAGTGCAGTGCTACCTACATATAAATATGATTATGCCTTATTATCTTATTATATTACTATGTTGGTGTCTTAAATATGACATGTTTATGTCTCTTTTACATAAATATATTTATTATATTCTCTTTCTCCATGTAAAACAATTTTTAGTTTTAGAAATTTCTAGAAATTTAGTAAATTTAAAGTAATTTCTATTGTTCATGCACACATTGATATTCCACTATAATTTTCCTGAGTATAGTGTTTTTCCGAAATTTCCCTACTTTCATAGTTTTTGTTCTTAAAAACCACAATGGCATGAACTACCTATTTGGTACACAGAGTCCCATTAATACTTAAAGTAGATAACTTGCTTTATCAACTGGTTTATCAGTGCCCTACTAAGAATGCAATTGCATTTCATGGGTAAATGATTTACTCCTGGGGAATATTTTATTCTTTGCTTCATTACAAGGTCAATTGTAGCCTTATTTCTGTCCCATTTTTTTCAAGACTAGATGCATTTAACAGCTGCATGCTTAATTATTTAAGACTCTAATTCAGCACCTATCATTAAATTATCTCCTTCATTTGGAGGTGAAATTCAGTACAACTCAACTAAATGCCCTTTACCCATCCACCATGTGTCTTATCTAAACTGATAGATGGCTAGCTCATTGTACTGCAAAATGTGATTTTAACTTCTCATCTCTGTTGTTCAACACAGAGTTTGCTAGCAAAAAAAAAAATAATAATAACTTTTACCTATGAATTCTAAGGGATCTCTGACTTTTATAAACACATGTTAAGGGGCCACAGATACAGCAAGGCCTGATAATGTTCACTTAAATGTTTACTGTCTTCCAACCCTGCCAGTGTCTACTGCTGAAGGCATTTCCAAATCATAGAGGTGCAGAAAAAATAACATCCCTTAGAAATAGTCTTCAACAAATCACTGGTGGTAGTTGGTATTAAGACATCAAATCTTTCCCTGCTGAATATAATAATTCTAAGGCATGAGCTTTTCACTATTTCCAAGTTTTTCCAGTATCAAACTCAGTTCTCTTTCCTTGTTACTTTTTTCCCTTTCCTAGTGCTCCTCCTTAATATTTTTTTAAAAATTACTTGTACTCAAATCTTTGACTCAAAGTATGTTTCTGGGGAAAAGTCATTATAAAGAAGAAGTCAAAGAAATCAGACTTTTTTTTTAAATCTTTTATACCTCAGGGAGAATAATCCCAGTCAATAGACAGGATACTAAAAATTGATGATCAACCAATTACAATAAAATGAGAATAATGATGATGCATAATACCTTAAAAGGTTATGAAATATCTAGAAAGTTTACTGTCCAGAGAACTATAGGTATTGGTACTATTGCTATAACTCTTGGGTACATATTTTCTTTCTAAGCTAAAACTAAACTAAACTAAACAGAATAAAACTTACTGAGTACATACTATGTACCATGACTTCATCCTGAAAATTAAATCTTCAGGAGACAATTACAGTTCAAATTTAGTAAATATATAGCTATATAAGAGACATTCACTGAAAGAAATATCAAAGAGATTGGCAGTGACGTAGTAAACGTGTCCTCGGTTGTAGAATAACAAGATTGAAGTTTCATCCCACACTATAATTCTATTTTTCGGGGCCAAGAGATAGTACAGCAGGTAGAGTGCTTGCCTTACATGCAGCCAACTGAGGTTCAATACTTGCCACCCCATACGATTTCCTGAGCACTGTGTAAACTCACACAAGGGGGGCTCAGCACCCACACAGCGGCGGTGGCTCTATCTCTTCCGCCGCCCGCGTTCGGTAGTCTCACCCTTCTCCCACCCCGGAGAGGTCGATGGCGATGGTCAGGTGGAGGAAGGAATGAGGGCCAGGCTGGTAGGTATTAGTCGTAGTTTATTCTGATTCTCTCCTCATCTGTCTCTGCTCCTGTCTCTCTCTGTCTCTCCTCATCTCTCCTTCTGTCTCTGCACCCCCTGCCCAATCTACAGTCTCCTTATATCTCTCTCCAAGAGAATGGGGGAAACAATTACATATAGGTGTGGTCACAATCAATAGGGGTGGAGATCAATAGGGGTAGAAATCTTAGCCTCAGAGAAGACCGCTCCTAGGACAGATCCTTCCTCAGCAGGAGGATCCACCCTAGAGCATAATCCCATGGGTGTGCCTTTCCTCTCCTTGTCCGACAAGCATATAAGAATATAATATAAATCATTTTGTATGGATACAGTAAGAAATATATTAAACTTAATAGAATTGCTCTCCTAGGGCCATCTCGATCTCAGACTACAGTGCTCAGGCCAGATAGTCTTTCCCACACCTAGCAGGATCCTAGTCTTGTCATTACCTTTGGATCATGACAGCATTTGTCTATGATCAAACTCTTAACTTATAGTTAAGAATTGTGGCACTTTGGCCTGGCCCATTTCGCTGCCAGGGTAGCTCACTGCTTGCCCTGGGTTTATTCAGTCCCTCGTCGGGACCCTGCTTTTGGGGTGTTAGGAACTAAGGGCAACTGAGGCTTAAGTCAAGAAAGAAGATGCCCGGGAGTGAATATTCAAGGCCAGTCAAATCCTAAATTACAAAGCATAGTGTTAATGGTCTTCCTGTATCTATACAAAAAGGATATTACTTTAAAGTAAATTGTTCATAAGGCATAAGGAGAGGAGAAAGGCAATATTTCACTTATACATATAAAGTCATAGATTTCTGGGAAAATGATCTTACAAATTAACAAAGTCTGATTAAGGGGAAAGCTGATTAACTGGGTGGGAAGGACAGCATAGGGAAGACTGTTTACATGTTTACATGTAAACACAATGGAAGTGGAAGTGCCTCTGGAGCACTGTGATGGGTGTAACCAGATTAATGGGTGTAACCAGATAAACCTAAACTTCTTGTGGAAGGACAAAGCAATGTTACCCAACAGAGCACTGCTAAGAGTGATTCCTGAGTACAGCGCCTGGAGCAAGTCTTGAGCATCACCAGGTGTGGCCCCAAAACCAAAACCCAAAAATTCTATTTCCAAATGAAAAGGTTTAAATGTCTTTGCAGTGGGCAAAATATGCCAATGGGACTACCGTGGAGCTTTAAGAGGGTGATGTGCTTCCTTTTTTTCTCGGAGACCTGCTTGGTAGTCACATGAGTAGAAGACTAGTCTTCTAAGAATGAGAGGCAATGACCCATTGTCTCAAAATTCTACCAATCAATCATCATATATGTGATTGAAATTTACAAAGAGCAGCTGGTTTAGTCAGTGCTGTTGGATGCACTTCTATCCAAACTTTTTTTTTTTGATAGAAGGGAGAAGCTCCCAAGTGGTTCTAAGGAGGCTTGAAGGCTACTCCTGGCAATTGTTCATCAACCAGGATGCTTGACTAAATGCTATGACTAAATGCATGCTTCTCAGGCCTTATGGTCCCAGGGAACCACCAGAGTGACCCAGTAGAGATTAGAGCCTAAAGGTTCACGGGGGCTGTACCACTTTGGTGGGGGGGAGGGAGGTAAATGGTACTAGGGATCAATCCAGATTGAATGCATTCAAGACGCACATCCTAATCCCTGTACCATATCCCTTTCTAACCAGACTTTAAATTTTGTAGTTTCTCTTCATTTGGTCTTTAAACACTTGTTTTAGAGATGCCATTTACATTCTTACTTCTGAAAATTTCCTATATGCCAAGACGCATTAGTGTCCAGAATTTTCTCCTTAGCTATGGATTCAAATGACCCACAAACTAATTGATATCTCCACTTAATCACTTAATCACTTAACTTCCCGTTAGTCAGCGATTTCCTCGAGCAGGCGTCAGTAACGTCTCCATTTGTCCCTGTCGTGTGCTAGTGTAGACCAATGGTGTCTGTTCACTCTAGGAACATGAAGAGCCTCAAACCAATCGTTCATGATCTTGACGAAGAAGTCAGACCATCTTGTAGTGTGTGGCCACACGGTCTCTTGACATCCTGTGGATTCCAGTCGGTAACAGCTCTAGTCCAGCGGTCGTCTTTAAATCTCATTACATGACCAGCCCATCTGATTTTTGACACCTTGGCAAACAAGACAGCGTCCCTGATTCTTGATCATCGACGGATGTCAGAACTCCGGATTCTTTCTCTCATTTGAGTGAAACGTGATATTCCAAGCATAGCTCTTTCAATTCTTCTTTGGGAGACCTGAATAGCGTTCTCATCTTGTTTGCGTAGGGCCCATGTCTCTGAGGCATATGTTAATGCAGGAAGAACAGTGGAATCAAAGAGATGTGCCCGGACCCGGAGGTTCTTCATCCTCTTAGCTATTTCTTCGACGTTCTTGAAGGCGTTCCAAGCCGCTCTCTTCCTCCTGTACAGCTCGGGTGCCAGGTCATTTGTCATGTTGACCTCTCGACCTAGGTACACATAGCTGTTGCATTCGGAGATGGTAGTTCCACTGAGAGCAAATTGGGCGTGAGGAACAAGGCTGTTTCTCATAAACATTGTCTTCGTAAGATTCAGCTGTAGTCCTACCTTTCCACACTCACGGTCAAAATCAGCCAGCATTTGTGCCGCGTGGCTGATGTTTGGTGTTATTAAAACAATGTCATCAGCAAAGCGGAGGTGGTGTAGTTGCCGACCATCTATCTTCACTCCCATTCCTTCCCATTCCAGTCGTCGCATGATGTTATTGAGGGTCGCACTGAAGAGTTTCGGTGAAATGGTATCACCCTGCCACACCCCTCTCTTGGCATCAACGATCACTTCTTTGTAGAATGGTGAGATCCTGGTAGTGAATCCGCAATACAGCTCACGGAGGATCTTGGTGTATTGGGCTTGAATGCCCTGATTGGCTAGGGCTTCAATGACCGCTTCCGTCTCAACAGAATCAAAGGCCTTTTTTAAATCAATGAACGTTAAACAGAGCAGCATCTTGAACTCCCGAGAAACCTCAATGAGCTTGGTTATCGTGTGGATATGGTCGATGGTGCTGAATCCTTTGCGGAACCCGGCTTATTCGCATGGTTATCTTTCATCTAGTGTTCTGCCAATCCTACTTAGGATGACTCGAGTGAATAACTTGTAGATGACAGACAATAGGCAGATCGGGCGATAGTTGCCAATGTCAAGGATGTCTCCCTTCTTGAACAGTAGTACGGTCCTGCTGGTTTTCCAGTGGGACGGAACCTTGCATTCAGACAGGTAGCGTGTGAAGAGCCAAGCCAGTGTATTGATGAGTACTGATGGCAGGTTCTTCAGGTGCTCAGGTCTGACCTTGTCTGGGCCAAGTGCTGTTCATTTCTTTACTGACGAAATGGCGTGTCGGATTTCGGAAGGGAGAATGTTGAGAACGACATATCCATCCTGTGGAATTTGGTATGTCGGCAAGTGGACATGGCTATTGAAGAGATTTGAGTAGAAGTCATGGATAATCTTCTCCATTGCTGTTCTGGAGGATGTGATGAATCCATCAGGATGTCGGAGGGCAGTCATCTTGGTCTTGTAGTTGGCGAAGGACAGGCAGGTGTTACGAATACTTTTCCCGGCTTCTGCCACTTCTACCAGCACTTCTGCTCTTCTCTCTTTGAGGTCTTCCTTGATCGCATCTCTGCACTGCTTTGCGAGCTCGGACGTTAGCTTGCGGTTGCCTGAGAGGCCAATAAAATCTCAAGGTCGAACTAGGCTGCCACAACGAAGGAAGACAAAAATGATCATCTGTACTTTCAGTGCACGTACGCTAGCATCAGATGCATCCATCGAAGACCTGATGGTATAAGCACGAAAGATCAAGTACGACATCATTGGTCTGACCGAGACAAGAAGGCATGAATCTAACCATGCCGTTTTTGACACTGGAGAAGAATTGTTCCTTGGAACATGCGATAAAAGAGGTGTTGGAGGCGTCGGTGTCCTTGTCAACACAAACTTGGCCAAGAGCATTGATTCATTCGAATGCCTAACAACTGGAATCGGACGTTTACATTTGAATAGATGTGGCTCACTGCCTGCAGTTTCTATCTTCATTGTCTACGCACTGACATCTCATTATGATGAAAGAGAAATTGAGAAGTTCTACATGGAGCTGGAGAAGTTCTATAAAGAAGACCACACCTTCTACAAGATCATTGTGGGTGATTTTAATGCCAAGATAGGACCGAGAAGATCAGCTGAAGAACTTCACATTGGGACCCATGGCCTAGAATGGAACGAACAGGGTGAGAGACTGTCTGAGTTCATCATGTCGACCAAGACCATCCATGGTAACTCACAGTTCCAGAAGGCAGAATCTAAACGTTGGACATGGGAGTCTCCCGGTGGACGATTCCACAACGAAATAGACCACATCATATTCAATCGACGGTTTTGCCTGACCGATGTCGCTGTTGTCCCAAAATTCTGAACGGGATCAGACCACCGTCTCCTTCATGCAAAATTCTACTTCACAGAGCAGGGAGAAAGGGCTGCAAAGTTTAAAAAGAGAACTCCCAGAACGACCACCAACTGGGAGCTCTTTGGCACTATTGTGGCAACATGGGAAGATGCCATTGTTGACAACATTGATGAGGAATACGATCGACTGGTTCAGCACCTCCTTGATTGTGCGAGGAACAACAAGAGAGAGATAGACACAAAAAAAAAATGCCTGTCTTCGAAAACTCTTGAGCTTATTCGCCAACATGGTTTGGCGCATGCCTCAGATATCTCCACTAGCATACCCAAAGGTAAATTAGAGATATTTTTCCCCAGAAATGTACATCTTTCCTACCAAATTTTCCCTATTGTAGATAAAGGCAATTTTGCTCTTCTAGAGGTTCAGGTCAAAAATCCTTAAAGCAATCTTTGACTTTTCTGTAACCTTTACCCAATTCTGAGGAAATACTTTCAAAATCTGAGTTATGGGTCACTATTCACCAATTTTACCACTACACACATGGTCTAATCATCATCATCTCTTGCCTGGCTTACTGCAATGTTCTCCTGATCAATTTCCCTGATTCCCCTTGACTACTCTTTCAAAGTGTAGATCATTTTCTGACATTCTGTATGATCCTTTATTAAACATTATTTTCTGTATCTTTACATGCATAAAAGAGATCAGGGGTAGGGTACTAGGGATGAAACCCAAGGCATCATGCATACAAGGCATATCCTAACATATCCCCAGCCTCGCATTCTTCATAGAAGAGTTTGTGGTGATCCCAGATATGCTTAAATGCCACCCCAAAGTAGAGTGGTGCTCTGAATGTGTATTGAATGAATTAATGCTTTTGCAATGTGCTTGTCATTTTTCATCTAGTCTGTCAAGAACAAAGCAGAGCAAGCAGACACTGGCCTACTAACTGACCACTCATGCAATTTTTATTTTAATCCCACCAGTCAAATGACTAACTTAGAATCAAAGATTTTACTGTTTTATAATGACATCTGCCTTCATTGTATACCCTAAATGGAAAAGATGATTATATTTTTATTAGGGGGGACCTGGGGGAGAAATTTTGGACTACACCCAGCAGTACTAAGGGCTTACTCATGGCTCTGTGCTCAGAGATCACCCTGGTGCCAGGGAACGAACCTAGGTCAGCCATATGCAAAGCAATTGCCCTACCTTCGGTACAATCACTCTGGTTCCCAAGATAACTGTCTTTAACAGGCAAGCTATAGTTTAAAACATATTTAAAACAAAATTTTCTCTCTGAAAAGAAACAGAAAAATACTTTATAAATTCTTTTTTCATTCTTCTAGCTCATGTAAATAGAAATTCTGAGGACAATTGGATTGTTCTGACTCATTTTTTTCCCATTACTTTCTAGAAAGTACAGTGATGTCATTATTCTCAATTACTGTGGTTGATTCTGATTTTGATATTTTTCCAGCCATTATATAGAATGCATATAATTTGCAAGTCCAATTTCATGTATTTTCATTATAAATGTTTTCTATTTTCCAGACTATAATATATGAAACATGACAGCATCCTTTTGAGTTTTGATAATCCACACCTCCAGCCAGCTCAAGACATTATTATTAATTTTTTCTATTCAAAGGAAACAAGGATAATTTTTTAATTGAATTATCATGAGATACATAGTTACAAAACTGTTCATGATTGGATTTCCAGTCATACAATGTTCCACCACCCACCCCTCCTCCAGTGTACATTTCCCACCATCAATGTCCCCAATATCCCTCCAACCACCTCCCCACTCTAGCCTGTCAGGGACTTTTTTTCTTCCCTCTCCCCTCTTCATTCTCCCCTCTTCCTGCCTTACCTCCCTTCCTCTATTTCTCCCTCCCTCCTCCTGTGTCTCCCTCTCCCCGCCCCCTCTGCATTATGGTTTGCAATACAGATAAGAGACCATTAGACCATCATGTTTCGTCCTTTTCCCACTTTCAGCACACAGCTCCCATCCAGAGCAATCACTTCCAACCATCATTGTCACAGTGGTCCCTTCTCTACAGGATAACTTTTTTATCATTATCCAATGTTGAAAATTATTGAAAAATCTAGATATTAAACCTATAACTATACAGATATGCTTGCAAATATCCTGAAATTTTATTCTTTTTAAACAAATTTCCTGTGATCATGGGAGGCTTAACTTTAGAGTCCTCTTCCTAGAATAGAATTTTAAAACTGCATCTTCGTATAATTCTTTGGGCTTTATAAATATTAAATAAATTCCCCCACATTTTCAGGAAATGAGATTAAGAAGAAGCAATATAGAAGGATAAAATTCGTCCAAAACAGAGCAACCCTTTTCTCTAATACAAAAAGTATCAAGTTCAGAATCCTTAAGGAATCAGGGAAATAGAAACAAGTCAAATGGTCTGATGGCACAGAGCAGTAGTTGATGGTTTCTGTGGCGTCATAAACATCCCTGACCTCTAGATAGCAGAAGCAGCTGCTGCTCAGCCAAAGTTGGGGAGAGAAAGTTACAGTGAGAAAACATTGGCGTTTGCACACTTTTTACATTTATATACATATATGACTTTAAATAGAATGGCCAGAAATCTAGATTTTTAGGAGAAGTTTTATACCGTATATGCCAAACTAAATGTATATAAGCAAGGAGTTTGAAAAACCAATAAAGAATTGTTGAATATTCACTACCAATTAGAATTAAGTGTTCTACTTCTTCTAGCTTTAAAGCACAGCTTAACATATTTCTCCAACACAGCATCTGTAGTTATTGTTCCCTGAGTTATAGTTGTTAGTAGACTCTATGTGATGTTTCTTTCAACCATTAAAGACCGATAACATGCTAACTAAGGTACTACCCACAGGAATCCAAGATAAAGTAAACAGGGAAATTTCTGTCATGCAGAATATCTACATATTGCCTTTAAAATCCCTTGCTGTTATCACCCTAGAATCTTTTGTCAGGGACTTTTTTTCTTCCCTCTCTGAGAAACCTGCCACAGATACATGAAACTACAAGTCTGAAAAGACATGCGGGAACCACATGGGGAAACCCCTTGCTTAGACTACTTACTTTGATATATTCACCTCCCAACCATTTGTGCTTTTTTTCCCTTCCCCTCTCATGTTATGGTACATCTGTTACTATGGAAACAAGTGGCACCCAAGAATTGGGAAGAACTGAACATAACCTCAGCTTTCACAATAAAAATCAACTGATGTTCAAAGAGGGGTGACATCATCAACCCAACATATTCATATTAGGTTTAGAAAAACAGAATAATATGTTTAAACTGTACTTATTAACCAATCCTTAATTTTAATATTTTTCAAGAGACTCAGTTTATTTTCTCTTTTGTTGGAAATCTAGGCCCTAGTTTATTATTTGCTTCTTTAAAGGTTTCTAGAGTATATAGGACGTCTACTTTATACATCAATTTTACAATTTTTGCCTCTAACCTGGAACAGTATGTCTTAAATTCCATGCAACTTTCATGTATAGAAAGTATAAAATACTGGTGTACAATTTTAAGGACTGATTACATCATTACTAGTTTCTGTTCTAGAAGTTTTAAAAAAAGTTTTTGATGGCGGGGGGGGGGGGGGGGGTTTGAGGCCACACCCAGCATTGCTTAGGGCTTACTCCAGGCTCTGCACATTTCAAGAATTTTCAGACAATCATGACATTTGTCTTTAGCATTTGGACTCATATTTTCACCGAGGTAGCAACTATTCATTCACAACAATTTATCAGAGATATGATATGTATCATAAATCTAAGTACCAGAGATACAAAGACAAAAAGAGACAAAATACTGCTAAAAAGAATTCTCAGTCTTATACGAGAAGAGAGTCAAGTAAAACGCTGAGATTAAAGCTTTGAGAGACATAACCCAGAAGCATGCTGGGAATTAAGAGGATAGGAGTAGCAACTAAAACCTCATGGGAAGGGGGGCGTTTCGGTCCGCCCTTCACGCCCTACCGAGGCCACCAGTTGTCCCCCGCTAGCGGCTCTCCAGCATGGCCACGACTCCAGAGCACAGAAACCAATTTCTTAACTATCTGACTTTCAGTAGAAATACTTCCAGGGTCAATAAGTAAAATAGCAGAAATCCAAAACCAACATATAATTCTTGAACCCAGCTGTAGAAAGCAAATCACTTCACAATGCTTTGTCAGCATGTCTGATTTGGGGGGGGGGGGGTAAACTCTAAATAATAGTGGTGAATCTTTTATTGAAACAATGAATCTAATCAAAGCAGATAGAGTGTTAACTAGAATTCATCTGCCCCACAGGGACTGGGAGGGGTTGGGGGTGGGGTTTTATTGGGGTTCTTCATGGTAAAAAATAAGTTTTGGTAAAGGGAAATGTGCTTGATATTTGCATGACTGAGACCTAAACCTGAAAGCTTTGTAACCTTTCCCATGGTGATTCAATAAATAAATAAATAAATTAATTAAAAAAAAAGAGGATAGGAGTAGAAGGAGTGGTAGCTAATAAGATTTCATCAATTTATTTGATAGATTCTAGTAAAATTTTGAGGTCTCCAATCCACCTTGAATTAATTATTGTCTATGGAGTTTCTTGGCAGCTGTCACAGTAACACTAAAACATTAAAAAATATGTATGCATACCTATGTTCATTGCAACACTAAGTGTGGAAATAATCCAAATGTCCAACAACAGATGATTAGAAAATGTTGTTGTATATATGCAGAGTGATATATTACATAGCTGTATGAAAAAATAAATCCTGAAGTTTCTTGCAATTTGGATGGAATTAGAGGACATTGTGTTAAGTGAAATGAGCCAGAGAGATTACAAATACCAGGTAATCTTACTCATTGTGTTATATGGATAAACAAAATAAGGGAACTGACAGAATGAGTACAAACCCTTGGCCTTTGAAAAACTGAGGTTACCAATCACTGGAAAGAAGAGGGGGACAAAGAAGTGGGCTAAACATGACAAAAGGACAGAGGTAGAGGGTCTGGGACACTTTGGTGAGAGTGAAATGACTCTCAAACCATGAAAATTAATATTATTATAATCATGTTATAAGCTATAATCAAAAATTAAAAATTAACATTCCAATGGATATAGATCCATGGGGGGGTTGGGAAAAGACAAAAAGAATGGATATTAGGCTAATATAGGTCTAATTGAGAAATGCTAAGGGGAATGGTAGGGTCACAAGGGAGAGCATGCATAAGAAAATTAAATGAATGAAATGTAGGAGCTGTAAGTTATGAAAGAGAGAGAGAGAGAGAGAGAGAGAGAGAGAGAGAGAGAGAGAGAGAGAGAACATGAACTCTACTTGGAGAAAAAAGAAGATAGGACACAATGTGGAAGTAGGTATTGTCTTAAAACCTCTTATAAAAGAACTGTTTAACTCAAATCATAAATAACTGTTATATATTATTGGAAAATCCCTTTCATTGTTTCCATGTCTTTAAGACCTAGGGAAGAACATTATCCTAAACCCAAAAGGCTGAGGAAAGTATTTTACATTCGGTATATGCAAGATTTATTTTTCTTTAACCCCTCCTCATATATTAGTGTTTATATTTTTAGAGGTTAAATTATACCACGCAACAACAAGAGGAATTTTTCTTTTAAATAGATGAAATACACATTTTCCACTCTTTCCTTGCCAGGACATTCTGCTCTTAGGTCAGTAAATCACAGTGCTAAGCAAGGAGATAATGGAGTGGACAGCTAAGAACAATTAAGCAGAAAATCAGTCTTACACAGGCATTCATAGCATGATCCAAATGACCTGACCAGTACTTAAGAACAAAGGGAGCAAGTTCTATCTAGAAAATAGCTAGTTTCTTAAATGGTATGTCAAATTTGAATTTGAATTTGAATTGAAAAGTGAAGCCAAAACTGTCATCTTATATTTCACACTGAAGGTAAAAAGAAATGACTTCTCTCTCCTCTCTGTCTCTCCCTCAGTCTGTAACTGGTTATTACATGAGTGGAGAAACCAATAATGTTTGGATAAACTCTTCTTGATGGATATGGACAGTAGGGTAATGGAGGGACAGGGATAAGAACCAGTGTTTTATACAAAAAACAACAACAACAAAAATAACAGAAAAAAAAAAGTGTTCTCTTCATTGCCAATTTACCTTCACATCAGTGACACAAATGGCAATTTCCTGGAAAACTGGTAAAGGAAACCCAATTACTAACAACTTTTTAAAATATAAGCTATGGGGCCAGAGCAATAGTACAGAAGCTAGGGTGTTTGACTTGCACACAGCTGACCCTGGTTTGATCTCTGACATCCCATAGGGTTCCCCAAGCACCTTCAGGTGTGATCCCTGAGTACAGATCCAAGAGTAAGTCCTGAGCCCAGCTGGATGTGACCCCAAAACAAACAAACCACACAAAAATAAGGTATATTTCTGATACAAGCTACAAATTCTGATTTTGATCATTTAGCAAATCATAATACTGAAACCTGTTAAACAGCAAACACATTACACAAACCAAAATTTGCATGAATAGAAATGATGAATCAGAAAATTTGAGAGTATTGGAAGGTCAACATGGGTTGATTAATGCAGTGATTTTTTTTAATTATCAAAGGTTCAAGGAGTCCAAGTAAAACTTTTATTCTCAGACGCTGAATTGCACTATACTATGGTGTTTATAGAGTAGATTTAGAAGAGTCAGGGTTTGTCTACTGTCCGCAGCTCTATTTAAAAGCTTGCTACTTTGCCAATTCCTGTCCCATTCCGAGCCAATTCTGTTAGCTACCAGATAACCTTCTAGCAATTTTTTTTTTGCCCAAGTTAGACAGTATTTCTCATTTGCATGCAAACCAAGAGTCACTGCTGTTACACTTGGCAGAGCCCCTAACATAAGGTAATCAATGAATGTTTATTACATAAATGAATAATTATGACATGACTATGTATCACTACCATATTTGTAAAATAGTGTTAATTTTTCTGATTCATAAAAGATGTTATCATTCAATTTTGAAAATTTCAGAAAAATATAAAACAACAAAGTAATTGATATCCACATTTCTATCACTCAAGGATTGCCAATGCTTTATTTTTGTTCCAGTTTTTTATATCCCTATACAATATCCCTATACAATATTTCCATTGATAAAACATACTACTGCAGTGCAATGCTGCAATGAATTGATTATTTATACTTAAAATCATAGTGAAGTCTGCTCCAGGTCACTAATTGGCAAAGAATCACTTTTAATACTTCAATTTTTAAAATTTAATGTATTTTAACTAATCCAAATTTTTAGTTATATGGGATTTTTAATTATATTATTGTAAATAATAAATAATCTTCTCTATAAATATCTATACCTACTTCCTTAGAAAAGAATAAAATTAAAAAGCAAGAAAAATGGTTGTGTCAAATAATTTGAAGTTTTAGAGTTCTTCAAAAAATATTTGCAAACTATTTCCACCATAACAGATAACTTATATCATATAACCCTTCCTCCCATTGCAAATGAGAATATATTTCTCATTGTATCTTTGCCATCACTGGGTATTATTTTAATATTATTTGCTTTTTAATAAATAAAACATGGCATCTCATTTTGGGGTTTTTTTTGCATTTCTGTGATTCATAGTAAAAATATTTCTTTAAATAGGGCTAGAGCGATAACACAGCAGGTAAGGTGTTTGCCTTACATGTGGCTACCTGGGGTTCTATCTTCTGCATCCTGTATGGTCCTCCAAGCCATACCAGGAGCAACCCTTAAGTACAGAGCCAGAAGTAACCCATGAGCACTTCCAGGTGTGGCCCCAAAACAAAGAAATAAAAACCTTATTAAATGAGCATTGTTCTTTTTATTACTTCTTTTTAAATTATTTTGAATTATTCAGATAATTGAAAAATTCCATTGGGATGATAATATCTACTTATTAATATGTAAATGTTTTTCACTGCAACATTACCTATTTTGTCAGGGTAGGTGTCAATATTTTTCTCTGTGATTATCTTCTGCCTTAAATTTTTTATCTTTTGCATCCAAACGTTTATTATGTATTGAAGGGACAGGAGAGATAGTAGAGTGAGTAAGGCACTGGCCTTGCACATGGTGACCCCAGGTTCAGTCCCCAGCACCCACAACAATTTGTGAATGATTTCTGAGCACAGTTCCAGGAGTAAGCCCCAAGTTCCATCAAGTATGACTAGAAATTAAATAAATAATTAGTATAAAATATATTCTTTTATACATATTCTATAAAATCTATCTTTTGTTTTGTGGCTATTTCCATTCATTTTGTGTTAAAAAAAAAAAGTCCTTCCCCTAAAATTAGTTAAATTTTCTACTTGCTCATTTTCTACTAGCTTAGTTTCTCACCTGCAACATAAAACTTCCAATTTAATTGGAATTTAGTGAGTCATGTAAACAGAGATTCTTAATTATGTTTTCTCCATACTTAGCCAACTTCCTTGACATTTTTGTGAAATACTTCCATTTTAAAATGTTTTCTCCATCACATTTATCTTTCCAAACACTGAGTATCACTCTATGCTAGGCTATTAAACTTAGCTATAAATTATTATGCCCACAGTACTTCTAGAAGTACTATAGATTGGTGTCTGATGATCATGTTTTTATTTATAAAAGGGAAAATCACAACCATCTCCATCTATACTCATTTTCAAAATTTTCTTAACTTTGGTCATAGTTATTCTTTCAGGTGAATATTAATATAATTTAGTCAAACTTTCCCAATAGAGATATATGATTGAGTGGCCAGAGTTTGCCTTGCATGCAGCTGACCCAGATTTAATACCTGGCATTCTATATTGTTTCCAGAGCCTACCAGGAATGATCCCTGAGGGCAAAGCCAGGGCTAAGTTCAACAACAGCAAAAAGACTATATGATTGATATTTTTAAAATAATCATTTTATAGTGTCTTTCTATCTAAGAATAAAGTATGCTTTCACTTGTTCATTTATATCTGAGTAAGATGCTATACATTTCTACATAAATCTTTAGATAATTTTTAGCATTTCTGAGTATCATAAGTACATTTTCTATTTTTCCAAATGATTTATTTTGGATTTATAAGTAGAATGATTTTCTGATGTATTTGGTTGATAAGTATAGTTTGGGTAGTCACAGTTGTGAGCATACACTTTATATCCAACCATTTACCTAAAACTTTTTATTTCTTTAGGTTTTTGTTATTTAATTTTGCATTGGGTATTTTAAAACAATATCAAGATGATGTCCGATGTGTGGTAACTTAGGTGAAAACTTACACTTAAAATATTCAATTATTTTAAAAACACCTTTTTATGAGAATAATTTTTAAAATCATAAAATTGGGGCCATCCATGAAATCAAAATATAACCTATGTTCCTGAATTGAACTACAATTTATTTCCCTGGAGTATTCATTCTTGCTATTCAAAACTCTTCAAAAAGGATTCTGAATAAGAAAGACATCAAGTCACTTTCATTTGGATTAAACAGAATCAAGCAATTCAGCTGGTGACTAAGAATTTTGACAGCCATGGAAGACAAAGAAACACACAGGGAACTTATTCACCTATAGAGAGCAATTCATCTCTCATTTTAACCCCAGAGATGAAGCCAGGATGATTTTTTAAGTAGAAAAGGATCCACCTAGATATATTCAAAAAGCAACTGTGTCCTTTTCTACAGATCTGCATATTCTTTTTTCCCCCAAATAAGGATAAATTTACTATGTTAAAATAACAGGGTAATATCTACTAATTATTAATTCAAGTATGCTGTGCATCCGATACAGGATCAATATATTACTGGGAAAGTCTAAAGGGATAGCTATAGTAAAAAGTAGGAAGGCACTAAAGAGAATCTGACATATGACAGAAGTTCAGTAAATTCTATTACCATTACACTTTATATGGTTATCATTGCTATTGCTATTAATCTTGAAAAGGCTAAAAGTCCATTTCCATCATCTTACTTGGGACTAGCAAGGCAAATACAAATGTCCAATAAATACTCATGAAATGTATGTTGAGAGACAGTTAACAAAAGTCTCAGTTGCCAGAAAATATTTTGACTGAATCCTTCGCTGCTAGTTTTAAACCAAATCGTAGAAGATGGATTTGTTAAAGCCAAAAACATTCCTCTCTGGAAGTGAAAACAAGGTTCCTAAAATGTTCTTTCAGTACAAAGTTTGGGGCAGGGGGGAAGTTTCTGGAGAAAAATAAGATTTAAATTGCACATAAAAATGCTTGAAAGCAGAATTTCTTCTTTCAAATCTTTTGTTGGACACCTTCTACATGCAATGCACTAATAAATCACAGAGTTTGCAGACATCAAATTTAAAAGATATCAAATTCAAAAGAGCCAAACAAGGGGCCAGAGTGATAGAACAGCAGGTAGGGAGCTTGTCTTGAATGCAGTCATCCCAGGTTTGATCCCCAGCACCACATATGGTCCTCTAAGAGTGATCTCTGAATACAGAGCCAGGAGTATTCCTGAGCA
Organism: Sorex fumeus; assembly: GCF_029834395.1. Classification (NCBI taxonomy): domain Eukaryota; kingdom Metazoa; phylum Chordata; class Mammalia; order Eulipotyphla; family Soricidae; genus Sorex; species Sorex fumeus. The sequence goes on from NW_026606101.1 coordinate 27,248,509, forward strand.
CCGCTGGATGTGGCCCCCAGACAAAAAGAGCCAAACAAAAAGAAAACTGAAAATTGAGATAAGTGATTGATATGGAAGAAAAGTAGTAGGATGATAAAATATTTGAATTTGGTGAAGTAGGAGACCAATGAGGGTGAGGGGGTACAGCTTGGACAGAGTAAAGTCTCTAGGAGGAGGTGCTCAGGATGTTCAAGGAAGGGACAGGTGTGATAACAGCAAGAGGTAAAGATGCCCAAGAGGAGGTTGGCCAAAGCCCCAAAGCTCTGTGAGTTTTTGGAATCAGTCCTAGGTGTGTGGACGCATTTTGTGAAGGAAACTGACATTATTCTGTCTGTTCTGGATGAGAAATTGGAAGGGCTAGGCAAGAATCCAGGGGTCTTGACAGAAAGTTATGCTTGTAGTCCAGGGGAGAGTTGTCTTGACGTTTGATGGCTGATTGGAGGACGGAGGGGGAAAATCTATTAATTTAATATGGAGATGTTAACATAAAGATGACATGTATGACATGACTAAGTGGTTATTGAATCTTAAGGGTAAAAGAAATGGAAAAAAAATGTCAAAGGTGATTCTTCAGGCTCTGACTGAGGCAACGCTAATATTAGCAAAGCTATTTATCAAGAAATACTAGATAAAGGTGTTAAGATTGTGACCTTTTATTGTCATTGTCATTTTTACTAGACTTTCTGTTCATATGTTTTATGTTGTTTTGATAAGGCATCAAAAGAAAGGCAATATTTTAAAATCCACTTGGAAGTGAGTATAACATGGAGGTTTGGGATTGTCTACATGTTGAAAGTGAAATCTGGCATTTAGACTACATAAGACATATGTAAGGTGTTCTGAATGCTACTGATCCCTTCCATGTTTAGGCAAATAAAATGTCAAGTAGCTGGATTAAACTATCTTTAAAGTATTTCCTGAATGCATAGTACTCTAAGCTGCCTGCTCATATGCAGTATAATATTAATTAATATTAATATAATATTAATGTTCTGAAAAACGGATCATAGGAATATTGGTCTTCTGGGCTTAATATCGTCATTCCTGTTCATTCACATACATATGCAAAAGTCATGCCCTCCTGGAACCTGTAAATGTGACCATATTTGGAAACAGGGTCATTGCAGATGACAGGTGAAGATGAGAACATAATGAACAGAGTAGATCTTAAATCTACAGTGTATAATCTTATGATGAGGAACTTTAGACACAGGACAGACACAAAGAAAAAAGATGGTCATGTGAAGCGGAAGCAGAAATTGGAATTCTGCTCTCACAAGTCCAGGAACGTTTTGAACAACCAGCAGCTGGAAGAGGCAAGAATAGATGACCCTAGAGACTTCTCAGGGAACATGGTCCCACCAATGCTTTGCAGAACTGAGATATTAAAAACAATTCCTGTTGTTTGAAGCCACCTAGTTTTTGGTAACTTCTTATGGCAGCCCTAGTAAGGAGAAATGCATGAAACCACACTTCTGAACCTAATTAGTTGAGTATAGCACATAGTAGACATTCAATAAACACCCACTTTATTTCTTATAATGATCACTACTTGAAATGTCTTGATGGCTTACATTATGGGTAATCCTGATATCTACTCATGTGGGTAGGTCTTATCTTTATTCCTAGGCTTATTTTGTACAGGAGGAGGAGGCTGAAAGTTTGGAAGTTAAAGAGCTTCCAAACAGATCCCAAGGGTAACAGTGGAAGAGCCAGAGGTCAAACTCAGCTCTGTCTCATCACCAAGATAATGGATTTTTCTTTTGCACCTGGATCATTTTAGCAAGTGACAGAGTAAAAGGAAGACACTGCCAAACTGTTTTCAATGCCTACAATTAAAGCCCACATTTAATTGCAAAATAAGTCATTGGGAAATAATATAGCCAATCTACAGTCATGCACAGTAAAAAGATCAAAATTTGATTCTAAGATCACTGCTGTCAATGAACTTGCCATCAATTTCCTATTGCTTCCATTAGCAGTGCTACTGCTTTGCACATATGTATTGCAAGTCAAGGTATTATCATCAGATAGGACAGTTATAGCTTTGTATTATTGAAATCCTAAATCCTAAAGCATTTACCATCTTATTTTGATGATACTGACTCATTCATGCCACTTAAAGAGACCATAAAAATAAATAATGTAAACATGAAGGGAAAGTGTCTCTAAACTTCATAGGCACAGATGTCCCTCCCTTAAATTAAAAAGCAAAAAAAAAAAAAATCTAAATTTACTTTCTCTCTCCAATTCACTGAGTTGTGCAGCTGTATACAACGAATAAGCAAACATAAGTTAAGGGTGTCATTATGAAGCATCAGTTTCATAGAATTCTAGTGCAGGAAAGGCTTCTCAAGAGTTCCTGCTCAGCTGGACTCAGGTAAGATTTTACTTGCCACCTAAAAGAAAAATCTGAGAGATGTCGAGTAACCTAAGACACTATCTTTTAGTAGAATTCTATGGCATGCCAGGTTCCCCAATTTCCCCCAGAGTGTAATCAACTGTCATCAACTATTAATGACACTTTTCTCTGGCTTTGTATCAAGTTCTCTCTCTCTTTTATTTTAAAGATTATCTGGTGTAAAAAGAGACCGCCACACATAGCCCCAATGATCCAAATTCTCTGATATCTCATGTTGAATTAATTCATATCTCATGTCTGAAGTGCAGGAGCACGTGCAGGCACAACACACACACACACACACACACACACACACACACATACACACACACACACACGGGTGCTCATGCGCTTCTTTCCCAAACTGGCCACTGATGATCTCTAGACTTTTCAAGTTTACCCCAAAGGAGGCTGGCATCACACACAATTTTGACAAGAGTTTTGAACCAAGGTCCTCTGTCCACGGCGCTGCCCACGAACATAAGTTCTCTCTCCACTCCAAGTCACCACGCATACATACACCAAGGCAAATAACAAAGGAACACATAACCCAATAAATGCTCAGCTACAGCATCTCTCATTGCGCACCTGCTTAGAGACAAAAAAAAAAAAAAAAACATACGGAATCCAGCTCTAGCAAGATGTCCAACACTGCTCTGGAGAAGCAAGCATCGTGGCACCCCCTGGGTGTGCGCGGCTGTATACACAAAGAACTGGTGCTGGGCTTGCCAGCAGTCCTGGGGACCAGCGCGCTCCTCGGACTGGTACCAGGGCTTCTCCCTTAAGCCCTCCCACCCAACCGAATGCAACTCTCCTTTATTTGACCCGTAGAGAGCCCCAAATTGGAGGGTAGCGCAGGGCTGTGTGTGGCGGGGAGAGAAGGGGGTGGGGGTTGAGGGAGAGGCGGTCCCCGCATCCCTTTTCTCCAGCCAGCCGGTCCCCCCGCTTTTGGGCATCTCCTAGGAGATGCACAATTGCGCGCTGTCACAGACGTCCGCTTCGCATCCTCTCCCGGCAGAGCAAGATGCCTGGGGTCCCAGCCGCGCGCATCCTCCCCCCCCCCCCCCGCCCCGCCGGCGCCCCTCCCTGCACCCACATCCAGCCGGGCTCCCCGGCCAGGAGTGCTAGCCTACCTGGCGGCTGGCTGTCAGCGAAGCGGCCGTGCCTACCCCCTTCTCCGCTGCTACAACGCTCGGAGCGCCATGTTCCCGGTCTCGGCGGGCGCACGCCGGGCAACTACTACGGGCTGGGTAGGGGCAAGAGGGGCGGGGGCCAGCGGGAGGGGGTGGTGGGCAGAGCCCAAGCTTTCTACTCTCCACCCGAGCCTCCCCCCGGCTACTGAGCATGCCCAGCTCCACGACTTTGCCTCTAGGACTGTCCACGCTCGCACGCAGCTTGCTCCGGGTTTTCGTGGCAGCCGGCGGGAGGCGAGGCTGGAGCAGCTGCAGGGGGTGGGGGTGGAGCGGCGGGCTGGGGGGTTGGGTCGGAGGGGAGTGTCTGTGTGCCTCGGAGCCCCAGCTGGAGAAAGCCACCTTGAGCTAATCCAATCACACTGGGCTTCAGCCCACCCGGGCGGGGCAGCTCCTGCACGCCCCTTCCCCACGAACTCCGGGTCGGGGGGAGATGCTGTGCGGGACTGCCGGCAGGTCTGGGTTTAGAGTCGGAGGAAAGCCGGGAGCTGGAGGGGGCGGGACTGACCGGCCAGCCGCTTTGCTACCCCACCTGGCCGGTCCCCGTGCGTCCCAAACTTCTACGTGCGGAATCACACCCAGTGCCAGATTCACTTGGTCTGGCCTTGGGCCTGAGATGTTGCAGACCGAGCACGGTCCAGGTGATGCTCAAGTCGCGGGTTCCTCTGACCTCCCTGGAACCTCAGTGTGGCTTCACTCACCGAGCCCCGAAGGGACCCTGGAGACCAGACCGACTCAGCCCCTGCCGCCCAGCAGATTGCGTAGTACCTTACACGCGGAGGTGCCCAAGGCAGCATTGCTTGCATCCCTGGGAGGGCTCTCCTTAGGATTGGGTTGTAAGCATCTGGCGTAAACTGGTTTCTCTCTGACTTAGAATCTGAGGCCTAGGGGAAGCTAAAGTGGGTCTGGAGCTCTGTCTCTCTGTCTCTGTGTCTGTCTCTCCTCCTCCCCGCTGCCCTTTTTCTCTCCCAACCTCCTCTGCTCTTTTGGTGAGTGGGCTAGCAAACTAACAACCGATGTTTTTGCCTTGACTTTCCTCCTGCCATTCCTTAACTGGGACAAAAACTCAGACTTGGGCATCCAAGTATCTATGTATTCTATATGTGATGCTCAAATTGGTCATCCTTAATTAACAAACTGACCGAGAAGAGAAAGGACTATGTGGCAAGAAAAGACAGGACTAAGAGAAAGATGTGCTTCATCTTTACCTGTTTCTCTACTTCCCTCCCCCACACCCCCAAGAATGTTCAAGAATATTTACCATCCTTACTACAGGAAAGAGAAAACTTCACAGGACCTATCTTACATTTCAGTTTTGGAAATCACACACTGTTCTTTTCTCTGCTGTCCCCAACAATGTACATATGATCGAATACCTATGGCTTCTGATTCCACAACAAAGGAGCAGATTGGAAATAAGTTTTTTGTCCATTGTACCCGATTTTACTCAATATCTAAGCAGTTTTCTGATAATTTTTAATCGTTATCATATCTCTCTTGTTGTTTTCTATTCATTCAGTAAACCTAATAATTTTGATAGAAAATACTCTCAAAATACAAAACAGAATAAGTGAACAGTTACCTTACACCCTCCGTATTTCTGTGTATAAAGGATAAATATGTTCAGATAGATCATTATCTAGTTTTCCATTTATAGAAATAAAAGTCTCTAAGTTTATCTCACTATTGAGATATGGTCCTACCAAGGTACCATCTTCCTCAACTCTGACTCCAAACATTATTTGCAAAAACATCTTTCTTTCTTTTCTTCCTGAATATATGTTGGTTCCAATGTGACAGTCAACAAATATTTTATAGAGATGTTTATAATTAATTTATTATTGCTTTGAAATACCAAACTCTGAACACTTACTATATTTTCACCCTTATTACATAATGCGTATACTTGTATATTGTTTCTGCAGGTTAAATACTGATCATTGTAATTGATCAGTATTTAATTCTGATCAATTTTACTTAGGAATTATAAAGACAAGGTAAACATAGTAAATACATTTTTTCATTAAATATGCATTATGTCCTAGAGGTTTACATTTTATATAATGTGACTTCTCTTTTTGTTTTTCTCTCAGAGCCACAACCTGTGGTGCTCAGAAGTGACCCCTGCTGGTGCGCAGGGTACCATATATGGTGCTCCAGATTTGATCTGGTATCAGTTGTATGAAGGCAAGCACCTAACCTCCTATACTCTCTCTGGCCCCTGTTATCATTTCTTGAGAGTTTAGCAGGAAGCATGTTGATTAAGTCCAGTGCCTATGGGTAGGAAATATAGGAAGCAGGAATAAATACAGGTAGAAATTCTGACCTATCATATAGGCCAGTGACAATGTTATCAACCTTTCAGAGAGCTCTGGAGTTGAGATGACCTTTCAGAATTAAAATCTCTGAGGGTGAACTGTCTAGAAGGGGCTGAACTTGAAACAAGGCCACTATCTAAAGTTTAGGAAATTCCTGAAAGAGATTAGCAGTTCAAAGCTTTCTACCAACAGTAGTCCCAACAGCTGGATAACAAGTCTTTCACTTGAGGATGCAAGAAATCTGGGTAGTATATTACTTTGTTTGCCACAACATCCAATGGCAAGGGATTGGCGGGGTGGGGGTGGAGCACTCCTGAGAGTGCTCAGGGCTTACTCATGTTTCTATAATTCTGAGTCACTCCTGATAGAACTTAAGGAACTTCATGTGGTACTGGGGATCAAATTTGGGTTAGCCACCTGCAAGATCCCTTCTTACCATATCATCTTTCCAGCTCCTATACTGTTTTTTCTTAATGAAGAGCTTTTAAATGCAAAATCGCACTGTACACGCTTATCCGAGGTATTCAAAAGTTTTGCTTTTAGATAAGTAATAGACTCTCTCCATAACTCCAAAGCTTAAAAGCTGAACAATAATATATGATGGGCAACTGGAGGCTATATGAAGAATTTTCCCAGAGGATGTAGCTGCCAGTTGACCTACAAGTATAGAGATCTACTTCTTGTAGCTCTGTAAATTCCATTACTTCTTAAGATTGCCTACTACCTGTTTGGAGTGGTCTAACATCTTCCTGTGGTCCCACCTTATTCTCCACAGTGGCCAATTTCAGATTTTATCTCATAAGCTCCACCATTTGTAAACCAACAGGAGTACATTATCCATGCAAGTATCTGTCTATAAAAATTTTTGATACATAAAGTGACTAATCATTATCTTATGAACTGATATAAATTCACTCTCTGAAATTTAAGATGCAGTTTTATGTATTAATCTGTTAATTTGATGGTCAAACAACATTTACACAGTAAATATGTGTATGGGGCTGGAGCGATAGCACAGTGGTAGGGCGTTTGCCTTGCACGCAGCCAACATGGCCGACCCGAGTTCGATTCCTCCACCCCTCTCGGAGAGCCCGGCAAGCTACCCGTGATGTACTCGATATGCCAAACACAGTAACAACAAAAATCTCCAACGGAGATGTTACTGGGCCCGCTCGAGCAAATTGATGAACAATGGGAGGGCCTTTACCTTTACCTTTACTCAATGTAATAAAGTTATATACCACTGAATATTTTATGAGAAACTAATCTCATTCAATCTGATTAATACCAAAAACTGAAAATATTTACTTGGCAAATAGGAAACTCATTGGGTATGTTAAAAAGAAGGGGAATTTATGCCAACACCCAAGAATCAAAGTTCAAGTTGCCCAAGCTTACTTTCACTACTCTTATCCATGTTATTCATCAGCAATATCAAGAATCTCTCAGATGAATCTCAGTGATAAAAGAATCAACATAGATACTAGAAAGGAACAAAATATTTTCTTAGATCTTGGGAGTGGGAAAAAACAGAAATGAATGTTTTGAAGAACATAAGAAGCATATGAATAGCCATCTGGAAACAAAACAAAAATTTAGATAAATATTTACCTTTAATAACAAGGAAGGTAAAAGATAATTTTATCTAAGTTTGTATAAAGAAATATAAACAACTTGAAGGAGAAACCATTGGACCAAAGTGAAATTGGTAGAGTTGGGTGAGGGTGTGAATAAGAAATAAAACCAATATGACTAAAGCACAGTGATTTCTAGATAAGAAAATATCTTCTAAAAGTATAGAATCAGTTTTGTAAAACTATATGGAAGCCGTTCAAAAGAGATGCAGCACATATATAAGAGGTACTATTGCGGATCTTGATCGTACCTGCTTAAACAGCTGATAGGGTATCTGGTGTGAATGTTGACTGGTTCAGCCTTTTTGGAAAACAATATGTATATTCCTCAAAGAATTAATAACCATAAAAATAAAAAGAACTGAACCTTCATATAACCCAACAATTCCACTTCTTGGAATATAACCCAAGGAGGGCCCAGAAACACTTTTCAGGAAGACATTTGCAGTCCTATGTTACTTGCAGCACTACTCACTATAGTTAAATCTGGAAACAACCCAAGTGTCCAAGGACAGATAATTAAAGAAGAGATGGCATATATTCATAATGGATTACTACTTAGCTCTAAGAGAAAAATGAGATCATGCAATTTTTTTGCCGTGTGATTGGATTGGAGGAATACCATGCTGAGTCGTTAGAAGGAGAAGGACAGTCACAAAATGATCTAACATGTGGGAAGTAAAGAAAAATAGTAGGGGAACAACAAATGCCCAAAGGTAACAGAAACTGAGAATTTGAGAACTGGTCTTCAATGGGAAGCTTACCAAGAACAGAGAGAGAGGTGGGATGTGGAGGAAGACAGGATCGGGTCCCAAAAGGAACACAGCAATGGTGGAGCAAAGTGGCCACTCTGAAGTAGGAGATGATGCTGGAAGGTGAGAAAATGTTATGCACAAAACCCTAGCAGTATTGTAAAGTACAGTGCTTAAAAGGAAAAAAATAGTGCCACCCAAAGAAATAGGCTGTGGGTCAGAGGGAAACTGAGAACATTAGTGGAGGGAAGTGAACACTAGTGAAGGGGTTAGTGTTGGAACATTGTATGCCTGAAACTAAATTATGATTAACTTTGTAAATCACAATGATAAAAACAATTTTTTTTAAAAAGAAATAATTAATCTCTTCCAAGGTTCATTTTCAGTAACATCAATTGGCAGATAAAAATCAGTTGTGGGAGTATTTATACTACAGAAATTGACAAACAATACAAATCATGAAGTTTTTTTTTTTTTGATATTTAGAGAGACCTGTTTCACAATTACTATTGTGCCATTTTCTAGAACCGGAGCTGAAAACAAGAACAAGAACAAAAAAGTCCACAATAAACTAAAATTGAAAATTATTAATCTAACATATGCCAAGAGTTAATCATAAAGTGTGTTACATATGCAAAACAAAAGAATAAAATTGAAATGTATTTTGGTGAAGTCATTGAACTTCAAAGAAATCTTTAGTGTTTCTTAGTAAGAAGGACAATTTACAAACAACAAATAGAAAATCAGGTTGCTTTTACATTTCTTTAAATAATTTCTTCAGACAATTTGTTCTGAAGGAAAATAAGTGACAAATTAAATGTTTGTCTTGCCTTGTCAGGTGGTCCTTCAAGTTTTCCAGGAAATAATCAATTGTTCTCATGCCTAAGAGCAGAGAACTGGTTAAAGAAACTTTGGTACATCCACACAATGGAATACTATGCAGCTGTTAGAAAGAATGACACAATGAAATTTGCATATAAGTGGATCAATATGGAAAGTATCATGTTAAGTGAAATGAGTCAGAAAGAGAGGGACAGACATAGAAAGATTGCACTCATTTGTGGAATATAAAGTAACAGAATGGGAGACTTACACCCAAGAATAGTAGAGATGAATACCAGGAGGATTGCTCCACGGCTTGGAAGCCAGCTCACATGCTGGGGAAAAAGGCAGCTCAGATAGAGAAAGTAACAAGTAAAGGGTGCTTGGAGGGCCCTCTCGGGAGGGAGATGCATGCTGAAAGTAGACTATAGGCTGAATGATGGCCACTCAACACCTCTATTGCAAACCACAACACCCAAAAGGAGTGAGAGAGAGCAAAAGGGAATGCCCTGACACAGAGGCAGGGTGTGGTGGAGGGGTTGGGATGGGAGTGTTGGGAGGTATACTGGGATCATTGGTGGTGGAGAATGGGCACTGGTGGAGGGATGGGTACTCGAACATTGTATGACTGAAACATAAGCATGAAAGTTTGCAAATCTGTAACTGTATCTCATGGTGATTCATTAAAAAAATAAAATAAAAATAAAATAATCAATTGTTCTCAAGCATACAATAAATTAGGGGATATAGTGGGACAAATATGTTTTAATATTCTACTTTGTCATGAAATTCAGTGGAGTGTTAGCTAAAATATAAGTATAGTTGAGATATCTCTATGTAGTGAGAAGAGTTAAAGAATGGAACTCAGGAAAACATTGACATATAAAGAAAGAATAAGAGACCAAAGGGGAAGAGAATGAATAGAGGCTAGTAGGTGACACCAGGCATGGCCCTAGAGGTGAATGGGGCAACAGTTTCTATGAGCAGGGAAAGGTGTACATTTAGATATAAAAGTATTTTTCTCATGTCTGAAGGAAATAAAAATAAAATTATTTTAATACCCATGCCTGAAACATAGTTCAAGAGACTGAGGAGTACAGAAGCAAGCCCAAATCCATATAAGAATTTCATTTATAATAATGGTGACATTTTAAATCAGTAGAGGAAAGATGAATTTCTATTGGCAAAAGGATATAGCTGAAGTTCTGTAGAATTGAACTGTAAGTGCCAGTGGCCTTAAGGAACAGTAAATTACTTTATCCAATTTACTAAGCTGTATCCTCTTTCTGAAAAGGAAACCCATGTATCTTATGAAATCTCCTTGAATGATATGGGTTGAACTTAATTCTAGAACGAGCTTAAGAATTCTCAGTGAGATGCCAGATTTTGGAAAATTGATATATTCACTACTTATATATTTGCTCAGAAAGTACAAGGTTTGGCAACCAAGCAATTAAGGTCTTTCGCTTATGTAAGTCACTTGTACACAAGTGTGTATAATTGCTTTTATCCTGCTGAAATCTCAGCATGCTGCTGAATATCAGTGCCAGAATTTTTCTTCAAGAAATAAAGCATCATCATCAAGACCACTATGTAATGACTGTCCTTTTAAATGCTTTTCTAAATCATTGTTTAATATTGAGCTTGAAAAATGAAATATAAAATATAGTCTTTTACACCAGCTTTGTGTCTACTGAAACTTAGTCATGGTTCCTGTGTGACAAAAGATTATGACTCACTTGTCATTTAGTATATGGCTGACAGTATGGAAATCAGCATAGGTTCTTTTGAGAGATAACTGACTGCCTCCTTTTGTTTTGCACAGATGTGGTGATTTAGAGAGAATCAGAAATTTGAAGAAGGTACCACAAGCTTATGACAAAAACAGCACCACATATGGTCCCTCGAGCCCTGCCAGGAGGGGTCCCCGAGCACAGACCCAGGAGCAAGTCCTGAGCATAGCTGGATATCATCCAAAAAACAAAGCAAAACAAACAAACAAAACTCCAGAGACAAAAATCAATCCCCGGTTCCTTGCTCATTAGAACCTCTCCATCCCATCTTCATGTTAACTTTTTTCATTTAAATATATCCTTACTGATGCCACCTGATGTTGACACTTGGAGAATTTATATTACATATATAAAGATATATATATACATATATAAAGAAAGATTTTAAGTAGTACATATGGAAAGAAGTGATGAGAGAGTTGCAGCTTCTTTTCAGTAACTGATGTGGTTGGCTAGCCAATAGCTATTGCCAGGATTAAAGTCAGCATCATGTAACCCTCTTTGCAAGCTAGAATATAGTAAAAAAATCCATTCTTGTCATGATAGGGACATATTTTCATTTTTATGAGAGGATCACTAATGAAATATTAGGAAAGTTTATAGGGACAATGGCAGTGACTCATATGGTAGTAAATTTTGAATGCTTTGTGAGGGAGAATTCTGAGCAGTCATGGGTATATCTGAATGATAATTAGTAGTTGTATGACCTTGCGCCTGTCACTAATGCTTTCTGAGCTAGCTTCTTTACCTACAAAATACAGAAGCTAGTTCTCTTTTCAGGAAGTTGCAACAAAGGCAAGTGATCTAAGACAGAAGGAATACCCTAAAATGAAAAGGAACATGGACAAATCCCAGGATATTTACTCAGAGGTTTAGAATGAATATCTAAAAAAGTAAATTGTTTTTAATCACTGTGAAATGCAGTTACAAAACTGTTCATGACCAGGTTTCAGTCATACAGTGTTCCGACATCTCTCCTTCTACCAGTGTACATTTCCCAGCACCAACATCCCCAGTTTCCCTCCTACCACCGCCCCCCCCCCCCCCCCGCCAGCCTATCTCTATGTCCTCTATGTTAGGCACTTTTCTTCTCTCTCTCTTTCTCTTTCTCTCTCTCTGTCTCTCTGTGTCTGTGTCTGTGTCTGTGTCTGTCTCTTTGTCTCTGTCTCTCTCTTTCTCTCTCTCAGTCTCCCCTCCCTATTTTTCTCTCTTTTGGGCATTATGGTTTGCAATACAGATACTGAGAGGTCTTCATGCTTTATGCTTTCCCCACTTTCAGCACACATCTCCCAACAACAGTGATCACCTCTAACCACCATTGACACAGTGGTCCCTTCACTATCCTATTTGTCCTCTTCCCCAGCACTTGAGACAGACTCAAGTGCCAGGGCAGTGGGCCACTCTTCCTGGACCTTATTTCTACTATCCCTGGGTATTAGTTTTATAAAAAAAATTATTATTAAACTATGCATCACTAATTTGAGAAGTTTAAGATAAAATTAGCACATTTTATGGCATGTCTACCAATTCAGAGTGAAATCTGCACCTCTGAAGGTCACTGAAATATTCTAAAGCACAAATTGCATATTTGATTGCTGCCAAACAGATGCCTCTTCAAGGAAGAAGTTGTCCAGTTCCTGAGAGTGTGGTTGCTGGATGGCCTTCACTCTTAGGATTGCTTTTAATACAAGGTATCTGCCCTTCCCACGCAGTGCACATATCATGACTCATCAATGTGGGCATACCAACGTTGGGCAAGTCTCATGGGCCACATTAGATTCAGAACACCCTGTGGGGTTGATTCCAGCTGTCCTAGAATCTTCATTACTCTCACCTTCTTCCTCTATCTACTTTTGTTTCCCTCCCCTCAAAAATTAGTAGTTATTTTCCAGCAAGCATTCCTTAATAAACATCTCAAAAACTAAACTACCTTCAAGTTGGCTGCTGGAGAACCCAAACTGTGACATTTAGGAACCATGAATTTGAAAAAATTTAATTATCTTTTCACTCATTCTAAAAGCTTTGTTTGGTCTTCCCTCGCCACAAATTCTACTTCGTGAAAGTTATAATTTAGAACCAATCTTTCTCAACTACAGGTATACAACTACTATAGGTATACATCTTGTATACCTATAGCCAACATCACAAGAATACTTTTGACTAAACTAAATTTTTTTTATGATTGAAACCACTGTTAAATGTACCCTGCGATATTGTTCACTTTTCCTTCCCCTGCTGGTGTTCTTTTGATTCATAAAGCTCAACAAAAGTGTGCTACCAAAATGATGGGTTCTTCATCAATTCCCTGGTCTCACATAGGACCTCACATTTTTCCTATGACCTACTTGTAGGCTCAGATTACTAAAGTGAAGTCAAGAGTCTTCATTTCCCTATATTTTGTTTTGCACATCCTTTAAATTAGAGTATTGATAATAGTTACTACACAAAGTATTTGTAGGATTAGTAAATAATACAAAAACAGTAATTAATTCAGACATAAACTTGATTTGCTAAAAGAACCCATAGACAATATCATTGAAGCACTACCTTATTTTACTGTGCAGATATAAAAGCTAAAGATTAGAGGACTTACCAAAATCCTACCATTTATAAACAGAAAAATGAAGTCATAGTTTGTTTTTACTTTTATTGAACATATATAATGCTCAATTTAAAAATAAAAATTATACATGCTCAAGCAATAGTACAGTGGGCAGGGCACTTGCCTTTTTTGCAACTGATTTGGATTTGATTTCTGACACCACTTATGGTTCTTGGAGCTCTTACAAAAGTAAACCCTTAAGAATAAGCCCTGAGCACTTAGAGAAATAAATATTAAAAATACAATAAACATTTGAAAATCTGTTTTAGTAACAACACAGATAGAACAGGTGCTCACGGTGCATAAATTTAAAATCTTATATGTGGTTTATAAATTTGTAAGTTGATTTGCTCATTTCCAATAATATAAAGAACAGTCAAAGCATCCAAATATTTTTTAATAAAAAGTCTACTATATACTTATAGTATGTTTATATTCTTAAACTCATGAATTTAATCCACTTTCTCATTCTTGTATTTAGTTAAGTAATACATATGTATGAGATTCCCTTTCCTTTGATATTCCCTAATGGTCACATATGTTATTTTGGTAACTTGTAGTAATTTTCAAGGACATGGAGAAAAGTTTTTCTTTTCTCTTCGAGTTAGGATTGATGATTCTACTGGACTCTACCTGTGCAGTCAATTCCCAGAGAAAGAAAGAAATTCCCAAAACAAGAAAGTACTAAGTACCAGAGTAGCTCTGTTTGATTCATTTATCATTTTTTTATATATTACCAGGGCAAAGACTATTGATCAAGTCAGAGGACTAAACTATGGAACTGGTCAAATATTGAGTAAAGGTATTTGTCTATATTCACAAAGTCGAGACAAAGCAAACTTGATTGTTAGAATGTTTAAAATAAGTCTTGAGGTTTATGATGTGTACCTAGCACTTGGTTAGGGGCTTCTGTCATGGCTGGTCATGTGGCAGAGGTGTGACCAATTACATTAAGAGCTTCAAATTCCAAGATTCAAGTTCACTATCCTGTTCATGTGCATCTTTTCTGTATTCACAGCAGATGTATACGTGCATTCCCTTCAGAAGGCAAATAAGAAAGTCTGCATTTGATTTCTTAGTGTCTATTATCTATCTATATTCTTTCCCCTATTATTCAGCACCATATTCTTTGCTATAATCTTAGTGGTGACTAAAATTGTATTGACTTGTGCTAGTCCTTCCAGAAAATCCTCAAACTAGAAGTGAGCATAGGATGAGACAAATAAAATGAGACTTCTTGTCATCTTAATCTAGTAAATTCTCCACTCCCTCTCCCCACCAGAAAAAAAAAATTCAGTCTAGAGTAATACTTTCTGGTTTTTAATGGTTATATTTGGAATTATATGGTCTATACTCTTTGCACCTTTCTTCTTTCACTCAAATATTAAGTTGGTAGAATCATACACATATATCAGATGCAATTTCTTCATTTCATTGCTATCAAGCAATCTAACTATCCCAACCACAACAGAATTTTTCACGCATCTGTAGATGAACATCTGAGCTGTTCCAAGTTTTTGATCATTATCAGTATTGTCACTCTGTATGTTTTTATTCATGACTTTTGGTGAACATGTGTATGAACTTCAGTTTATTATAAACCAAGGATGGTCCTGCTCCAGATCTTTGCCAGTATTTCCTCACAAGTTCTCTCTCTGTCTCTGTCTCTGTCTCTCTGTGTCTCTCTCTGTTTCTGTCTCTCTGTTTCTCTCTCTCTCTCTCCCCCCCCTAAATCTCCCCTCTCTCTTTTTCTCTCATCTAGGGGATAGGGATGGAATGCAGTACCTCATAATGCATACGCTTCATCTTTTTTAACTATTTCCTGGCCCATCCATCTAAAAGCAGGGACAGGGTCAGATAAGGAAATGGTCACTTCTAAAGCAAAAACTGAAAGGACTTGGGGACCTAAGGGGGCATTTTCATCTCATTAGTGATTTCTTGTGCATGAAACGCTCCCCACCAAAAGACACACCAGTAAATAACAGAGCCAATGAAACATTTTGTATGTTGTGTCCTGGAGAATTCTAGCACTGTCTGTAAGAACATCTCCCAAAACCTCATGGAGTCAGTCTGCTGCCCTTCTCTCACCTTGTGTTAGGTTCTGCCTGTGGCCTATCCTTTAATAAATATTCTTTGCCTTAGCTTCAGTCCTCTTTCTCACTCGTCAGATAAGGGATAGACCACAACCCTAGAAAACCTCCAGTCATACTTCCTTTATTTTAAACCAAACTTATTAGAAAATATGGTTTTGCATTGATGCTTTAACCTGCTTTGTTCTTGTGACTTGTGCAATTGAATATCTTGTCACATGTTTATTGGCCCTTTAGAACAAATAATGTGGAGTACTTCTGAAGTGTTTTTATGGGTTTATGCTTTGTAATTAACATGATTCTTTACATACTCTGCATTGGAGTCATTCATTAAATGCACCACTGTGAATATCTTCTCCAATTCTTTGGGTAGCCTTTCTATGTGTTAAGTGTGTTTGATCAAGCAATCAAACTTTACTTCTATCTCTACCATACATTCATTCACCAAATATTTATTAATTGACTGCTATATTTGGGGGCACCTTGCATATGGTAGAGAGAATAATAAGCACAACTATTCCCATTAATGTTCTTAATAAAGAAATAATGCAGCCATGTCTTTTTACCCTGAGCCAATTTATTTTAATTATTAAAGAATTCACAGCAAAGCCTGGCAAGCTCCCCATGACGTATTGGATATGCCAAACACAGTAACAACAAGTCTCACAATTGAGACGTTACTGGGCCCGCTTGAACAAATTGATGAACAACGGGAGGACAGCACTATGACAGTGCTATTAAAGAATGATCGGAAACATACTCTTCCAAGAGTTTTGAGGTTATATTTTCCAAGCACATTATTTAGTAAACAGTGTTTTTAGTGATATGTTAAATTTTTGTTCTGTTCTACCACTCAGACTGGAAAAAAAGAGAGAAAAGCCATTCGCCTGCTTTGCAATCATGCCATGTCATTGTTTATAGTTCTTTTCTGCAATGAATGCTTTCATGTCACTAACACAATATGTAGACATTATCCCTTGGTTCCAATGCCCCAGAAGCAGACCCCAAGTAAAGGATTCAATTTAGTTAAGGATCGGACACAGGGAATTGTGGTGGAAAATGGGTAAGTGAGACAACAAAAAGACTGGAAGCCAATAAAGGTATGTAATCAGGCTGGTTACTTCTCCAGTTAATTGAATCCAATCCTGATGAGGGACTCTGGGAACCAATGTAGAACAAATGCCTTTAAGTTAATATTACCACATAGGGCAAAGGAACTTGGGTATCTATAAACGGTCTGCATTTAGTCATTGGTTCAGAGCCACTGCTGAGTAGCAGCAAATTGCATTTTGATTTCCCACCACATCCTCAAACTGCCCCATCCTCAAGAAGAGCAGATTCTGTTGCTAAAGCAGCACGCAGTAAAAAGTCACAGATGTGGCCAGTTGGAAATCATGGTTTTATTTATTTATATATAAGTTGAGTTTTATTAGATAGAATGCTAAAGAATAACTCAAAAAAGTGCATCTTCAAGGATAAAATAATCACAAAAAAATTTTTGTTTGGTCTTTTCTTCCTGTCAAAATAATCATAGTCATATTAATGATCAAAATGTAAAAATGAAAATGCCTAATAATTTTACTAAAAGAATTCATAATCTTAATTTTCTTTTTATCAAAATTATAGATATTACTTACGGATCTTAGTTGAAAGTGATGTCTGATAGAATCATTTCATCATTTTTCAGAATGATACTATGCTATATCTATATTAATCAATTATACATATTTAATTATTCATACTAAATTATACACAAATTTAGTAATTTGTGTATTTAGTAAATTTAGTTGAGTAATAGCCCCCCGCCCCCAAAGTAAGATTATAAGTATAGGAGCTCAAGAGACAGCTCAAAAAATTTGAATGGACCTTGATCCTTACTAAGTTTTGCCCTGATAGACCCTGAGCACTGTGACTACTGTCTTGGGGTTCTCCCAACATCATCAGGCCTGAGCAATACCTCATAGCTGAACCCTCACACTGAACCATCAGGCCCACACAATCAGGTAGAGTATCACCAGGAGAACATTCTGATCATTTATTTAGGATATCCTAAAGGCCTTTAAATAAATGATTTATTTAGGATGCCAAAATAAATAACTTAGTCAATTGGACAAACAAATTTAAAAAGAGATTGATTTTGCACTCACATTCAAGAAATGTGGTTCAAAGAGTTAGTCAACATGGGTCTAAAATCAGCTAGAAGGAGAGGGACAGATACAGAATACCCTCTCTCCTAAGTGCATTGTGAAAAACATGGTATGGGAACAACAAGTGATCAAAAGAAACAGACCATAAGAACTAGTTTCTAGAACTGACCTGACCAAGGGTAGGAAATAGGGGTGATGTGGGGGAACCCGAGGGAAGCAGGCACTCTGATGGAGAATGTGGTACTTAAACATTGTACAAATGAAACCCTATCATTTACTCTATTGTGAATAAATATCTTTCAATTTTTTTAAATGGTTCTATGACATAATTTCTTAACTTCCCCAACCCCCAAAATTAAATATACCTTATTTTTTTTTTTTGTCTCACCCAACTGTGTTCAATTCTCCTATAGGTACTATTTCCTTTTTGACCTCTGAAGCAGTGTTCAGGGAGCACAGGGGCCAACCCAGGCAGTACCTGCTAACCAGCCATAAAGATTTACTGTTAGGGCCCATAAAATATTTCTTGGAGGTGACATGGTACCATGGAACGAACATAGGTTCTTGCACATGCAGCATAAGCACTTCTGACCTCTGGGCTATTTTCTTAGCCCAAACTCTTCTTTTTTGTACAAGAAATGTTATAGAGATAGGCATGCAGCTTCAACCTATATGAAATAGACTCGAAGGGGCTGGAGAGATAATACAGTAGGAAGGGAATTTTCCTTGCAAGTGACCGACCCAGGTTTGATCTCCAGCACGTCATATGTTTCTCCAAGTCCCATCAGAAATGATTACTGAGCTCAGAGCCAGGAGTAAGTCCTGAGCACTGATAGCTGTGGCCAAGAAAGAAAGAGAAAGAGGAAGGAAGAAAAGAAGGTCGGATTGATTGAAGAAAGGTAGGAAGGAAGGAAATAAGTAGCATGAACACAGGGGGAAATTCTCAAATGCAAATTTTTTATAAGTCTCATTTCTCATCTGAGTGGTATTCCAATTCAAGCTATTTACTGTATTCCTGAATCTGTGGGACTCTTCAAGTCATAGCAGTTGAAGCATTTTAAATTCCTATCATTACTGGAAGTATTCGGAGAGCCCGGCAAGCTATCGAGAGTATTCGATATGCCAGACACAGTAACAACAAAGTCTCCAATGGAGACGTTACTGGGCCCGCTCGAGCAAATCGACGATCAACGGGAGGGCCTTTACCTTTACCTTACCTTTACTGGAAGTATAGTTTCTTAGAAAAATGAATTAAAGATTTCCAAAAAATAATGGGAGAGGCAATTTCAAGCCAGACTTTGCTAAGAAACAAATCTAAAAAAAAAAGAAAAAGAAAAAAAAACCACTCAGATCATTGGTATTATTATTGCCCAGAAACAGATTTCATGGTTAAAAATAAAATCATGAGTGTCTTGACAAGATGGATAGAAACAACAAGAAGAAAATACATTTTCTTTGGATGAATGAGATAGATAATAAAAAAAACAGCCTTTTCATATTGATTGGCTCATCTTTCCAGAGACCAATGATGAAATCCATCTGGACATTTACTAAGGAACAGATGGACCTATATCAAATGACAGTGAACTGTTCCCTCTTGTAATTCACCAATGGTGATCTTTGAACAAACAACACTACTAAATACCTAAAAGATTATAGTTTTTTCTTGTGACTTTGTTTAAGATTACATAATTCTTGTACTTATTTTACATTTTCAACTTGGATATGAAAAGAGAAAAATTAGCTCAATTTAGTATCTGGAAAGAATCTGGAGCAATTTAATAACTGGAGTGCTAGGGAGAATAGTAGAGTGGTTAAGGCATTTGTTGTACACAACATCAACCCAGGTTTGATCCTTGACACCACATATGGTCTCCTGAGTACCTCCATAAGTGGCCCCTGCACATAGAGCCAGGTGTAGGTGGTCCCTGTATACCATGTGATATTCCCCCCCAAGCCCCAAATAATAAAAAAATGATTAAAGGCAAATAATGATTCATGTATACCAAGCAGCATCAAAAACTTTTTTGAGCAAATAATGCTAAATAAAGCAAGTGTACTTTCTCAGTTATACTATAGTATTTCCATGTATTAAGTTTTACCTATTTTTAATTTTCTCCTTCCCGACATGTTAGTCTCATACATCCACAATCCCTATCTATAGGAGACTTCAGGCCTTAATTAGTATTTTTTCTCATATAGCTTATATAACCTGCTTTTGTCTTTGTCCTCAACATCCATGATATTAGTTGCTTCATTGCTTTTTTTCTTCATTTCCATCCACACTCATTATATACCAAATACGTCATCATCCTACTATCAATTTTCCTAGGATTTCAAATTACTTCTCTTCAAGTCTTTCAAAAGAAGTTCTTTACCTACAATCTTTCTCATTCTCTTCCTTTCATGCCCAGCAAGAAGATTATTTCATGTCTAAGTCCTAACTTCCTAAATCACGAAGACCCTTAACCTTTCTTTCTTTTTCTTTTTTTCTGTGTTTTTTTTTTGGTTTTTTGTTTTTGTTTTTAGGGTCACACCTGATGATGCACAGAGGTTACTCCTGGCTCTGCACTCAGGAATTACTCCTGGTGGTGCTCAGGGGACCATGTGGGATGCTGGGAATCAACCCAGGTTGGCCATGTGCAATGACCTACCCACTGAGCTATCGCTCCAGCCCCAGACCCTTAACCTTTCTTTTGTACACTTCCTTCTGATTCTGACTGAAAGACACTTAGTTTTATTCATTTATAAAAAAAATCACAACAGGGGCTGGAGAGATAGCACAGAGGGTCGGGCGTTTGCCTTGCATGCGACAGAACCAGGTTTGATTCCAAGCATCCCAATATGTCCCCTGAGCACCACCAGGAGTAACTGCTGAGTGCAGAGCCAGGAGTAACCCCTGTGCATTGCCAAGTGTGACCCAAAAAGGAAAAAAAATCACAACAGTAGTTGCACTCTCTTTTGTTTCTTAAACCTGGTCTCTTTCAAGGCTATAAAGCTCTGGGATAATTCCATTAAAAGCATAGATATTATTAGGAGATCACAAATACACAGAGGCAGAAGTTTGGTGCTTTGCTTTGTTCACCACTTCCTCCAGAATCTGTTCATTCGGTCGTATTCCTCATTCAGATTTCCCCCTCTCGTTCTCCTGATAAATTGTTTCTTTGAATGATCCATCATAGAGTCTCTCTTCTTCATTATTAAGTCTTCTAGTCCTCTCCATTCATCCTTCAGAGAAGATGAATTTTATCAGATTATTCAGATATTGTGAAACCTCTGGAGATATCTCAAATTCCTCCAAAATTGAGTTCCCTTCCAGGAAAGTGTGTCTAAATTCAACAAAATTGTTCTCCAAGTTTTATAGATTTAATCTTAAAATTCTGGGAGTTCTCTTTTTGAACTTTGCAGCCCTTTCTCCCCGCTCTGTGAAGTAGAATTTTGCACGAAGGAGTCCGATCCCGTTTGAAATTTTGGGACAACAGCGACATCAGTCAGGCAAAGCCGTCGATTGAATATGATGTGGTCTATTTCGTTGTGGAATCGTCCACCGGGAGACTCCCATGTCCATCGTTTAGATTCTGCCTTCTGGAACTGTGAGTTACCATGAATGGTCTTGGTCGACATGATGAACTCAGACAGTCTCTCACCCTGTTCATTCCATTCTAGGCCATGGGTCCTGATGTGAAGTTCTTCAGCTGATCTTCTCGGTCCTATCTTGGCATTAAAATCACCCACAATGATCTTGTAGAAGGTGTGGTCTTCTTTATAGAACTTCTCCAGCTCCATGTAGAACTTCTCGATTTCTCTTTCATCATAATGAGATGTTGGTGCGTAGACAATGAAGATAGAAACTGCAGGCAGTGAGCCACATCTATTCAAATGTAAACGTCCAATTCGGGTTGTTAGGCATTCGAATGAATCAATGCTCTTGGCCAAGTTTGTGTTGACAAGGACACCTACGCCTCCAACACCTCTTTTATCACATGTTCCGAGGAACAATTCTTCTCCAGTGTTGAAAAACGGCATGGTGAGATTCGTGCCTTCTTGTCTCGGTCAGACCAATGATGTCGTACTTGATCATTCGCGCTTGTACCATCAGGTCCTCGATGGATGCATCTGATGCTAGCGTACGTGCATTGAAAGTACAGAGGATCATTTTTGTCTTCCTTCGTTGTGGCAGCCTAGGTCGGCCTTGAGATTTTGTCGGCCTCTCCTTTCTCATCCTTCTCAGTGCTGCCATGTCGGTGAAGCCCTCAGGGTCAGGTGAATGAGACCAGTTGTAGTTACTGGTTTTGGCATATCGAATACACAGCGGATAGCTTGCCAGGCTCTTCTGTGCGGGCGGAATACTCTCGGTAGCTTGCCAGTCTTTCCGAGAGGGATAGAGGCTTTTGGGGTGACCTCTAATCACCCTAGTAGGTGTTACCATATTTGAACCCTATCAAATATGGTACGACAATTCCAGAAGATGGGTATTTAGTGTCTTATGATGTGTCGCACGGCCGCTTGCGGCCGCGCGGGTCCAGAAAGCGTCCTGGAGTGTGGCGACGGCTGGGTAGTGGAAATAGTGTCGAGAGTGGAAGTCTGCCAGTGGGGTATTTATCTGGGTAGGGTGCGTCTCCTGTGCACAATTCGATCCCTGGGTGGTTGATGGAAGCAGACAGGGCAGGGTAGGGTGGGGCTCCTGATTAGAATCCCTTTGTCACCTGTGGTGGTGGGAGCAAGCAGAGAGAAGCTCTGTCCCTGGGTCCGCCGAGCCTGGAGTCCAAGGTCTCAGAGAGTTCCGCTTATCTTGTTCTGTGGGTCTTCAGTCGTGTGTGGGTCTCAGCCGGAGCTGCCACGCGGGTCCGGAAAGCGTCCTGGAGTGTGGCGACGGCTGGGTAGTGGAAGTAGTGTCCATTGTTTTAATAACACCAAACATCAGCCAAGCGGCACAAATGCTAGCTGATTTTGACCGTGAGTGTGGAAAGGTAGGACTACAGCTGAATCTTACGAAGACAATGTTTATGAGAAACAGCCTTGTTCCTGACGCCCCATTCGCTCTCAATGGAACGACCATCTCCGAATGCAACAGCTATGTGTACCTAGGTCGAGAGGTCAACATGACAAATGACTTGGCACCCGAGCTGCGCAGGAGGAAGAGAGCAGCTTGGAACGCCTTCAAGAACGTCGAAGAAATAGCTAAGAGGATGAAGAACCTCCGGCTCCGGGCACATCTCTTTGATTCCACTGTTCTTCCTGCATTAACATATGCCTCAGAGATCTGGGCCCTAAGCAAACAAGATGAGAACGCTATTCAGGTCTCCCAAAGAAGAATAGAAAGAGCTATGCTTGGAATATCACGTTTCACTCAAATGAGAGAACGAATCTGGAGTTCTGACATCCATCGACGATCAAGGATCAGGGACGCTGTCTCATTTGCCAAGTGTCGAAAATCAGATGGGCTGGTCATGTAATGAAATTTAAAGATGACCGTTGGACTAGAGCTGTTACTGACTGGATTCCACGGGATGTCAAAAGACCGCGTGGCCGCCCACCTACCAGATGGTCAGACTTCTTCGTCAAGATCATGAACGATCGGTTTGAGGCCCTTCATGTTCCCGGAGCGAACAGATGCCATTGGGCTTCACTAGCACGCGACAGGGACAAATGGAGACGTTACTGGCGCCCGCTCAAGCAAACCGACGACTAACGGGAAGTTAAGTGAGTGATTAAGTGAATCTTAAAATGGGCTGGAGGGATATCACAGTGGGTGGGGCATTTGTCTTGCATGCGGCCGGGTCGGCCAACCCGAGTTCGATTCCTCCACCCCTCTTGGAGAGCCCGGCAAGCTACCGAGAGTATCTCATCTCGCCCACACGGCAAAGCCCGGCAAGCTACCCGTGACGTATTTGATATACCAAACACAGTAACAAGTCTCACAATTTATGAACAATGGACAGTGACAGTGACAGTGACAATGTTAAAATAGATTAGGGGTTATTTTATGCTACGAAACACTCTTCCAGGAAGAGGAACAGAGAAAACCAGACATCTTGAGGTTGTTTTATGGATCCATACAAGAGTGATCATTCTTAACACCTATGTGCCCTCAGGCTTCTAATTTGCTACCTTTACCATCCTCAGCATTAGATAATCTGCTTTATTTTTCCCTGTTATCACATTACTTGAGATGTTAGATAGGCAAGCAGATTTGATTCACTACAGATTTCTATTCTGCAATCCTCTGACATTATGAAAGATAAATTTATGTGAAAGTTTAATGAAATTTTTTTTAAATGTTTTTTCCTGTAACCCTCAAAACTGTGTCCCCCCCCGCCCCGACAAAAATATGTTTGCTTCTACAGTGATAAGTGCAAGGTTACTACACAGACATTTATTAGTTTATCTTTTAGACTCATTTAACAAAATGGTCTTTTAATAGGACAAATTACTGTCTTAGTACTAGAAATAGGACAGTGATTTTTCTTTTCTTTTTAACAAATTTTTTTTGTTTATTTTGGGAGGGTCCACAAACCTGGAGATGCTCAGGGGTAACTCCTGGCTCTGTACTCAGGGATCAGTCCTGGTGAGGCTCTGGGAACAATCTGTGGTGCAAGACATCAATCCTGGGTCGATTGCATGCAAGGCAAGAACTGTACAGGCTGTACTATCTCTCCAGCCCCAGAAAATTGTTTTCTATAAAGAGTCAAGTCTTTGGTATTATGCAGAATCTCATGTAGATGAGATAAATTTTAATAAAATAATAAGTGATATACATTGAAAAATAAGGCAGTTGAAAGCAGAGTTACATAAATGCTGACAACCTGTAAAAGAGAGAATTAACCTAAAAGGAGTATTTGGCAACTTTTCAGAGAAAGTATTTTCTAGACCTAAATGAATAAGTACTAATTAACCAAAGGGTTAATTGAGAGAAAGATTGCAGAGAAGAATTTTTCTACAATAGTAATCACAAAAATCCAATAAGACAAAGACAAAAAAAAACAAATTTAAGGAAAAAAATTAACATAAGAAGCATGCAAAACCCAAAGATGAGAAAGAGGGAAATGTAATTTAAAGTGATAACAGAGAAATGAAGGGTTGGGGGAGTCCAAATCTTGCAAAATCTTTTAGGTTATGCTAAGAAGAGTTGGCTAAGAAACAAAAGAGTCAAAAAGTCAATGTATTTATCAACTCGGGATATTGTATTAAAATACTATGACCTGAAAGATTTATTCATTTCATTTTTTCATTTCATCATCCTGTTATTCATCGATTGCCTCAAGCAAGCCCCAGTAACGTCTCTTTCATCCTGGCCCTGAGATTATATTCAAGGCTCTTTAGGAGAATGAGACCCATCATTGTTACTGGTATTTGGCATATTTGGTACGCCACGGGGAGTTTGCCAGACTCTGCCCTGTGGGCAGGCTACATTCGATAGCCTGCAAGTTTGTCCAAAGTAGGAAAGAGACAATAAGATGTCATTAAAAAAAAGTTCTGATAAGATGTCGTTCCGGGATCTGGATTTTATAGTCTCTGAGTCTTGGCCGCTGATGGGATTACATGGCGCCAGGGGGCCAGGTGGTGGGTGTGACCCCCGCCTACTGGAATTTGGAGGATCTGGGTGGAAGATGCTTGACTCCAATCCGAGTAGGCTTGGAGGTCTCGGCCCCGGAACCCGCGTGGCTTTGTCCCTCTGCCAGTACCTTCATGTGTGCGGAGAGTGGTCTCAGCATGGTGGTGGCTGGTCCTGGAGGTCTTCGGCTGCCGGAGCCCTGGTCGGGACGGGGAGGAAAGCTCAACCCGCTCCCCTCCAAGGGGCCCCGGGAAGGAACACCCAGGCGCGGGGGCAGAAGACTGCAAAAGATTTATAAACTACATAAATATATTTCTCACAGTTTGGAGTTTGGAAAATTCAAGATCAGGTGTTGACAAACTTGGTTTCTGACTAGAACCCACTACATGGTACAGAGACAACCATCATTGTTTTCCATGGTAGAAGGATGAGGGAGTCTATCTGGGCTTTCTCACAAAATCCTGTTATCGCTAATCCTGCTAATCCTGTTATTGAGGGCTTGGCATTCATGACTTAATCATCTTTCAAAGGCCACATCTTCAAATACCATTTCATATGTTAAGATTGATCAATCATATGCATTTCAGAAGGACACAAGTTTTCAGTAGCCATCAATAGCCATTGAAGAGTTTTGAATAGAATATGGGATTTACAAAAGCAAGAATCAGACTAGAGAGATAGTACAGCAGATAGGGCATTGGCATACATGCAGCCAACCTGGGTTCAATCTATGTTACCCTGTATAATATCTCCCAGGGGAAGTCAGGTAGGCCCCAGCAGCTCTTTCTCTAGCCGCCCAGGTTCGGGGGGCAAAGGGGTGGCAGCCAGGCTTCTCAACCACCCAAGGCGGTCCAGGCCATGGGGCAGACTGAAGGAAGCAAGGGCCAAGCCGTTTGATTGATCAGTTGCCGTTGATTCCATTCTCCCCAAGCGCCTGCCCCAGTTTCTCTGAGCCCCCCATTCTAGTCTCACACTGTAAGACTCATTCCTGTCTCCTCCTGTCTCTTTTGCTCATCTCTTCGTGCTCCAGCTCACAGCCTGGCCTCTCGGTCTCCATGCGCCTGCTCCTGTATTCTTCTTCTACATTCTTCTACTTCTGTCCCCCTTACTAGTCTCTCCATGCTCCATCTTGCCACCCTGCTCTCTCTCTCATCTCTCTAACTCTCTTGTCTCTCCAACTCCCTCGCACTCTGGGCTGATACTGCACCCAGTATGATAGCAAAATCAACATAAGAAAGCCCTTCCTAACTGCCAGGCTCAAGGGCAGAAAAACCACCTAGGGGTATTCCAAAGCCCTTCCTGACTGCCCAGGGGCAAAATACCTCTTAAGGTGTTTTTCTCCTTTCCTCAGTCCAATAACATCTTAATATTAGTTATTTTTTGTATGGACCAATCAATATTTTAATATAGTTATTTTTTGTATGGACACAGTAAAAGATACATTGAGGCTTGTAGGGCAGCTCTTCTGGGAACATCTTGCCACAGACTGAGACTACAGAGCTCAGGCCAGATTAATCATTCCTAACCCTAGCAGGGTCCGAATCTAGTTATGCCTTTTTTGGATCATGACAGCATTTGTTCATGACCAAGCTCTTAACTAATAGTTAAACATTAGGCACTTTGGCCAGACTCATTTCTATGCCAGGGTAGCACATAGGCTCACCGCTTGCCCTGGTTCCATCCAGTCCCTTGTCCAGACCCTGCCTTTGGGGGTGCTAGGAAGTAAGGGCAGCTGAGGCATAGATCGAAAGAACAGATGCCCAGAGTCAATAAACTCCCACATTACAAAAGCATAACATTTACTGTCTTCTTTTGTCCATTACAAAAATGACATTATCTGAATTAACTATACAAAGGACTTAAGGAGAAGAGAAAAACAATATTTACAAGTCAACAGAGCACAAAAATAAGTTGCAAATAAACACAGAGGAATGGGAGCACTGTGATGGGAGCAGCCCGATAAACCTAAACTACTTGAGGCTCTGCAGGAAGGACAAAACAATGTTACCCCATATGTCCCTTAAAGACATGCCAGGTGTGATCCTTAATTGCAGAGCAGGAATAAGCCCTAAGCACTGCCAGTCTCACCCTAAATAAATAAATAAAACATTGCAATTACAAATAAATTAAAATCAGATTGGCCTTGAGATGTTTGCTTAGAGTTGAGTGGAAAAGGCTTGGAAGAAAACCTGAATGAAGACATTAGTTAGGAAGCTTATGCAAAAGTCCAAGTGGGAAATTATAAAATTTTAAATTTTGTTTCACTGTCACTGTCACTGTCCTCCCGTTGTTCATCGATTTGCTCAAGCGGGCCCAGTAACGTCTCCATTTTGAGACTTGTTGTTACTGTGTTTGGCGTATTGAATATACTCTTGGTAGCTTGCCGGGCTCTCCGAGAGGGGCGGAGGAATAGAACCCAGCTTGGCCAGGCTGGCTGTGCACAAGGCAAACACCCTACCGCTGTGCTATAAAATGTTAAACAAAAGCAGGTGGAATGAAGTAGATCTGAGACATATTTAGGGGATGTTATAGAGTTTGGTGATCTGACAATGGGTCAAGATTGAATACTCTATGACAAAATCTCATATATATGTGTAGTTAATTTTTTATAAAGGAACTGAAAATGTAAAAATGGAGTAAAGATAGACTTTTCAACAAATGGTGCAGGGGAAATTGGATAACTACATGTACGAAACTAAAGTGAATCCTGTTTTACACCTCACACAAAAGTAATTTAAAGTGGATTAAAGACCTTGAGATACAACCAGAAACTATAAAGTATAGTAAAGAAAATATAGGCAGAACACTTCAAGATTTCACTCGTATCACTTGTATCAGTTGTCATTCCATTGCTCATCAATTAGCTTGAGCGGACGCCAGTAACGTCTCCCTGTCATCCCTGTCGAGTGCTAGTGTAGCCCAATGGCTTCTGCTCACTCCAGGAACATGAAGAGCCTCAAATCGTTTGTTCAGGGTTTTGACGAAGAAGTCTGACCATCTCGTAGGTGGGCGGCCACGAGTCCTTTTGATGTCCCTTGTAATCCAGTTGGTAACGGCCTCTAGTCCAGTGGTCATCTCCAAATCGCATTATGTGTCTGGCCCATCAGATTTTCGACACCTTGGCAAACAAGACAGCGTCTCTGGTTCTTGATAGTTGATGGAGGTTGGAAGTCTGAATTCCTTCTCTCACTTGAGTGAAACGTGATATTCTAAGCATAGCTCTTTTGATTCCTCTTTGGGAGACCTGAATAGTGTCCTCATCCTGTTTTCGTAGGGGCCAGGTCGCTGAGGCATATGTTAGTGCAGGAAGAACAGTGGAGTCGAAAAGATGTGCCTGGAGCTGATGGTTCTTCATCTTTTTAACCACTTCTTCGATGCTCTAGAAGGTGTTCCATGCCACTCTCTTTCTCCTGCACAGTTCAAATGCCAGGTTGTTTGTCATGTCGAGTTCTCGACCAAGGTACACATAACTGCTGCATTTGGAGATGTTCGTTCCATTGAGGGCAAATGGAACTTCAGGAACTAGTTCATTTCTCCTGAACACTGTCTTTGTGAGATTCAGCTCCAGTCTGACCTTTCCACACTCACGGTCAAAGTCAGCCAGCATTCGTGCTGCTTGGCTGATTTTGGTGTTATTAGAATGATGTCATCAGCGAAGCAGAGGTGGTGTAGTTGCCTACCATGTATCTTCACTCCCACTCCTTCCCATTCCAGTTGTCGCATGACGTTCTTAAGGGTGGCACTGAAGAGTTTTGGTGAAACAATATCACCCTGTAGAACCCCTCTTCTACGTTGATGATCACTTCCTTGTAGAATGGTGAGATCCTGGTCACCTGCAAGGCAGAGCCTGGCAGGCAGCCCAAGGCATATTTGATATGCCAAAAACAGTAACAGAAATGGGCCTCATTCCCCTGACCCTGAAAGAGCACCCAATATGGCAGTAACTTCAAGATTTGGACCTCAAAAATGCATTCAATGATCTGATAGCACTAGCAATCATGATCATGATCATCCTGTTGTTTGTCTATTGCCTCCAGCAGGCACCAGTAACGTCTCCTTTGTCCTAGCCCTGAGATTCTAAAAAGTGCCACATTCAAGGCTCTTTTAGGGTTAGGAGAATGAGACCCATTATTGTTACTGGTATTTGGCATAATGGGTACGCCATGAGGAATTTGCTAGACTCTGCCATGTGAGCAGGTTACATTCAGTAGCATGCCAAGATGTCCAAAGCAAGAATGAGATAATAAGATATCCCAGCTTCCAGGAGCTGGGTTTTGTAGTTCTGGGTCTTGGCCATTGATGGGCTAACATGGTGCCTGGGGGGCAGTTGAGGGGTGTGACCCCTGCCTACTGGAAGATGGAGGATATGGGTGGAGGATGCTCAGCCCCTATCTGAGCAGGCTTGAAGATCTCAGCCCTGGGACCCACATGCCTTTGTTCCTCTGCCGGTACCTTCATGCATGTGGAGAGTGGTCTCAGCATGGTTGTGGCTGATTCTGGAGGTTTTCGGCTGCCAGGGTTCTGCCCGGGGCGGGGAGGGAAACTTAACCCGCCCCCCTCCAAGGGGCCCCAGCGAGGACAGCACTGGCAAAGCAACAAAATAAAAAATAAACAAATGTGACTACATAAAGTTAAAGAGCTTCTGCATGGTAAAAAAAAAAAAAACAAGACCCCTTCCCCTGGGGGGAGGCGGGGGGGGGACATGCTAAAAGTTAAAGATAGCTAACTGACTGGGAAAAAAATATTTCCCATCAATACATCAGATAAAGGTTTGATATCCAGGTTATTTAAAATACCAAGATCAACAAAAATAAATTTAATAAACCTTATCATCAAATAGAAAGAGGAAATGAATAGACTTTTCTCAGAAGAAGAAAGGCAAGGTGGATGGCCAGTAGGCACATGAAAAAAGTGCTCAGCATCGCTTATCATCAGAGAAATGCAAATCAAAATTACAATGAGATATCACCTCATACTACTGACAATGGCACATATCAGAAATAGTAGGAACAATATGTGTTGGTTGGGAAGTGATGAAAAAGGAACTCTGATCCACTGCAGGTAGTAATATTGTTTGGTACAACCCCTATGGAAAACAGTATGAACAGTTCTTAGTAAACTTAGAATTGAACTGCCATAGGACCCAGCAATTCCACTTTGGGAGATCTATCCCCAGGACATAAAAACACTCTCTCAAAAGGACATATAATTCATTGTGCACTCAATCAAGAGCTAAAATATGGAATCAACCAAAGTGTCCAATGGCAAATGAATGGGTTATGAAAATGTGGTATATATACAGCATGGAATACTATGCAGCTGCAAGGAACAATGAAACCATGTTATTTGCTGCAACGAGGTGGGAAAAGGAGGACATCATGTTGAGTGAAGTAAACAGAAGAAAGACAAACACAGGATAATCTCACTTACCTGTGGAATATAGAATATTGGATAAGGAAAGATATTGTCGTAGAAGGGAGAATGCCTTGATTATTCTTGACCCCAGTGTCAAGAGACTTAGAGAAGAGACTTTCAGAGCAGGAAAGAAATCAAGGGATTAGGTGCGAGGGGGAGGATGAAGAGAATAGGAAATAATGGGTCAACAGGCATCAGTACTTCAGTTAAATCAGTGATATGAGTAAGGGGTATACCCCTTTACCCAAAACACAGATTCAACAGAACTGGAAACATGAGATTTTAGCAGCAACCTGAAACTTTGTAATGTGCTTGTCAAATAGGGGTTGGGATGAGGAGGGTATTTGGGAACACTAGCAGAAGGGAATTGACACCGTTGGAGGAATTAGTGTCAAAGTATTGTATGCTTAAAATGCAACTATCAGTAACTTTGTAAATCATGACTCTAATAAAAATTTAAAAAATAAAAACAAAAGAATTTGGTGATCTGAGTATAAGGTATGATGTTATGAGAAATTTCAAAGATTTGTATTTGGGGGAACTGGAAAATTGTGGTATGACTGGATATGGACTAGGTTCACAGGAAAACTACAGCCTATGTTGATATATAGTTAAGTGAAAAAGTTATACATATATTTTTTTTAGTGAAGCAAGAAAGACTTTATTGAAACTTATTAGAAAATATGTGAGAGGATAGAGAGGGAGAAGTATGTTTGAGAAAGAACACAGGTTTCTTTAGAGTGGAAATAGGCAAGCAAAGAAACATCCAGACAGGACAGAAAGTACATGTTCAAGGGAAAATATGGGCTTAAAGACCCATCTGAGAAAGGTACATTACCTGCTGAAAATAGGTTACCAGTGTGAGCAACAGACTGGTGGAGTAGTACATGTTTCATTCCAAGGGTAAGGAGTCTAGCGTTTTATGTGCTAAATTTTATCTATGACGGATTAAAGGATCCTCTTAGCACTGTAGCACTGTCCTCCTGTTGCTCATTGATTTGTTCTAGCAGGCACCAGTAAAGTCTCTATTGTGAGACTTTTTATTACTGTTTTTGGCATATCGTATATACCATGGGGAGCTTGTTAGGCTCTGCCGTGCGGGCGGGATACTCTCGATAGCTTGCCGGGCTCTCTGAGAGGGACGGAGGAATTGAACTCAGGTTGGCTGTGTGCAAGGTAAGCACCATACCCACTGTGCTATCTCTCCAGCCTGAAGGATCCTCTTAGAGGAATTAATTCATGACATTTCTGACCCAACCTATACTCGAACCAATAATGTTTTGGATGCCTCAGAAAGTCTCAGGGATTTTTCAATCAAAACATGGAAATATTTGATGAACAGAAATTTCTTCAATGAAAATATACAGGTTTACAATAAGTATATGAAAAAATACTCTGCATCGCATCTCATTAAATAAGTGCAAATCAAAACAATGAAATACCACCTTATACAGAGAAACTGGCACACCTTGAAAGAAGGTTCAGTTCTCTTTTGCAAGGTGCTGTGAGCAGTCTTGGTTTTGACTGTCCCCATCCTACATGTTTAATATTTTTGTGAATTCCTAAAATGAGAAGTTAACAATTGTCCAATATCATAAAATTCTGCCCCAGAGTTTAGACTCACCAGGAGATTAAGATCACGGGCAGACCTAAGGGCCAGACCACTCTGTAAGGATCCTAGCGCTCTAACATTCTCCTCAATTGATAAGAAGTCAAAGGCACAATTTTCACTTAAAAAGAGCCCTTTTTATACACACATACACACACCCTTAATCTTTACCAGTCTGCATTTCCTGTAACATTCTTGTTACTCAATAACACAAAGACCCAGTTTTCCTATAAAAATCCCACAATGAAAAAAGGAGTCATAGTTAACTTAGTCCTATACTAACTTCCACCCCCAAGTTGGGGAGGTTTTCTCCCTTTCCCTTCTACTTTCCAATAAAGCTTTCTATTTCCAGCTCTGAGTTCGAGCATCTTTATTACTCAGTATTTTCATTTTTAAAAATGTTGTTGAAACTGGGAAACAAGAAACAACACACCAGCACAAAAACACAGGTCTTGCATCAACATCAAAAAGAACAAAAACAATCAATGTTGGCATGAATATGTGGGAAAAGGAACCCTCATTTGTTGTTGGTGGCAAAGCCAACTGAATGAACCTTTTTTAGAAAACAACAGAGAAACTCTTCAAAAACTAGAATTGAGCTTCCAGCAATTCTACTTCTTGGTATCTAACCCAAGATCCCCAATACTCTATTCAGAAAAGATTCCTGTGCTAGTTGAAGCACGATTAATAATAGCCCCAACCTGGAAATAACATATGATTAGATAAAGAGACTGTCCAAGAATAAAGGATTAGATAAAGAAACTGTGGCATAAACACACAATGGATTACAACTTGGTTATAAGAAAAGATGAAATCATGCAACTTGCTGCTGTGTGAATGGATCTGGAGAGTACCATGCTGAGTTAAGAAAGTCAGGAGAACAGATACAGAATGCTCTCTCTCACATGAGAACATAAAGAAACAGAATAAGTGAAAGGTCTAAGTCAGAACAAATTTGATTAAAGACCTCAATATCAGACCTGAATGTATAAGGTAGATGGAGGAAAATGTAGGCAGAACCCTCCATGACATTGAAGCTACAAAGCATCTTTAAGGATGAAACAACACTGACCAAGTAGGTGGAAACAAACATAAACAAATGGAACTACATTAAACTCAGAAGCTTCAGCACCTCAAAAGAAACAGTGACCAAAATAAGAGAGAGCCCACAGAATAGGAAAGAATATTTACCCAATACCCATCTGATAAGGGGTTAATATCCAGGGACTCCGCGCCAGGCTGTTTTCAGTCGGGGCACCCCAGAGTGGGGTGGGTGAGAGCCCTCCCCGCCCCAAGGGACCAAGGCCCAGCAGTCGACCTCTACTACCCAACCACCATCATGCTCCAAGCCACTTTCCAGATGCTCAGGCCGAACCTCATGCATGAATAAAATCCCACAGAACCCAGATAAACGTAGAACTTTGTGACCTTAGACTCGGGATCAATTGGGACCGGGGAGCAGAGATCCTCTGCCTATTTCCCCCAGTCTCCGGAGACCCAGGGGTCACACCCATAACCACTCCCTGCTGGTGCCAGATAATCTCCTCCAGAACTAATGACTGCTTCTCCCAGATAAAATAAGCATAAAATGAGGCTCCCATAAATATGCCACTGGACTCTGCACGAGTCTGTCATAAGTATAATAAGACACTTCCTACCTGATATATATATATATATATATATATATATATATATATATATATATATATATGAGAGCCAAGCAAGCTACTGAGAGTATTCCGCCCACATGGGCAAGCCTGGCAAGCTCCCCCCTGGCGTATTCGATATGCCAAAAACAGTAATGATAACAGATCTCATACCCCAGACCCTGAAAGAGCCTCCAATAGTTGGGAAAGATGAGTAAGGAGAGGCTACTAAAATCTCAGGGCTGGAAGAAATAGAGATGTTACTGGTGCCTGCTCAAGTAAATCAACAAACAATGGGATGACAGTGATCCAGGATATACAAGACACTTGTAGAATTGTACAAGAAAAAAAATCTCCAATCCCATCAAAAAATGGGGAGAAGAAATGAACAAAGTTTCCTCAATAAAGAAATATAAATGGCCAAAAGGCACATGAAAAAATGCTTTACATCGCTAATCATCTGGAAGATGCAAATCAAAATGGTAGTAAGTAGTAGTAAAGGCCCTCCTGTTGATCGTCGATTTGCTCGAGCGGGCCCAGTAACGTCTCCATTGGAGACTTTGTCGTTACTGTGTCTGGCATATCGAATACTCTCGGTAGCTTGCCGGGCTCTCTGAGAGGGGCGGAGGAATCGAACTCGGGTAGGCCATGTTGGCCGCTTGTAAGGCGAACGCCCTACCCGCTGTGCTATCGCTCCGATAGCAAATCAAAACAACAATGAGATATCATCTCACACCACAGAGACTGGCACACATCAAAAAGAACAAGAACCACCATCACTAGTGTGGATGTGGGGAGAAAGGGACGCTCTTTCATTGTTGGTGGCAATGCCAACTGGTCCAGTCTTTCTGGGAAATAATTTTTGCATTCCTTAAAAAACTAAAAATTGAGTTTCCATATGACTCCACAATACCACTTCTGGAAATATGTCTCAAGGGTGCAAAAGAGCACAGTAGACATGACATCTGCACCTGTATGTTAATTGCAGCACTGTTCACAATAGCCAGAATCTGGAAACAACCTAAGTGTCCGAGAACAGATGACTGGTTAAGGAAACTTTGGTACATCTATGCAATGGAATACTATGAAGCTGTTAGGAAAGATGAAGTCATGAAATTTGCTTAAAAGTGGATGGTCATGGAGAGTATCATGCTAAGTGAAATGAGTCAAAAAGAGAGGAACAGACAAATAAGACTGCATTTATTTGTAGAAAATAAAATAACATAATATGAGGCTGATACCCAAGGACAGTAGACACAAGGGCCAGGAATATTTCTCCATAGCTGGAAGTCTGTCTCATGAGCTGGGGGAGAAGGCAGCTGGAATAAAGAAGGGATCACTAAGTCAATAATGCTTGGAGGGATTGTTGGGGTTGAAGATATGTGCTGAAAGTAGATTAAAGGATCAAACATGATAGCCTCTCAGTATCTACATTGCAAACCATAATGCCCAAAAGCATATGGGGGAAATTGTCTCGCATAGAGGCAGGGTGAGGGCTGGGATGGGGGGTAGTGGGATACTGGGGATATTGGTGGTGGAAAATGTTGGAGGAATGGGTGTTTGATCATTGTATGACTGAAACTCAAACATGAAAGCTTTATAACTGTACCTCATGGTGATTCTGGAGCAATAGCATAGCGGATAGGGCATTTGCCTTGCATGCAGGTGACCCGAGTTTAATTCCTCCGCCTCTCTTGGGGAGCCCGGCAAGCTACCAAGAGTATCTTGCCTGCATGGCAAAGACTGGCAAATTCCCTGTGACGTATTCTATATGCCAAAAACAGTAACAAGAAGTTCACAATTTGCTGTGAGACGTTACTGGTGCCCATTCAAGCAAAATTGATGAACAACAGGAGGACAGTGCAACAGTGCTACATGATGATTCAATTAAGAAAGAATGAAAGGAAGGAAGGAAGGAAGGAAGGAAGGAAGGAAGGAAGGAAGGAAGGGAAAAAAGAAAGAAAGAAAGAAAGAAAGAAAGAACGAAAGAAAGAAAGAAAGAAAGAAAGAAAGAAAGAAAGAAAGGAAGGAAAGAAAGAAAAATATCCCGGCTAATTTAGAGATTTGTGAGCTAAAGATACCATTTTATCTTAAAAAGAAAAAGAAGAAATCCCAGCTAATTTACAGATTTGTGAGCTAAATAAACCATTTATCTTAAAAGAAAGGAAACAAATGAAAGGTCTGGGGCAGGATCATGAAAAGAAAGAAACAGAGTCCAAGAGAAGAATTAGGATATAGTGAGGTTTATTGCAAAGAGAACACTTCCAGGCAGACCTCACAGGCCACTAGAGGAGCTAAAGATGATTGTAGGTGCCTGTGTTTTAGGGTGGATTTGTATGGAAATAAAGGACACCTGGGGTGATGGGGAGGAATTCTGGGGTCCTATTTCTGGTTAGTTGGCTGGGGCCAAAAGTCTAGCAGGTCGTCTTTTGTTTGCTTTTCAGGGATTTGCTGAGGCCCCAGGGAGTTGGCAGAACTGCATATGCAGGCTTCAAACTGTCCATCTTTGAGCCAATCTAACAGTAAGAAAATAACTAATGCCCAAAGGCAACAGAACCTGAGAACTAGTCTATAGAACAGAGTTTACCATAAAAGACAAAGGGATAGGCTGACCAGAATGAATATGGCATTCACCAATTTGTGGAGAGTATGGAGTTGCAATATTATGTGTATAAATTCCTACCGTTAACAGTACTGTAAATTATGGTGCCTAAAAACATATACTAATTTATGTTTAAATATATTATATAACTTATGAAAGAAAATCTGTCACTGTCACTGTCTTCCCGTTGTTCATCGTTTGCTCGAGCAGGCCCAGTAACGTCTCCATTGTGAGACTTGTTACTGTGTTTGGCATATTGAATACATCACGGGTAGCTTGCCAGGCTTTGCCGTGTTGGCAAGATACTCTTGGTAGCTTGCCTGGCTCTCCCAGAGGGGCAGAGAAATCTAACCCGGGTACACCATGTTGGCCGCTTGCAAGGCAAATGCCCTACCTGCTGTGCTATCGCTCCAGCCCATGAAAGAAAATATAAAATAAAAACAAGAAGAAAAATAATATATTGAGAAGAAAGGGATATTGGATCTTGAACCATTTCCCATTGCTCTTGAATTTCCCCCTTCACTATCCAAATTTTACCAGTTTGATGCTTCTATTTACTATGTTTTTAAGCTTTTAACTTTATCTATTTCCTGGACAATATCTCAACTTTGACATTCCAGATTTTAGTAAATTCCTAATTCATAAACTCCTTTGGCTTCAAGTTAAAAGAACAATTTCTGTATCACTCCTACTCATAACTTAACTTTTAAAAAATAAAACAGTAATTTATTAAGAATAAAGCCTTGTATAATTCTGTGAAAATATGATGAAAAATGAAGAAGGTGGACCTATAGCCAAGCATACAAGATCTAGGTTACAATAAAATGGTATCATAAATAACATTGATTTTAAAAAATGTTCAAATGTAGTTGTTAG
Source organism: Sorex fumeus (assembly GCF_029834395.1). Classification (NCBI taxonomy): domain Eukaryota; kingdom Metazoa; phylum Chordata; class Mammalia; order Eulipotyphla; family Soricidae; genus Sorex; species Sorex fumeus. The sequence goes on from NW_026606101.1 coordinate 27,285,961, forward strand.
TGTTTTAGTCTTAATCTAGAAATAGTTAGTAGGGTGCTTTAAGGGCCTAAATTCAAATTACTCCTAGGGTAAGGAACACATTTTCAAGTATTTCAAAGACTGACAAGTTGGCAGCCATCTCCAGCACTTTGGAAAGTTAAAATGTACCATTGGGCATAGACTAGATGCTCCATAAATGCCTCATGATTGATGTATTAAAATATGGTGTAATTTTTGTAGACAGTTCTCACAGATCCTATGCCAAATGTTGCCATTCTCTTGGGCTCCCTCCTCACTTCTCCTTCTTCCAAGATAACCTGATGTCCAACTTAATTAAGTCCAAGTTCATCTGTTCTTGGCTCTCCCCATGTTCACTTTCTTCACCAAAGGAATTTCTTTATCAACCTCCAGAATTCTCCCTAAGTACTTTCTGCAACAACATCTCTTCTTTTTGAATTCAGCAGGCCCAGTGAATAAGTTGCTAACACGAGGTGAACAAGAGAGAGATGGTCACTGTCTCTCAATTCACCTCTGCCACCCCACGGGGGGAAGGCTAGGACTGACAAAGTCTGCGGATGAGCCCCTGCACAGCACGGGCCAGAACCGCACCAGCTCTACCAGATTGACCATCAAGCCACATCTGATGTTCACTTGGTCTTCTCAGCCTGGTTGCTGGTTCCCACCTCCCAATTTCTTGGGGCGCCATGAACTCAGGCTGGAGCGAGGAATCACTCTTTGTAGGACAGGAAAGCCAGTTCTAGGTCTTGCCCAGGTTTTCCAGGTTTTTTTCTATCTCACAGAAAAGTCTCAGGAGATGATCAGTAGAGAAAAAACAGAGTTTATTTGAAGGCTTTTGAAAGGGGAGGGAGGGAGAGCAAACGGGGAGAGAGAGAGAGAGAGAGAGAGAGAGAGAGAGAGAGAGACAGAGACAGAGAGAGAGAGAGACAGAGAGAGAGAGAGACAGAGAGAGAGACAGAGAGAGAGACAGAGAGACAGAGAGTAATGCATTCAAGAGATGGAGAGAGCCTCAGTACACGTCTCAAGAGGGAAGATGCTGCAACACATATGCTCAGGCACCTCATTTGCTCGGCCATGTGGGAACAAGCAGCACATGGGCTCAGGGAGCATATGAGAGTCCTTCCTTTGTTCAAGGTGGCTTTTAGAGGATTTCTCCAACCTACCCTACAGTAACAACAAGTCTCACAATGGAGATGTTACTGGTGCCCGTTCTACCAAATTGATGAACAATGGGAGGACAGTGCTACAGTGCAGTGCTACCCTAGGTAAGAGTCTGTTGCTAGGGTGGTTGTCAAGGGGGCAGAGCTGGGAGTGGTGATAGTGCTTTTTGAATCTCCTTTCCTTATCCTTTGTTCCTGATGGAGCTTCTGGAGGTGGGGGATTGGGTAGTACAGGGTGGGCTTCAGCCTGCTCTTGGGTCTCTTGGCACCAGATGAAGTCTTACTAGTCCTCTGAGCTCACAAGTTGGCCCTTAGTGGTTCTTGGGCTATTGGTTTTATGACTGAAATTCCATTGCCCTGGGGGTCTTTCCCTGTCTACTTTCTAAATCATTTTCCTTCAGTTGTTTTCTTCTTCTCTTCTCCTGCATGCTAAGATTTCTCCTTGTCTATTCCTTCATTGCTCTGGATAGAAACACTCCAATACTCTCTAAATTCATCTACAGGGCTGGCAAAATAGTATAATGGGTAAGACGTTAACCTTGCATGTGGCTGACCTAAGTATCATCCTCGGCATAATATAGTCCTTCAAGCCCTGCCAGAAGTGAGCTCTGATCGAAGAGCCAGGAGTAAGCCCTGAGCATTGCAGGTGTGACACCCCCCCCCCAATTGAAAAAAACAAAACAAAATAAATAAATATTAAAAACTCCTCTGCTCACCATTGTGTTATTCATCTGAGCCTCGAAGTGCTTTTCTGGAAAGTAATAACCTTCACCCACCACCTCCACCTTCTAACATTATCATTTATTTGTTAACTCTTTCAACTTTAAAAGCAATTGCATATCAAAACTCTCACTTTGTAGTCATTTATGTACATTTTAAGGCAGAGCTCCATTTACTTTGGGGTAACGATTAAATTCGTATTGAAGAGGTGGCCATCAACAAATTATGACTTCCCTTCTTCCCACCCCATTTTGTCTGAAATGAAAATCTCCATTGTCTTCCCTTTTCTGCTGGTTTTGTTCTTCAGTTTAGATCTTCCTGCTTACACATATACAATCCCTTGCAAAGTTTTTTTTTTTCTGTTTTTGACTCTTCTCTCTCTACATTCTTCATTCTCTCACTTGTAGTTTTTTTTTCTTTGCATATAGGGTGTTTTGTTTTTTTGGGGGGGAGTAACACCCAGCAGTATTCAGGCTTTCTTCCTGATCTTGTGCTCAGAGATTACTCCTGGCAGGGCTTTGGGCACCATATGTGGGGCTCAATTCAACTCAAGTCAGCCAAGGACAAGGCACATGCTCTATTTGCTGTGTTGTCTTTTTGGCTTTCACCTGAATTCTTTGCTCTAAAAGACTTCATCTCTCTTGATATTGCTGCTTCTAAAGTTTCCAGCCCTCTGTGAACTCCCTTTCCTTTGTTTTTGTCACCATTATGCTATAGAGATATTCCTCTTCTGATATATGCTTTCTTGAAAAACAACTTAATATTTCTCTAGCACATATTGAAATATCCTTATTCTATGTCTTAGCTTAATGCAAATCCCAATGATTTTCTGCTCTTTCTCTGTTTCTGTGCACTTAGGAAAACTCAACACCACAATTACCTCCTTCATACAATTGTTCTGGCTGTCCTTCAAAGCCATTTGTTCCTCATCTGACATTATCTGAGACTCCCCATAGTATTTATCACCTTTCCCAATGTAATATCTTAGGTGATGACAAGATATCATCCTTATTTCAGCCTATTCCTATCCTTGGTGATTGTGGATTCATCACCTCAATATATAATAAGATATGTTAGAAATGTCAGCACACTTAGGGATTAATTCCTCGAATTGTGACAGTCAACCTGTTCCATATTTTTTCTTTTCTTTTTCTTTTCCTCCTGATTCCTAGTCCTGACTTATTTTACTATACATGTGCCTGAAACTTTATTTGGTTGGCCTTCCACTTTAGTAGTCCATTTGAACACATTGTTCTACTATCTTTGGATATAATTTTTATTGCTCATCAAAATAATAGGTTAGAAATATTCCAAACCATCTCATCTCAGGAAGTTCTCATATTCTGTATTCCACATCAGGATAGGGTGACCAGATGTTCAAGCAACTAAATTCCTCTTGAAATCAAGTAACAATTCTGTACATTTTTTCTAAGCCCATTATAGTTAATACTAATGCTTTAACATAATGTTCAAAAACACTAATTTAAATAATATATTAGTTACTTTGAATAATAAATGTATAAACAATTGAGATTTAATATTGGAATTTTTTGAAGGGCATGAAAAGTGGGAAATTATATGCTTTAGTGAGCCAGTCATATGAGAAATCTTCTCTGAGTAGGGTATGATACTTAAACTGGATAGTAAAAAAGAATATTGGGAAGTTACATAACTTTATAATTAGGAGTAAATATCTTGAGTTCAAATCTTGATTCTACTATCAACATGTAATCTGTGACTTAACCTCTCTGTTCAATAGTTTCTCAATTGTGAGATAATATTAGTAACAGATAATATTGTATAAGGTAAATATAGAAATTAAATGTAATGCCATCTATAATAGCTATAGAAATTAGCAAAATATATTGAAATATATCTCTTTTTAGTGAAATATCATCAAAGATATGAGGATGTTGAAAGAGACATTGAGAATCAGATAAAAGAGTTTGCTTTTTTTATAATCTTTATCCAGCAGTGGACTTGTAATATCTCTTGTAGAGTTATGTTGAGGTAGAGGTCATTATATCAAATAGACTAGGTACCTAATTAGTAATTGAAAGAATCTAGGTTCTTTCCATATATGTCTTTCTCTGGGTCCTGAAAGTTTCATTCATGTCATGGATGAATGAAAAAAATTTGATGAATATCAGGTTTTAAAGGGTCAGGGCTACAAATACTCATTTCCTCTACTCATTATTCTGGTCAAAACTCATTACATGATAGCCATTACTGAAATAGGTGACTAGGGACATATTGCAGTTGTGAACCAAATTAAAAATGAGCATGGACACAAGCAAGTACTTACAGTTTGACCACCATTGTATTTTATATTCATTTTCTTTTAGGAATTAGGTGGCCATTACAAGAGAAAGATCATTATAGGAAATAACAAGTTCGTGTACATGTTTGTCCCTCCTATTTAGCATATTCATATATAAACATACGGGGTGAAAGGGTACTGGGGATAAAGGAGCTTATAACTATGGAAGGATAACCAGGGTATCTATCTCCCTCCCCTCAACTACATTAGTAAGCAAGTAATTACTAATTTGTACATTAGTAAGTAGAGGCCCTTTATGTATACAGATATGTAGCACTGTAGCACTGTCATCTCGTTGTTCATCAATTTGCTCGAGCAGGCACCAGTAATGTCTCCATGTGAGACTTGTTGTTACTGTTTTTGGCATATCAAATATGCCTTGGGGAGGTTGACAGGTTCTGCCATGTGGGCGGGATACTCTTGGTAACTTGCAGGGCTCTACAAGAGGGACGGAGGAGTTGAACCCGGGTCAGCCGTGTGCAAGGCAAATGCCCTACCCGCTGTGCTATCGCTCCAGTCCGTACATATATGTAAACTCAGAAATACAAGATAAAAAATAGCAGATCCACCTCAAAGATTTCCAGACAAAAAGCTGAGAATTGGCCTCCAAGACATGGAGTAAAATTCCTGGTACTAATCTCGGCCATTCTTGGGTGTTAGTCTCCTATTTTGTTACTTTATGTTCCCCAGATGAATGCAATCTTTCTATGTCTATCCCTTTCTTTCTGAGTCATTTCGCTTCACATGATACTTTCCATGTAGTACCACTTGTATGTAAATTTCATGACTTCGTCTTTTCTAACAGCTACATAGTACTCCATTGTGTAAATGTACTAAAGTTTCTTTATCCAATCATCTGTTCTCGGGCACTTAGGTTTTTTCCAGATTCTGGCTATTGTAAAGAGTGCTGCAATGAACAAACAATTGCAGATGTCACTTCGACTATATTTTTTGCCTCTCTGGGATATATTCCCAGGAGTGGTATTGCTGAATCAAATGGGAGCTCAATTTCTAATTTTTTGAGAATCGTCCATATCGTTTTTCCAAAAGGGCTGAACCAGTTGGCATTCCCACCAACAGTGAAGGAGTGTCTCTTTCTCGCCACATCAGCGCCAGCACTGGTTGCTTTTGTTCTTGTGGATATGAGCCAGTCTCTGTGGTGTGAAATGATATCTCATTGTGGTTTTGATCTGCATCTCCCTGATGATTAATGATGTGGAGCATTTTCTCATGTGCCTTTTAGCCATTCGGATTTCTTCTTTGTGAAAGTTTCTATTCATTTCATCTCCCCATTTTTTGATGGGGTTGGATGTTTTTGTCTTGTGGAGTTCAACCAGTACTTTGTATATCTTTGATATCAACCCCTTATCGGATGTGTATTTGGCGAATATCCTTTCCCATTCTGTAGACTGTCTTTGTATTTTGGTCACTGTTTCTTTGGAGGTGCAGAAGCTTCTTAGTTTAAGATAGTCCCATTTGTCTATCTCTGTTTTCACATGCTTGGCCAGTGGTGTGACATCTTTGAAGACACCATTAGCTTCTATGTCATGGAGGGTTTTGCCAACTTTTTCCTCAATATACCTTATGGATTCCGGTATGATGTTGAGGTCTTTAATCCACTTTGATCTTGACACATGCTAGGGGAAAAGGGAGCTCAGATAGAGAAGGGAACACCAAATAATGGTGTTGGGAGAATCCTCCCAGGATGGAAGAAGCATGCTGAAAGTAGACGATAGACCAAACATGATTGTCACCCATTGCCTCTTTTGCAAACCACAACACCCAATAAGAGAGAGAGAACAAAATGGAATGCCCTGCCACAGAGGCAGGGTGAGATGGGGGGATGGGGGGTGGGAGGGATACTGGGATCCATGGTGGTGGGAAATGGGCACTGGTGGAGGGATGGGTATTTGATCATTGTATAATTGAAACCCAAGCACAAAAATGTGTAAGTGTTCAACTGCACCTCATGATGTCTCACTATTAAAAATTTTTTTAAAAAGCTGAGAATTTACTCAAGTAGCAAGTATTTAGATATAATAGTGTGATATGAAAATGTTCTTTATTCTGTCTCAACATTGTTAGGCGTAGCTATCCCTAAATTGTCTAAATTTAGTCACAAATTTACTAAAGTTTAATGCTATCATTTCATCCCAAAACAATGAAAATTATTCAACAACAATTTAAGATACACAATAACAATAATATATCTTAACACAACCATATTTGAATGGCAGTATTTTTAAAGCAAGTTTCAAATTTAGATCATTGCCCCAGTTGGCCTGCTTTTTCAATCATGCCATCAAGAGATATATTCATTTCAAGTGCTGTTATTTTCATACATAGCTAATAATACGAACAGTACTTAGACAGGTCCCAAATAGCGATAGGATATTATTACTTCCATTTTAAAGTTTAGAAAAAGATCACTTGAAATTATAAGTAATTTGTCCAAGATCACAAAAGCTTGTAATAGGGCAGGTTTTCAATAGCAGAAAGTCTAACTTTATAATTTCTACTCTTACACAATTCATATATGAACTCTTTTCTATATTGCCACTCATTTTTTAAATGAAACATATCAAAGTTTTAATTCAATAAAAATACTTTACACATTTTCTTTTACTTTAAAAAGTCCTATAGAGCTATAATATTTGAACACATAAAATACATTAGGTAAAATACTCAGAGAATAATAAGAATAACATTTTAAAAATTATTTATATTAAATATTTGTATTATTCACATGGAATAGTCTTTGAAAAATATACTTAGACTTTTAATAGATTCTTGATAAACTAATATCTTTTATCCCAACTAGCAACGTTTAGCCAACCATGATATTTATCAACAAATATGTTCTGGAAGATTCTATAGGGATGGCCCCTACTGGTGCTAAGGATGGAAGTCTCTCTTGGGAAACTGCTCATGCAAGGCATATGCTCTCCCATTTGGGCTGTCTCTCCAGTCTGTTCAGAAACACTTAAAAATATATCTATCTTGAAGTTTTAAGTACTAAATAGTTGACAGCCTCTAATAAGCACCTCTTTCCTCCATCCACTCCCGTAATAAATATTTTTGAAGATTTTTATATATATATATATAGATATATAGGTGGGCCAGAGCGATAGCATAGCTGGTAGGGTGTTTTCCTTGCACACAGCTGACCCGGGTTCGATTCCTCCACCCCTCTTGGAGAGCCTGGCAAGCTACCGAGAGTATTCTGCCCACACAGCAAAGCCTGGCAAGGTACCCGTGACGTATTTGATATGCCACAAACAGTAACAAGTCTCACAATGAAGATGTTACGCAAATCGATGAACAACAGGACAGTGCTACAGTGCAGACAGATATATAGGAAAATATTAAATTGTGAAAAAGTTTGTAGAGTTCAAAAGTTATTATTCTTTGGTAATAGAACATCCATGAGATTTAATATTCCTAGAATGGATTCCAATAGATAGTTTCCAATAGACAATTCCAAGAGACAGATAGATAGATAAGAATTTCAAAATTATCGCTAGCACTGGGGGACTCATAGAGTAAGTGGAAGTGAATATAGTCACTCAACATGGAGATGAGCCATCTTCCTGCTTGTTTACCACACCATGGCTGGGAAAGTTCCTGGGGAGACAAGAACTGTGGAGTCTGCGTGAGTTCCTTCGTGGCATGGTGGGTGAAGTTCTAGCAACTTTATTAATGAAGCCTTCAGACTGCACTTGAGACCCACTTGACAGTACAGCATGGGAGTTGGTCCCTGCCATTCACATTTTCACCTTTCTGCTTGTCACAGGAAAGGAAAGTTGCAGTCTTCACTCAGATCCTCTTTGTTGTCTGTTCTTGCAAAGTAACATTTCAGAAGAGAGTGAAGCAAAATCTTTATTTCAGAATTACGGGAAAGAAGAAAGGCCTTTAAAGGAAAGGGAAAAAATATCTCCTGTGGAGATGTGCAGGCAATTCCAAAACGGAGTGCTCTGTGGTTGCTTTTGCAAAATAATTATATTAGGTCTTTTACAAGCTGCCTCCATTTAAGATTTCCTGTACAGAGAGGAGTTTTTCCTAGGTGTTTTCAAGGAAATAGGATTTTGAGGTCTGGTGGTTCTCTATTCAGTCTTTTTGAAACTAGGATCATGAACAAAATCAGACAAGGACAATGGTTCTTACCTCAAAGCTTGAAGAGAAGGACAATTAATATTGTTTATTATCCCCAAAAAACCCCTACAAAAATCTCTTTCTCTACTTAGGTTTGTAGATAAGATGGAATATGTGCCTCAGAGAACCAGCCCAGATTCTGCAGTCCATCATTTTTCCTCTGTTCTTCCCATATAAAGACCCCTGTTTGTGCTAGTGGTCACTCCTTGAAGTACTTGGCCAGCCAGCACTTGGCTAACTAGCCCAGCCTGTTGTTTAACACTGAAACCTGCAGATGTGGTACTATCACATCAGGGATCACCAGGGTTACTTCAGCAGTGCTTGGGATTCCTGGACCACAACTAGTGGTGCCATGAGGAGACCATGTTCCAGGGATTGAACCCAGGTCAGGTCATGCTAAATGTAGATATTAACTACTTTACTAGCTCCCAGTCTAAAGACAAAAAAAATTTTAGGGGGAGGAATCGAATATCTTCTCAGCTCACTAGCCCCTAAGTAAACCTGTTTTTCTAGCATCAATTTCTGCCTCTTGAATGTCAACTTTTTAAACAGGGAATGCTCAAACTTAAGTTGGGCAACATTATCAGGGATTTTGTTCATGCCTGAATAGTTACTTTAAGGACCCTAACATTGAGGTTTGAACTGGCATTTCCAATCTAAAGTAGGAGCTGGGAGAAAGAACTCCCACACATTTCTTGGTAGACTCCTGAAATTCATTGCCAAGAGATTCCCACCCCAACATGACAACCTACTTCAAAGTCATTAGACTAAGAACATAAAGTAATTATACCCTTAGACACTGGGGATTCTGATATACCTCCAATTGAGCTTTTCTTCAATTGAGCCCGGTTTCTTCAATTGAGCATGCAGTTTTGTGTTCAATAAACATTAGAATCTAAGCTGCAGGAGACAGGGGTAAGATTTATTTGGGGAAATTTTGCAGGCAGAAGAAATATGGATTGGAGAAAAGATCTGTCTGGAAATTAAACCAGCTCAAAAGCATGCAAACTTTTGAAATGAAGGGTCCATTTTAGGAACCTAGAAAATCTATCAAATGTAGAATTCTGGGTCCAGAGCATTGGCTAAACCCCTGGGATTTGAGGCTACAGTGAAGGACCATGCTAAGAATATCAAAGAAACATCAACAGTTCCAAGATTTTCCCCTTGGCAAAACCCTAGCAATAAACTTGTGCAGTTCAGTTAGGGAAAACCTTATAAAAGAAAACTTTGCAGAGAGAAGGTAGTGAACTTCCCAATTCTGTGAATTACCCACATCTCTGCATGAGATTTTCAGTTCTCATCTTTTATTTTATGACAAGCATTCTCTATTCTTGGGGTTCTGCTCACAGCTCTGCTTGGGATGTACTCTCCAGTCTGGAGAAGGCTGCATGCCCTCTGGAGCATGTACCTCTATTTCTCTTCCCTCCTATTTCCCAAATAAACTAATCTTCACTATTCATCTTCTTCCAGGATTTTTGTTCTGTAAGATTAGGCAATGGATCAGAGGCAGAGAAAAAATTACAAAAAAAAACAGGGCAAGCTTCAAGACCGACTGTTCCCTCCCCATCCCCCCACCTCACCCCCACCCCCACAATAAACAAATTTCTTAGTCCAGCCTGAGGCTATGGCTTCCCAAGAAACCAGGTGGTAGAGATTAATTCCTAGGTCATATAGATCAGGGTCTTGGGCATAATCTGATGATTTCTGGTAGAGCTAGTGAGAGTTAAGCATCTCTGCCATAGAGTGCTAATGGTCAACTTTCAGTCCTAATTCTCTGGGCACTTTCTAAGTGACTGAGGTAGGTAAGGTAGTAGGCAGTAGATTCCCTTCTATAGGCTACTATCTCTCTTCTGCCCACTTCACATAAGTAACTTACAAAAGAAGTAATATATTTAAACTCAAGAGGAACCAGCATACTTTTGTGGGCAATAGACAAGTAAACAATCTTGCTTCTGGTCATTTTTTCCTCACTTATACCAAAACTTATCAAATAATATTTGAGGTATGAAGCACTTGTTCTAGTTTATGTATTCCTCAGTAAGGATGTTAATTTTTTTTCTATCTTCAGTGAGTTTGATCTTGATGATTCATCCCTAGCAACTTCTTTCAGGAGTTATAAATTACTTTAGAAAATCTTGGGGTGTTTTCAGGAGGACTAGGAAAACCTTACTTGCCTACACCTTGTGAAAGAAAACAATCTTGTTCTATAAATATCTAGTGCATGTAAGATGGTCCCAGGTACTTAAAAGAAAAAGGAAATATTATGTAAATGATTCTATATTAGAATCAAGAAACAGAATACAACTAATGTCATTCTGAGTCACCATCCTGCAGTGACTTGGGGGTTCTCTGGTGCATTTGGGACCAATCACCATCACTTCACCCTCTCCTCAGGCCAACAGATGAAAGAACAGGGGCCACAGGCTGGTTGGTAATCAGTGGCCATTTATTCAACTAACTTAGTGTTAATTATAGAGAAATTGTGACAGGTTGGGGTGGTAGCAATCACACGAAGTGTAGTTGAACATTAACATAAATAATGAACAGATGTAAATCCCTTCCTTCAGGGAAAATTCCCCTGGAAGATCCACCCAAGGACAAAATATCATCTAGGGGCTCCAGCACTCTAGATTCCCACCAGGAGATCCTTCCACGTGTGGAATTCCATCTAAGCATTTTTTTGCTTTCTCCTTTCCCTTGCTAGTAATCCACTTAATCATATTAAATTTACTTCTAAATAATATTTCTAGTCATTTTTTATGAAATCAATAAGAGCTATAGGTTTTTATCTAAAACTTAGACTAAACTGAAAGGGTCGATTTTTTCTGGGCACATATTGTAGGCTAACAACTGATTTGTCCTTTCTCCTTTGCCACAAGGAGCTTAGGTTTATAGGGTCACACCCATCACAGTGCTCCTGAGTCATTCCCATTCCTTTGTTTATCTATAACCACTTCTATGCTCTCTTCCCCAACCAGTTATTCAGCTTTTCTCCTAATCAGACTCTGTTAATTTGTAAGGTCAGATTCTTCTAGGATATTGAAATTGTACTGTAAGTTAATATTACCTTTCTGCTCTCCTTATGTCTTTTGAATAGTTTACTTTAAAACAATATCCTTTTTGTATAGACACAGGAAGACAGTTAATATTATGCCTTGTAACTTAGGATTTAATTGGCTTTGAATATTATTCACTCCCAGGCATCTGCTTTCTCGACTTAAGCCTCAGTTGCCCTTAGTTCCTAACACCCCAAGAGCAGGGTCCTGACGAGGGACTGAATGACCCCAGAGCAAGCTGTGAGCTACCCTGGTATCGAAATGTGCCAGGCCAAAGTGCCACGATTCTTGGGGCTGGAGCGATAGTATAGCAGGTAGGAAGTTTACCTTGCACGCAGCCAACCTGGGTTGGATCCCCAGCATCCCATATGGTCCCCTGAGCACCTCCAGGAGTAATTCCTGAGTGCACAAGCCAGGAGTAAACCCTGTGCATCACCAGGTGTGATCTCCCCTCCCCCCCCAAAAAAAGCGCCACAATTCTTAACTATAAGTTAAGAGCTTGATCATGGACAGATGCTGTCATGATCCAAAAGTAACGCCGAAACTAAGACACTGCTAGGGATGGGAAAGACTAATCTGGCTTGAGCAATGTAGTCCAAGATCGAGATGGCCTTAGGAGAGCAATTCTATAATTGTGTATTACTATGGAGTAATGTATCTCTTACTGTGTCCATACAAAATGATTAATATTATGAATGTTCATATGTTTGTTGGACAAGGAGAGGAGAAACACATCCATGGGATTCCGCTCTTGAGTGAGTCGTCCTGCTAAATGGATATCTGTCCTAGAAGAAGTATCCCCTGAGGGAAAGAACTTTACCCCTATTGATTGTGACCACACCTATGAGTAAGCACCAACCCTTCATAGTTTGGGGATTTAACTAGGCAGCAAGTTGATTTAGTTTTCCCTAATAAGTTATGATGAGCATTGTTTCGTATGCCTGTTGGCCATGCATTGATATTCTTAAGAGAAGTCCTTGTTTACTTCCACTCCCCATTTTTGGATGTGGTTTGGGATGATTTTGTTGTTGGTCTTGAGCTGTCACATGACCCAGTAATTCCACTTCTCAGCATATACCACACCATAGTCATTCAAAGGAATTATTCATAGCATTATTCATTATAGCACATCAGTATAATAGCTAGGATTTGGAATCAACTTAAGCGTTCAATAATCAGGTGCATCATGAAAACAAGACATATTTACATAATGGAGTACTACAGTTGTAAGAAATGATAAAATCATTAAATTCACTACAATATAGATGGAACTGGAAGATATCATGTTAAATGAAGTAAGTCAGAAGATGAACAAACAGGATTATCTTACTTTTATGTGGAATATAGAATAACTAGATGGAGGAATGCAATGTTTGAAAGAGAGAATGCCTAGATCTCCCTTGGACACAGTGTAGGGGAGGAGAAGGACCGAGAAGGGAAGAGAGAAGAGACATATGAAGGCAATAGGAAGCAAGGGTTAGGGGAATCCAACTACATTAGTGGTATAAAGGAGTGAAAGGTAAAAAGGTAAAGGCCCTCTCGTTGATTGTCGATTTGCTTGAGCGGACCCAGTAACATCTCCATTGGAGACTTTGTTGTTATTGTGTTTGGCATATCGAATACTCTCGGTAGCTTGCCGGGCTCTCCGATATAGATAAATATCTTAAGCATAGAGTCAACACTGAAATAAAGAGATCCCAACTTCAACATATAAACTTAAAACTGTGTCTGTCAAGGTGGCAGGCTGGGGGTGGTGGTAGTGGCGGGTGGGAGGAAACCTGGAAACTTGTATAAGAAGACACTGGTGGCAGGATTGGTACTGGAACATATGTGTCTAAAATCCAACTAGGAATAACTGTAAATCATAGTGCTTTATAAAGTTAAAAAAAAGAGAAAGAAGGGGCAAAGTAACATATAGAAACTGACCTTACTTAGCTTAATGGTGTAAAGAGTTAGGAACCTTGTAAAAATTGTAATTTGTCATTATTCATTTAAGGTGTCAAAATGGTAAGGACATGCAGCAAGTGAAAAAAAATTAACAGTTCAAGAAAATCTACCAAAATTTGAGTCTTTTTAAAATGAAGATCTCTCTGTCTCAGTCTGTCTTTCTGTCTGTCTCTCTCCCTAGGCTTCTCTGTCTCTTGTCTCTGTCTCTCTAGTTGTGATACAGCATCATTTAGTTTAGGGGTGATTCTTGTTTTGGCTTGCATGCTCACAATTCCATGCCAGGAGAGGCAATCTGAGATCGCCTTAGACTACTGCCCTCCCTTCTACCAGAGTTCAGTACTTAAACTAAGATGTTACTCAGGAAGATTCCCACCATTGTCCCTGTAAAGAAAAAGTAGGTTTCCAGTACTGTATCTGACTGTTTCTTAAAGGAACTGATCTTACTGGAGCAGAATGGGGAAGTTCATATCTTAGAAACAGTGGTGGTTGTGATAGAAGGCAAATAGAAGGAGACTGAAAAGTCATTTGCAGACATAGATGAAACTAGTCAATATTCAGCAGAGAGTATCAGAACAAAGGTAAAACACTGATGTTAGCAACTATCTTTTCAGTGGCACCTCATTTTGATAATACTAATTGATATTACTGTATGTTCTAGGACACATTTGAAAACAATAGAGCAATCAGCCAGCAATCAGTGAGTCTGAATAGGAGACCATGAGAGTTCTGCTAAAACCAATGTTCTCTTTCAAACATAATAACCTGTTAGTAACTGTATTGCAAACCATAACACCCAGAAAGAGAGAAAAAGAGAAAGAGAGAGTGGAGAGAGAGAAAGAGAAGAAAATTGCCTGCCATAGAGGCAGGAAGGAGGAGAGACGTGAAGGTAGGGAGACTGGGAACATTGGTGGTGGGAAATGTACACTAGTGGAGGGATGGGAGGTAAGGTAAAGGTAAGGTAAAGGCCCTCCCGTTGATCGTCGATTTGCTCGAGCGGGCCCAGTAACGTCTCCATTGGAGACTTTGTTGTTACTGTGTCTGGCATATCGAATACTCTCGGTAGCTTGCCGGGCTGGAACATTATATGTTTGAAACATGATTATGAACATCTTTGTAACTGTGTATCTCATGGTGATTCAATAAAAATAAATTAATTAAAATTAAATAAAATCAGTGTCTTCTTAGGACATTTATTATTAACTGAATACCAAATATCTTTCTTCTAAATAAGTATACAAGGAACATCACAGAAGTTAACAGAAAATTAAAAGATAATTTACCATCTTGTTTGGGCTTGAGACCCCTACTAGGCTAGCATTTTGATTATTTTGAACTAGTCAATCAAATCACTAGAAACTTACCAAAAATATTTTTACTGCTCCCTTAACTTTCAAGAAGAATTAAAATAGACTTATCTGGAATTAGATTTTGATTTGTTTTTCAACCATAAATAACCTCCTGACTGTTGGACACATCTAGCTATATGACAGGGCAAACATTAATCTATAGGGCATATGATATATAATTTTTAATCTGTGGGATTGAACCCAGATGTCATACATGTAAGACAGGCGTTTTACCTCTAAAACTCACTCCTGGCCTGACATCTACTTAGTTTCTATCATGTGAATCATCCTGTTCTCATCATGTAAATCTTCCTTCTCTCTCCTTGACATCCCATACCCCTAACTCAAAATATATATTGTCATTTCATCTCCTTGGATGTGGAATACTGATTTCTATAGGTTTTATATATGTGTGCGTGTATATATATATGTGTGTGTGTGCACTTAAATTTTTGTGTTTCTGCTAAACTATATCTGGTTTTAGTTTTTGACCATCCCAGTGTTACTGATAGATTGATAATGTCATGCCTTCCTGAAAGAATAATTCATTAAGGACACTAAAGATAGGATAAATTGTTGATAAATTGTTGATAAATTGTATTATGATAAAATAATAGAAAATACTTTATTTATCTAGGAGATGTTCATAACCGTCTGGCTCAAAAGGCCTCAATGACTATTGTAAAATGTGGCTTAGATATATATTCAAACCACGGAGTCAATAACAATGAAAGCAGGAGATCCAAATCACAACTACCAAACTTTCAAATGTCAACGATGCTGGGGAATGGGATGGGGATGGGGGATGAGAGGGAACCTGGGGACACTGGTTGAGGGAAGTTGACTCTGGTGTTGGAACTGGTGCTGCAACATAGTATGCCTAAAAGTCAACTGTGAATAACTTTGTAAATCATGGTGTTTTAATTAATGAAGCTTAATTTTTTAAAAAGAAACTAAATATAGAGGCAAATTGTGTCAATGATCATTCAAGTATTTATGTCAATCTTATTCAATGAGATTGTGTCTGGAATAACAGACAAACTGATGAGAAATTTCAGTATTGTTTCAGCTATACTTCAGGAATAAAGCTTTCAGAACTTCATGGAAAAGTAACAATAATTATCTAGAGAGATAGGTAAACTATTCTTTTGTATTTCATTTCAAAAAATATTCATTTCAAAAATGAAATACATAGAGAAAATGCTCTACATCATTAATTATCAGGGAGATGCAGATCAAAACCTCAATGAGATACCATCTCACACCTCAGAAACTGGTCCAAATACAAAAGAACAAAAGCAACCGATGCTGGCGCAGATGTGGTGAGAAAGGGACACTCCTTCACAGCTGGTGGGGATGCCGACTGGATCAGCCCTTTTGGAAAACAGTATGCACCATTCTCAAGAAACTAGAAATTGAGCTCCCATTTGACCCAGCAATACCACTCCTGGGAATATATCCCAGAGAGGCAAAGATGTATGGTCAAAGTGACATCTGCACTTGTTTGTTCATTGCAGCACTCTTTACAATAGCCAGAATCTGGAAAAAACCTGAGTGCCCGAGAACAGATGACTGGTTAAAGAAACTTTGGTACATCTACACAATGGAGTACTATGTAGCTGTTAGAAAAGATGAAGTCATGAATTTTAGATACAAGTGGTACAACATGGAAAGTATCATGCTAAGCGAAATGAGTCAGAAAGAGAGGGAGAGACATAAAAAGATTGCATTCATCTGGGGGACATAAAGTAACAAAATAGGAGATTAATACCCAAGAATAGCCACGATCAGTACCAGGAGGATTACTCCATGGCTTAGAGACCAGCCGAGCCATCTAGGGGAAAGGGCAGCTCAGATAGAGAAGGGAGCACCAAATAAAGGGTGTTTGGAGGATCCTCCCAGGAGGGGAGATACATGTTGAAAGTAGACTATGGACTGAACATGATTGCCACTCAATGCCTCTTTTGCAGACCACAACACCCAAAAGGAGAGAGAGAACACAGGGGATTGCCCTGCCACAGAGGCAGGGGGGGTTGGGGGGATGGGGGTGGGGAGGATATTATCCATGGCGGTGGAAAATGGGCACTGGTGGAGGGATGGGTATCTGATCATTGTATAATCAAACCCAAGCACAAAAAATTGTAAATCTACAACTGTACCTCATGGTGTTCCACTAATAAAAAAAACTGAAAAAAAAATTAATTAATTAAATTAATTAATTAAATGATCAAGTTTGGAGTGATAGCACAACGGGTAGGGCGTTTGTCTTGCACGCAGCCAGCATGGCCGACCCGAGTTTGATTCCTCTTCCTCTCTCAGAAAGTGAGGCAAGCTACCAAAAGTATCTTGCCTGCATGGCAAAACCGGGCAAGCTACCCGTGATGTATTCAATATGCCAAACACCGTAACAACAAAGTCTCACAATGGCGACCTTACTGGGCCCGCTCAAGAGAATCGATGAACAATGGGAGGACAGTGACAGTGAGAGTGATCAAGTTTAATTTTATCAGTGAGTTAGAAAGAGGGTGAATTAATACATATAAAATAGCAATGAAACACTTATCTCTCTGATAATGTATTGCTTTTATATAATAAATGAAGATTGAATAGAAAATTCTCAAGGATGGAAAAGTAATAGCATACAAGACATAATAATGAACATTTAAAGTAGTAAATAGAATTTATTATGGTTGAAAAAGAGAATAAAGGTTTTAAAATCCTTCTTTATTTATAACTGAGTACATTACCTAACCTCTGAATTGGCCCACAGTTCCCCACATCCTATGGTTTCTCTTTTTTTCTTTGTAGTCTCCTTGCAATGTATGATTCATAACTTAGTTGTATACGCTGTTAGCGGCAAAGCCCTGAGACCCCTGATATCAGGCAACTCTCTCTTTCTGTAAATGACCTTGACTAACTTTCCTTTATGTCCTTATCTTATGATGTCATGATTGTAACTTTTTACCTTATTATGTCCTTGCTATATGGTAACCCCAACATCATTGCTGTACTCGATGCCATGATGTAATCAAATGCTATTGTTGCACTGTTATTTCATACTATATAAGAAGTCACAGATGCTCTAGAAAAGTGTTGTTGGAATCTCTGATCTTTGTTGATGGCTGCAGGTGTTTGCGTAGCTATGGCTCCTAGTCCAGCAGACTGGGGTAAATAAAGACTTTCTTGTTCTTCCACCAAAGCTTTGTCTAGGTGTGCTTTATTAAGCAAACTTCTGATACAAAATTCTCTCCTATCAAATAGGATAGACTTGTGCAACCAGTGGGACATACAGAGAATTAGTGCATGTGAATTCCAATTCCAATGCTGGGTCATAAAACTCAAGTAGCTTTTATCTTCTCTCTTAGAGCAATGACTAAGTTGGGAGTCAGTTGACATGGCCTAAGAAATAATAAATGTTTTAAGTTTAGGGACCAATTTGTGGAACAATTTACTATAATGCAATTGATAACTAATACAATAATATCTGTTCCTATAAGAAATGCATATATTTTGTTAAGTAATACTATTAATTCATATAACTTATTAATATTAAGTAATACTACTGAATGAATAGTTCAAGATAAAGATCTTTTGGCAATTTAGCTGATAATGCACACACAAGCATTTTAATTTAAATTTACAAAACTATAATTATCATTTATGACTCTTTAGTTCTCCCTTTACCTCCATCGTTAAAGCACTGTGTCCTAACATAGCATCAGGTAAAGGGAAAGAATTCTGAAAAAAATTTAACAACAGAACACAATCTTTATTTCCTCTTTCAGTAGGATTATTTGAATACAAAAGAAATAAATGTTTTTCTTTTTTAGTTCTGCTTTTAATATCTGCCAGCTTTGAAAGACATATAGGATAAAAGATATTCATCTTATGACAAGATATCGCCACTCTAGGCTTAAATAACATTTTATATCCATGATGACACAGTCACGTCCCATGTAACATTGCCCTGTGTTGATTAATGTGAGTAAGAATTTTTCAGGAACAGCAGCTAGTAAAATTTCTCACTTGTATACTTGAGTCTATTAATTTAGTTTTATGAAGCAGAGCTGAGGAAAGCAAGCTTGTCACTTGTAATGCGATAGCCAAGGTATTAGTATAGTAAATGACCATGTGGCTAGTGAAAATGGAATTTAATGAGATGCCAAATGTATTGCTTAAATTATATGTAAGCTAAGTGGTCTTCATTTAAGAATACTTAAACTCTTACTTTTTATTAACTTCTACTACCCAGTTCAATTTCTAGTCCCTTCAGTCTTCTATCATTTATCATTTAAAGAAGTTATCATTTATCATTTAAAGAGGTTAATAGCTTTGTAAGAAATGTCAAAGAGTAATATTTCACATACCCTTGAATTATGACAAATATGTTTTCCACCTGAAAATTATTTCCAGGCCAGAGAAAAAGTACAGCAGTTAAGGCATTTGCCTTGAATGCTGCCAGCCAGCGTTGTATCCCCTGCACCACACAGAGTCTTCTGAGTACTGCCAGTGATCCCTGAGCACAAACCTAGGAGTGAATTCTGAGCACAGAGCCAGGAGTAATTCCTGAGCACAGCTAGCAATATGTCCCAACCTGCTTCTCTCTGGCTCTTCCACAGGTCAGTTCACTAGAGGAGGTCGGGCGACCCGAGAGCAGTTGTCTTAAAGAAATGAGCAGTAAACCGAGGAGAGCTCTTGGGCAATGTTTATTTCTCAGTCTAACTATACACCCTTACTTCCACCCCAGCCCCGCAGCCCGGTTTCAGTGATTTGTTATTAGTGTTAGCTTTTTCTGCATGTATTAGCACAGCAGCAGCTTGGTGACATCATATGTTTGCATGCTTAACGTAGGACCAAAGTTTAAAAAAATCCTTTTTTTAAAAATAGATTTTATTATTGAAACACTGTGAGATAGATTATGAACAAAGCTGTTCATAATTTGGTTTCATTCATAACAGTGTTCCAACCCATCACTCCACCAGTGTACATTTCCCAGCACCCATGTCTCCAGTTTCCCTCCTGCCACCAGCACCCCTCACCTCCCAACCCCGGCCTGCCTCTGTGGTACAGGCACTTTTTTTCTCTGTCTCTCTGTCTCTGTCTCTCTGTCTCTGTCTCTCTGTCTCTCTCATCTCTGTCTCTCTTACTCTCTCTCTCTCCTTCTCTCTCTCTCTCTCTCTCTCTCTCTCATGTAGGATTCCTGAGAGCATTCTGAATCCTCCTTAAGGGCTGCAGTTTTGCCATAGTCGTAGGTCATGCACTGTCATATGTTCAGGCATGTCTCACATCATCCAAATCACCCAGACTCTAAACTACTGCCTATGAGTGAGAAAACAACAAGAGTGTGTTTAGAAATAAGGACCACTATTAGTGAATGAATTTTCTTATCCTTGTAAAAAGAAGCTTATCCTATTCCATTTTTTAAAAGTTTTGTCTATGTTAATGCCAAATTTATTTGATATATTAACATTTCTCTGGTAAGACATAATAGTATTATAAAAATATTGTATAAACCATATATATGTATATTATTTCAAGGAGAGTAAACAAAAGACAGAATGAAATCTGTTGTGCCTCATTTGGGCCATCTTAAGAGTTTGTGAGAATTCAGCACTATCAGATTGACTCACCTACTGGCCCTGCTCTATTGATTCATGACCAATTCTTTGAGGAGATGGAAACCAAGCAGCTAAAATTCATGGAAATACTGGTCCTTCAGCTGAAAACCCTGGTGTGCTCTTGGGAAATGGCTGGCCAAGCACCCGCCCTGCTGAAGCCCATGCAGATGCACCCACCCATACCACAGCAGCCACCCAAGGGCTCAACTCCACTACTTCACAAATATTTTCTGCAGAGATGCCAAACTGAGAATCATTCCAGATACTCTGGTACACAGGTTAAGAACTTTGGTGTTTTCTCATTCTGGTGGGCAGCCTCTGCCTACTCTCTGTACTTCCGGAAGCCCTGACAGACACGCCTACCTCCCATATCTACTACCATGTCAACTCATTGGCCCATACCATAGAACCTGAAGTCTCTGGACCTAGAACCTAAAGTCACAGAACATCTAATTCCTCATTACTGAAATTCCAGTAGAAGCAGACCAAATTAGATGAAATTTAACAGAGGCAAAATGAACTCAACAACAAAACAAAAACCAATAACAGAGAAGGCTCAATAAATAGTTAGTACTTCCTTAGACTAGGACTTAACCCCTTGATGAGATATAACAATTTTCACATAAAAATAGATTTTTAAACATTTATTGATTTTAATATGGTAGCTTTGTTATCTAATCAATTATGACGCTTGAATGGCATCAACATTTTTGACTTTTGTCTTCACTCAAACAAATTTTAAAACATTTTAAAAGTATGTAATAATTAATGATAAATATTGAATCTTGCCAATAGCTTTCCCTTATCTATTCTTATTATTATGATAATATCTTTCCTTTTACTTTTTTTTTTTTTTGCTTTTTGGAAATGCTCTGTGATTACTCCTGGCTCTGCACTCAGGAATTACTCCTAGCGGTGCTTGGGGGAACCATGTGGGATGCCAGGGATTGAACGCAGGTCAGCCATGTGCAAGGCAAATGCCCTACCCACTGTACTATCACTCCTGCCCCTCTTTCCTTTTGGCATATTAATATGGCATATTGCAATTATTTTATGCATGCATTGGATGAACCTCAAGTAGAGAAAGTAAATGAATATCAAAGCAGAAGTCAATAACATAGAAATCAGAAAAATTATACAAAGGACCAATAAAACCAGGCTCTTTTTTAAAAAAAATAAACAAGCTTGAGAAACAGTCAAGTCATAAAGAAAATAATTGAGAAAACCCAAATAAGTCAGATCAGAGTTGGAGGAGAGAATTAAGGAGAGAACTAAGACTCCTGAGAAATCCAAAATATCCTGAAAAGTTAATATGAATAATTTTATGCCATTGAGTCAGAAAACCTAAAAGAAATGAATGTGTTCTTAGAATCATATATCTACAATCTCCAAGATTTAATCACGAATAACCAGAAAACACTAACAGACCAATCACAAGTAAGCAAATTGAGACAATAATAAAAAAAACTCTCCAATAACAAAAGCCTTGATTCATATTGTTTTACAAGTGAATTCTATCAAGACTTCGAAGACTTACTTCTTACAATCCCAAGCTCCTCCAAACTATTGAAGAAGCAAGAATCCTCCCTAACAGTTTCTATGGAGCAAATATTATTCTAAAACCTGAAGCAAACAGATATATCACTAGAAAAACTAAAATTATAGACAAATATCCCTAATGAACATTCTGCAAATATCCTGCAAAACACTTAGCCATCCAAATCTACTGTGCATACTTAACTGAATTTCTCCCTCTTTCTCTCAGCACCCCATGTCAAATAGTCTGAATCTTTCAAATTTCTGGATTGAGTTTACCATTGTCTCAAATAAGGTAAGGTTAAATGGTCATGTTTTAGATTTCAGCAAGTAAAGAAAGATTTTCATCTCATTTTTCTTGGTTAAGTTCCATATTAAAGTTATTTTAAGGTATTCCTTGCATGGGAAGAATACTTACTTGCTGATAGCCAAATGGAAATCACAGTTTCAAGGCATATTTAGTACATTTGTGGCTTATGTTCTTCAATTCTGGCGCTGAATTTTAAGGCAAATATTTCTATACTGTCTCTTAACCTTTATTCCTGATATGAGAATATGATTTGGCTCTTCATTACTTCTGTTCTAAAAGTAACAATGACCAACTATTCACCATTATTTCTACAAATTGCGATTCTTCTTCTAATAAACCTTTTCATAACCAACCTAGAGTCAACTTGTATTTATATACTTGTATATAATCAAGTTGAAAAAGTGACCCTGTACTTATAAACATAACCGATACTACCTTTTGTTAGGAAATAGTCAAAACTTCTTAGATTGAAAGGCAAGTTACCTTTTCACTCTCTCTAATCCACATAGATACCTAAGGTACTTGTTACAAAGGATTACCTTTAGTTATAGACATTTCTTTCAAATAATTTCTATGCATCTAGATCCAGAAGAGATAATTATGTACTGGGAAAAATCAGTTTATGACACAGATATGCTACATGAAATGTACCTATATTTGAAGTACTATTTAAACTTAGAATGAAGATCAACAAATTAGAAGTGCTAAGCAATTAGATCAAAGAGGATTGTAAACCAATCTACTAATTTATATTAAATTTTCAACTCTGTTCTAATTATTTCTTTTTGGGGGGAGGGATGGGGTCTTACCTCTCCATACTCAAATATTAGTTTTGTCTCTGTGCTTAAGGATCCCTCCTAATGGTGTTCCAGGGATCTTCTAATGTGCCAAGGATTGAACCTAAGTCTGCTATGTTCAGCCAAGAGTCTTAAGCCCTGTACTATTTCTCCAGTCAATAATTATTTTTTGGATTCTTCACCGCAGAAATTTACATCCAGTTTCAAGGCTAGCAACACCATCTCATACAATATACTAAGAAATTTATTATGATCTTCTAGAGGAATAAGTTTGCCTTCTTTCTGTGTGCTTAGGATATTTCTCAGTACATAGTCCAATGTGGAGGATTCCATGCCTATATGTACTTTATCATACAAGGTTAGCATTTATCTTTTAATAGATTTGAAATTTCTTGAGAATCAAGATGCTATCTTTTACCTTTGTGTTTTGAAAATATGTAGCCCAAGATTTTTCAAATGTGTAAGCAGTCCAATAAAAGGGGCGGCAGAAGGGGAAGAAAGAAAAAATAGTCTGTGAAATTAGTTATAGAAGACAGAGAATTGAAATATTTTTGGCCAAAACAAGTTGCTATTACTTGAGCACATCATATAATGAGTATGTTGTTATTTTGGTCTGTAACAGGATTGCCTCAGGAGCTGACAAATTGTAGAAAACCACAAATTGTCAATATTTAATTTAGCCTTGCTTAAATTTAAGATACAATTCAAGACCTCTAATAATGCAATGGAAATGTCAACACACATTGGCCAAGGCCTACTAATAGTGAAAGATGATTTTTCCTTTGCCTGAGGAAAAACAGAATTAACAATTAAAGTTACTAAAAAGTAATAATGGGCAATGATAGCAATTTATTATGCATAAAACATGCACCAGTTTCTCTTCTAAATGTTTTACCTGTGTAAACTCACTCATTCTCATGACATCATTAGGAGATTAAAAGTATTATTATAGCTTCACGCACTACCAAGGCCATGAGTTGCCCCCCAGGAGCGGCTAACTGGCACGGCCATGGCCCCAGAGGCAAACAGACCTAATTCAGAAGTCAGCAGCTTGCAGCAGAAATGTGAATGGACTATGCATTAAACTATGGCTCCATGCTCCCCCTCTGAGAGGAAAAGGGTTTCTTTCTCTTCTGCCTTCCCTGCCCCCCCCCCCCCCCACCTGGCAGCACAATGGCTGCCGCCTCAGAGCTTATTGGACAGCCAGGTCTGAGCCAGCGCTGACAGGGCAACTGCAGCCTCATGGGATGGAGGGCAGAGCCGGCACATCCTTCATGCCCTACTGAGGCCACGAGTTGCCCCCCACTAGCGGGTCTCTGGCACAGCCATGGCCCCAGAGGCACACAAACCAATCTCATAATTATATGGCTTTTGGCAGAAATTCTTCCAGACTTAATTAGTAAAATACCAGAAATCCAAAATCTATCATATGGTCTTCAGAACCAGCAACAGAGAATAAATTATTTCACAATACATTTTCAGCAGTTCTGATTGTTGGGAGAAAATTCCAAATAATAACGGTGCATCTTTTGTCTAAATAATGAATGTAATTAAAGTAGAGAGAGAGAGTTAAGCAGAAATCATCTGCCTCACAGGCATCAGGAGGGGTGAGTAGGGGGGTGTATTTGGGTTCTTGGTGGTGAAAAATGTGCACTGGTGAAGGGATGGGTATTTGACCATTGTATGATTGAGACTTAAACCTGAAAGCTTTTTAACTTTTCTCACGGTGATTCAATAAAGAAATTTTTTTAAAAAATAGTGACTTAAGATATTTTTATTTCTTTCCATTTTGGTCAAGGTTTAATAAAACTTCTAATTGTGAGTTGCTCTGGTGATTGTTTTGATTTAAACAAGACAGTGTTTTACACTGATGTAAAAGAGTAGCAACAAGTCCACAGTAGAGCATCTTCCAAAGAAGAGACATGAATTGAATCTGGAGAGTATCTTTCTAAAGTATCTTTTGGAATTGGATCATAATTTGGGTTTAATTTTTATTTGGATTACCTTGTTAACTTAATTCATTTTAAATACATTTTTGCACATACAGAATATATGTATCCTTATACATGGCCCAAATACTTCAGTGTGATTGTGAATCAATAGTAAATGTAAAGCCTCGTACCAATACATTATAATGGTGACTCACAAGTTGTTCTTCTCTTGGAGATCATACTCAAAGCTAATTGACTTTTTACTAGGGTTATAATAAATTATTACTTCATGATTCTATTCATTTATTACCTCCTTCACATGAATTTATAGTAGGACTTGCTGATTTGTAGTAACTATGATGTAAAGGAGAAACAACACTTTTTTGTATCCTTCCTCTCTACTCCTTGTACCTCCAGGATCTAAATTTATGGTATACAACATACCCAATTAAGTTGTGTTTGGGACTCAGTCCCATTCCTCATCCCTCCTCCAATAAATGTGTCTAAATGATTATAATGCTTCATGTTTACCACTGAATTTATTGTACAAATTGAAAAAAGGTAGAGGCAGAGACATCAGCTAGCAACATTATTATGTTAATTTTTGTTTGCTTGTTTGGGGTCACAGCTGGCAGTGCTCAAGGTTTCATCTTGGCTCTGCACCCAGTGATCACTTCTGGTCATCTGATTGCCAGGAATGATCATATAGGAGGCCATATGGGGTGCCAGGGATCAAACCCGTGTTGGCAGTGTTGAAGGCAAGTTTGCTGTACTACCTCTCTGTTCCTATTACATTACTTTTTGGAAAACAAAACATTTTGATGTTACACCAAGATGGTTCTATCCCTAGCTTATCAGTAACAATCATTTGAAATTGTCAGATGTCACACATGGTCACGGTCATGGTCATGGTCACGGTCCTCCCGTTGTTCATCGATTTGCTCAAGCAGGCCCAGTAATGTCTCCATCGTGAGACTTGTTGTTACTGTGTTTGGCACATCGAATACGTCACGGGTAGCTAGCCAGGCTCTGCCGTGTGGGTGAGATACTCTCGGTAGCTTGCCGGGCTCTCCGAGAGGGGCAGAGGAATCGAACTCGGGTCGGCCATGTTGGCTGCGTGCAAGGCAAATGCCCTACCGCTGTGCTATCGCTCCAGCCACACATGGTCAATAAAATAATGATTACCTACCAACTTGCACCATTTGCACTCCAATTATCAATTATGAACAGTCTGGTGATAGTACATCTTTGCCAACACAGTTTTAACATATTTTAATTTTATATTCTGATGGATGTGTATTTTGCTTTGTGTATTTTTACATTTGTTTCTGAAACCAGGTTTCCAATGTAAGGAGGAATTGTCACACATGCTCTGTACATGAGCTGGTGAATTCCAACATTATGTACCTCAGAGAGCACCATGGTCCACAAGTTAAAGATTTAGTTCTTTAACTGCCCTGTTGCCACAGTCTGCTCACTTCGAATGTTAAGTATAAGTCCAGGTTGTTCCCAGGTTGTTACCTGTCTGCCTGAATCCATTTACAAAACAGGTAGCTGGGCAATTTGACCTATGGATTATGGCTTTCCAGATCCTAAGCAACAGCCATTTATCATCGCTCATAAATCTGCTGTCTTGTTGATCTTGGCTTCTGGGTCATTAGTGCATCTGTGGTCACTTGATGAGAGAAGGGTTGGATTTCCAAGAATAGTCCCCTTCCCCTGTATGTCTGGAAATAAGGCTATGGGTCAGAGACAGGATGATTGAGGTTAACATGCATACTTGAGCTTATCCACCTGGTAGAGGTAAAGTTTTATGCAAGTGTGCACAACCTCAAAAGCATTTCAGGCCTCCTGAGTTTTAGTCTAAGTGCTAACTCAATTACTTCTGCTATATTGACTAAGCTAAGTCATGAAAATCTCCACCTCTTAATGAGAGGCACTTCAAGTTCATATCACAAAGCGGGTGCTTAGAATTGAAAACACTGAAATAATCCACCGCATGCTATTCATAAGGAATGGCAGTCCCACCACACAAATAGCAACACTCCTGCTTGTGATTGTTCACTGCAGTGTTTACCAAGGTTAGTGACCTTTTGTGACCAGGCCATCAGCCTTCAGCAGCAGCAGCAGCAGCAGCAATAGCTCCATTTCCACTAATTTTAGTGTTGTAGTCAATCCAACAACTCAAGCTGTCACTCAAGTATAAAAGGTAGCACATGTTTTGAATATGCAATAACTCAAGCAATATTGTTTCTAAACGCTCTTTTCAAGAAATTACTGGCTATTAATTTTGGTACATGTAACAAGAAATTTATAATGAAAAAAATAGACATTTTGTCTTCAACTCTTTCTGGCACAGAGCCCCCAAGATCATTGATTTTCTTAAGTGGAAAGAGCAATAAAGGTGTTTGTTGTTATGTTAAGGAAGTTACTTTTGGGAACTCATTCAAGTAAGAAAGCTGCTTGTCATGAGAACCACTCCCAGTGATCTGATTAGAAGATTAGACTTTCGAGTCCCACTATCTGAACTCTGGGGGTGAGGGGGAGGTAGGGGTACAGGGGAGGGGGAGAGAGACCAGTAGATGGAATCAACTACCAATAGGCAATTATTTAACCAATTCTGTTTGTGTAATGAAACTTATAAAAACCCAAAAGAAAGGGTCTGGAGAGCTTTTGTGTTGGCTTTTGTGTTGATACATACAGACATTAGGGGAGAGTTCAACTCCTAGAATGGATATCAAATATCATTCCTTACTTCCAACACCCCCAAACTCCCCATAACCTACTCAATGTATCTCTTTAAATTCTGTAAATGAAATATTTCTTCTAGTTCTCTGAATTCTAACAAACTTATCAAATATAAGGTGGGCATATAGGGACTTCTGAAGAGCCCAAGTTTCATTCCCAGGATCACTCTAGTGGCCCCTAGCATTGTCAAGTATGACTCTGTGTGACTCTCAGGCAATCTCATTATCTTTGCTCAGATACACAGAAAATACACACTGAAAAAGGATTTAATTCTACTTTGTTAGTTTAAAATAAAAGTGTCAAGTATAAACAATAAGATCTTTGAACTTTAATGGTGAGGTGAAGTTTATCAGAAAGACCATGATCACTTTGTTTTGTGTTTGTTTTGGAGTCACACCCAGGAGTGAAAGCAGGCGTGTATTACATTTTCAGACTAGGATCATATAAATTGCCAGAAGATCCTGATGAAGGGTATATTCCGACTATGGATAAAACTTGAGACTCTGCATTGAGAAACCTGCAATAATGCTTATACTGCTGGTCTAAGGACCTCGTGAATAGGACTTGTCTAGATGCAGTTAAATCATTTATCGGGGCGAAGTGTCTCATAGTTGTTTATTATAGGTTCTTAATTATGAGAATGTTTCCCCTGACTGCCTTCTACAAAAGAAATTACTTATTTGAGTAAAAGTTTGTTTCTTTTTCTTTCTAGAGAAGTAGAATGAATCAGAGATATCTGTCTAGCAAAGCAACTCATTCTTTTCACTATACAGTGGCAGCAAATTGACTTGAAATGAAAATATGGCTTCCATTAATGGCAGTATCAAAACATCTAATTTCTCTTCTATTTTTCCTTCATGTACTCCATAGGCCATAGCTAAAATCCTCTCCGAGTCCCATGGGCCCTGCTCATGTTGGTAATAATCATTTCCTCAACTGATATAAAGGTATCATCTTATGCTAAATTTCATTCACTGTAGCACTGTCCTCCCATTGTTCATTGATTTGCTTGAGCAGGCACCAGCAACATCTCATAACAAATTGCGAGACTTATTGTTACTGTTTTGGGCATATAGAATACGTCACAAGGAGCTTGCCAGGCTTTGCCATACGGCCAAGATACTCTCTGTAGCTTGCTGGGCTCTCTGACAGGGGTGGAGGAATCGAACCCAGGTCAGCCGAGTGCAAGGCGAATGCCTTACCCTCTGTGCTATCTCTCCAGCCCTCTGTATAATTATATAATTTCAGGAGATTCACAATCTAAAAGCAGTGAAAGAAAGAAGCTAGATGTTTTACTAGTTATAGAACCACTTTTGTTTTCCCAGTTCTGGGCCACAATCTGACTGTGCTCAGGGCTGATTCCTGGAGGTACTCAAGAGCCTATATGAGATGCCAGGGACATGCTAAATTTCATTAGTATTTAAATATTTCCCATGTTTGTATTCTTTTCTCTAAAACAAATTTAACTCATAGAGAGCAATAATGATAACTTCACCAAATAACTTTTTATTTATTTATTTATTTATTTATTTTATTAGTGAAACACCATGAGGTACAGTTGTAGATTTACAATTTTTTGTGCTTGGGTTTGATTATACAATGATCAGATATCCATCCCTCCACCAGTGCCCATTTTCCACCACCATGGATAATATCCCCCCCACCCCCATCCCCCATCCCCCCCTGCCTCTGTGGCAGGGCAATACCCTGTGTTCTCTCTCTCCTTTTGGGTGTTGTGGTCTGCAAAAGAGGCATTGAGTGGCAGACATGTTCAGTCCATAGTCCACTTTCGACATGCATCTCCCCTCCTGGGAGGGTCCTCCAAACACTCTTTATTTGGTGTTCCCTTCTCTGTCTGAGCTGCCCTTTCCTTTAGAATGCCCGACTGGCCACTAAGCTATGGAGTAATCCTCCTGGTGCTGATCTCAGCTATTCTTGGGTATTAATCCCCTATTTTGTTACTTTATATCCCCCAGATGAATGCAATCTTTCTATGCCTATCCCTCTCTTTCTGACTCATTTCGCTTAGCATGATACTTTCCATGTTGTACCACTTGTATGTAAATTTCATGACTTCATCTTTTCTAAGAGCTACATAGTACTCCATTGTGTAGATGTACCAAAGTTTCTTTAACCAGTCATCTGTTCTTGGGCATTCAGGTTTCTTCCAGTTTCTGGCTATTGTAAAGAGTGCTGCAATGAACAAACAAGTGCAGATGTCACTTCGACTATACATTTTTGCCTCTCTGGGATATATTCCCAGGAGTGGTATTGCTGGGTCAAATGGGAGCTCAATTTCTAATTTTTTGATAATCGTCCATACTGTTTTCCAGAAGGGCTGAACCAGTCGACATTCCCACCAACAGTAAAGGAGTGTCCCTTTCTCGCCACATCCACGCCAGCATTGGTTACTTTTGTTCTTTTGAATGTGGGCCAGTCTCTGAGGTGTGAGATGGTATCTCATGTGGTTTTGATCTGCATCTCCCTGATGATTAGTGATGTAGAGCATTTTCTCATGTGCTTTTTTGCCATTCGGATTTCTTCTTTGAGAAAGTTTCTGTTCATTTCATTGCCCCATTTTTGGATGGGGTTGGATGTTTTCTTCTTGTGGAGTTTAACCAGTATTTTGTATATCCTCTCGGAGAGCCCGGCAGGCTACCGAGAGTATTCGATATGCCAAACACAGTAACAACAAAGTCTCCAATGGAGATGTTACTGGGCCCGCTGGAGCAAATCGACGATCAACGGGAGGGCCTTTACCTTTACCTTTACCTTTGTATATCCTGGATATCAACCCCTTGTCAGATGTGTATTCGGCAAATATC
This sequence comes from Sorex fumeus, assembly GCF_029834395.1. NCBI lineage: Eukaryota > Metazoa > Chordata > Mammalia > Eulipotyphla > Soricidae > Sorex > Sorex fumeus. The sequence continues at coordinate 27,316,424 of NW_026606101.1, forward strand.
CTTTCCCATTCTGTAGACTGTCTTTTTTTTGGTCACTGTTTCTTTGGAGGTGCAGAAGCTTCTTAGTTTAAGATAGTCCCATTTATCTATCTCTGTTTTCACTTGCTCGGCCAGTGGCGTGGCATCTTTGAAGATACCATTAGCTTCAATGTCATGGAGGGTTTTGCCAACTTTGTCTTCAATGTACCTTATGGTTTCTGGTCTGATGTTGAGGTCTTTAATCCATTTTGATCTTACTTTTGTACACGGTGTTAGGCAGAGTTCTGAGCCCATTTTTTTGCATGTAGCCGTCCAGTGATGCCAGCACAATTTGTTAAAGAGGCTTTCCTTACTCCACTTCACATTACTTGCACCTTTATCAAAGATTAGATGAGCATATGATTGAGGGGAGATGTCAATGTATTCAACCCTGTTCCATTGGTCTGCAGTACTGCCTTTGTTCCAGTACCATGCTATTTTAATTATTACTGCTTTGTAGTACAGTTTGAAGTTCGGGAGGTTGATTCCTCCCATTTTCTTTTTCCCAAGAATTGCTTTAGCTATTCGTGGGGGCTTATTGTTCCATATAAATTTCAGGAGTGTTTGCTCCATTTCTTTGAAGAATGTCGTGGGTATCCTTATAGGGATTGCATTGAATTTATACAATGCTTTCGGTAGTATTGCCATTTTGACAATGTTAAGTCTCCCGACCCATGAGCAGGGGATATCTTTCCATTTCCTAATGTCCTCTTTTATTTCCTGAAGTAGCGTTTTGTAGTTTTCTTTGTACAGGTCCTTTACTTCCTTAGTTAAGCTGATTCCTAAGTACTTGATTTTCTGGGGCACAATTGTGAATGGAATTGTTTTCTTCATGTCACTTTCTTCTCTTTCATTATTTGCATATAGGAAAGCCATGGATTTTTGGGTATTGATTTTATAGCCTGCCACTTTACTATACAAGCCTATTGTTTCTAGGAGTTTCTTGGTAGAGGTTTTAGGGTTCTCTAAGTATAGTATCATGTCATCTGCGAATAGTGAGAGCTTAATTTCTTCTTTCCCTATCTGGATGCCCTTAATATCTTTTTCTTGCCTAATCGCTATTGCAAGTACTTCCAGTACTATATTGAACAGCAGTGGAGAGAGTGGGCATCCTTGTCTCGTCCCTGACCTTAGGGGGAAGGCTCTCAGTTTTTCCCCATTGAGGATGATGTTTGCTGTAGGTTTGTGGTAGATGGCTTTAACTATATTGAGGAAAGTCCCCTCTATCCCCATTTTGGCAAGGGTTTTCATCATAAATGGGTGCTGGATCTTGTCAAATGCTTTCTCTGCATCTATTGATATAATCATATGCTTTTCTTTTGTTGATATGATGGATTATGTTGATTGATTTCCGAATGTTGAACCATCCTTGCATCCCTGGGATGAATCCTACTTGGTCATGGTATATGATCTTTTTGATGAGTAGTTGGATTCTATTTGCTAGTAGTTTGTTGAGGATCTTTGCATCTGTGTTCATCAGGGATATCGGTCTGTAATTCTCTTTCTTTGTGGTATCTCTGTCTGCTTTTGGTATCAATGTGATATTTGCTTCGTAGAAACTGTTTGGAAGTGTTTTTGATATTTCAATTTCGTGGAAAAGCTTAAAGAGGTTTGGGAGTAAGTCCTCTTTAAAGATTTGGAAGAATTCACTAGTGAATCCATCCGGACCAGGACTTTTGTGCTTGGGGAGACTTTTTATTACCATTTCAATTTCCTTGATGGTGATAGGTCTGTTCAGGTATTCCAGGTCTTCTTGGTTCAGCCTTGGGAGTCTGTAGGAGTCTAGGAATTTATCCATTTCCTCGAGGTTTTGATGTTCCGTGGCATACAGTTTCTCAAAGTACTCCCTGAGGATCCTTTGAATTTCTGTAGTTTCTGTTGTAATGACCCTCTTTTCATTTCTGATTCGGTTTATTAGGATTTTCTCTCTCCCTTTCTTTGAGAGTTTTGCTAGATGCTTATCAATCTTGTTAATTTTCTCGAAGATCCAGCTCTTGGTTTCATTGATCTTTCGGATTGTTTTTTGGGTTTCCATCTCATTAATCTCTGCTCTGAGTTTTATTATTTCCTTTCTCCTGTTCGGGTTGTGCTCCTTTTTTTGGTCCTTCTCCAAGCTCTTAAGCTGTGAGGTTAGGTTACTTATGTGTGCTCGCTCCTCCTTCCTGAGGAATGCTTGTAGAGCTATAAACTTTCCTCTTAACACAGCTTTTTCTGTGTCCCATAAGTTTTGGTAACTCGTGTCCTCATTTTCATTCGTTTCTAGGAATCTTTTGATTTCCTCTTTGATTTCCTGTCTAAGCCACTCGTAGTTAAGTAGAGCACTGTTTAATTTCCAGGTATTTGATTTAGTTTTCTGTTTTTGTATGTGATTTACTTCTAATTTCAGCGCATTATGGTCTGAGAAGATTGTCGATACAATCTCTATCTTCTTAATTTTTTGGAGGCATGTTTTGTGGCTCAGCATGTGGTCCATCTTGGAGAATGTTCCATGTACGGTTGAGAAGAATGTGTATTCAGCTTTTTGTGGATGAAGTGTCCTGTATATATCTACTAAGTCCCTTTCTTCCATTGTTTCCCTCAGATGAAGTATGTCCTTGCTAAGCTTGAGTCTGGTTGATCTATCAAGAGGTGACAAAGCAGTGTTGAAGTCTCCCACTAGTATTGTGTTGTTGTTGATGTCTTTTTCCAAATCTATGAGTAGTTGTTTTAAGTACTTTGCTGGTCTCTCATTAGGTGCATATACATTTATTATTGTAAGTTCTTCCTGTTGTACAGATCCTTTGATCAATAAGAAATGGCCTTCACTGTCTCTTATGACCTTCCTTACTCTGAAATCGATGTGGTCTGATATAAGGATGGCTACCCCAGCTTTTTTATGGGAGCTGTTTGCCTGTAGGATTGTTTTCCAGCCTTTGACTCTGAGTCTGTGTTTGCTTTGACTATTGAGATGTGTTTCTTGCAGGCAGCAGAATGTTGGGTTCAATTTTCTAATCCATCCTGCCACTCTATGTCTTTTAATTGGTGCGTTTAACCCATTGACATTGAGAAAGATTATTGTTATGGGATTTTGTCCCATTGTTCTGTTGAAATTTGGTGTATTTGAGGGGCCTTTCTTGCCTTAAAGTAGCCCATTTAGTTGTTCTTGTAACCACGGTTTTGAGTCTATGAAGTTCCTGAGCTGTTGTTTGTCTGTGAAACTGTGTGTTGTTCCTTCTATTATGAATGAGAGTCTCACTGGGTAAAGAATTTTTGGGGAGGCATTTATTTCATTGAGTTTTTTCACTATGTCCCACCACTGTTTTCGGGCCATAAGGGTTTCATCAGAAAAATCAGCTGTGAATTTTAAGGATGCTCCTTTGTAAGAGATTTCTTTCTTCGATCTTGCTGCTTTCAGAATTTTGTCTCTGTCTAAGGTTTTGGTCATTTTGATCAGAATGTGTCTTGGGGTATTTTTATTCGGATTTCTTCTAGCTTGTACCCTTCGGGCCTCCTGAATTATGGTCACAAGTTTTCTTCAGCTCTGGAAACGTTGTAGCAATGATGTCTTTGACAGTTTCTTCTTCATCAAGGTTTTCTTCCTGTACCTCTGGGACTCCAATAATTCTTATGTTACCCCTCTTGGCTTCATCACGATCTTCTCTTGCCATCTGTTCCCGAATTGTGAGTCTCTTTTCCATTTTCTGCTCTTTTCTGGAGAGTCTCTGAACTTCATCTTCGAGCTCACTGATTCTGTTCTCAGCAGCTGTTACTCTGCTGCTGAGGCCTTCCACTGAGTTTTTCAATTTGCCTACGAGATTTTTCAGGTCTGACATTTCTGATTGCATTTTCCTCATTTCTGCCTTCAAATCCTCTTGTCTTCTATTGGCATTGCTTTCCATTGTTTCTTTTAGTTCCCTAAGCATCCTAAGTAGCCCCCTCCTGAATTCCTTGTCAGAGAGGTTGTCTAACACTGAAGTACTGTTGGTGTCATCTGGGCTAGACTCTTCAATAAGAAAGTTTGGTGGGCTTTTGCGTTGCTTTACCATTGTGAAAACTGTGGTTTAGTCCTTAGCATTCACTGTTACTATTCTGCTTGATATGCAGTGTGAGTTAAGATAGGCTTATGAGTTATTGGCTACTGTGTTTCTCGTGACTGAGTTAAACTAGAGAAGTTTCCATCGAAAAAGGTAGCTTATGGTTCCTATGCCATATGAAGTGAGAAAATATTTCGCAGCCGCATTAGAGGCCGCTGCTCCGGAAAGAGTCCCTGGCACTGAGCGAGGAGTTGGGAACGTCGATGGAGCTAGCTGTGTATGCGCAGAGAGGGTCCCAGGCCCTTGGGGGCGGGCTGTACCTGGTTGGAATAGGAGCCGTTCGCTTGGTTGCCCAGAGCTGGGCCTCCGTGCCTGTCCCACGCAGACCAGGGGTGAAACCGGCTTTCTAGGAGGTGGAGCTAGCTGGGCATGCGCACAGAGGGTCCCAGGCCCTTGGGGGCGGGGTGTACCTGGTTGGAATAGGAGCCATTCACTTGGTTGCCCAGAGCTGGGCCTCCGTGCCCGTCCCACGCAGACCAGGGGTGAAACCGGCTTTTTCTCACCAATTAACTTTAATCATATATTTACTATATAGCCATTGAACCATAAACTATATATGTATAATTTTGTGCAGTGCTTTTCATAATTCTTCTTTTGCTGGAAGTGTGGCAGAATCTACAATGTAATTCCCAAAACTCATTCCCCATATCTTTTTTTTGGCAGGGGCCGGGGGAGGGAGTTACACCCGGCATTGCACAGGGGTTACTCCTGGCTCATGCACTCAGGAATTACTTCAGCGGTGCTCGGGGGACCATATGGGATGCTGGGAATTGAACCTCGGTCAGCTGTGTGCAAGGCAAACGCCCTACCCACTGCACTATCGCTCCAGCCTCATTCCCCATATCTTTTCTTGCAAAAAAACCCCTGATATTCCATTTGGTGCAACAAATAGGGTTACCTGAAAGATGACGCTTTCCCTGCTTCTTTTTTTTTTATTCTTGACTAACATTTATTCTTCAATTCTTCACAGTGTTATTTTCTTTTTTTTTCCCTTTTTTTAATAATTTATTTATTTATTGAATCACTGTGGGAAAAGTTACAGAGCTTTCAGGTTTAGGTCTCAGTCATGTAAATATCAAACACATTTCCCTTTACCAATACTTATTTTTTACCGTGAATCCCAATAGAACCCCACCTCCCACCCCTCCCAATTCCTGTGAGGCAGATGAGTTCTAGTTAACACTCTATCTACTTTGACTAGATTCATTGTTTCGATAAAAGATGCACCATTATTATATAGAGTTTACGACCCCCCCCCCCAATCAGACATGCTGAAAAAACGTTGTGAAATGATTTGCTTTCTACAGCTGGGTTTAAAAATTAAATGATGTCACGTGGCCGCTATTGCAGCCGCGCGGTTTTGGATTTCTGCTATTTTACTTATTAGCCCTGGAAGTATTTCTATTAAAAGTTAGATAATTAAGAGATTGGTTTCTGTGCTCTGGAGTCGTGGCCGTGCCGGAGAGACGCTCATGGGAGGCAACTGGTGACCTTGGTAGGGCGTGAAGGACGGGCCAGAACGCCCCCCTTCCCATGAGGTTTTTGCCGCCCCTGACCCCCGGCTCAAACCTGCTGTCCACAAAGCTCCTGTGCACCCACCATCTTTCTTTCCAGAGAGGAGAGGGCGAATGGGGCAACACCCTTTCCCCTTCGGGCAGGCATGATGGCGCGGTTTAACACATAGTCCATTCGCTTTTCTGCTCCAAGCTGCTGGTTTTCTGTTTAAACTCAAATGCATACCACTGTGGCACAGTCATTGAGAAACTATTGTTTATGTGCATAAAATCCCTTACTTTTTTTTGCTTTTGTTTTTCAAGCAATGGGGTCATACTTGACTATGCTTAGGAACCACTTCTGATTATGCTCAGGGGTCACTCCTGTAGGTGATCAGGGGATCACAAAAGATTCCAGGGATCAAATCTGGGTTGGATACATGCAAGGCAAAGGCCTTGCCAACTTTATCACCTCTCAGGTCCATGTTATGGATTTTAAAGTCATGTATATGGGAGAGGATGTAGGAGAGGAAAATAATAGGCAAGTAAGTCAGGTATTGATTCATTTTAATGAGAAAGTTGAAGCAAGTAAAAAAATCACAGTTTTGCCAGGTTTGAGTAATTGTTTGGAACAATAAAACTTCCAATCAATAAATTTTTATTTTCTAGCTAGGAATAGAAATATGTTTGCAGCTTAAAAATATACAAATATACTTGTGATACAAGATTGATCCATTTTTAAAAGTTTGACTTACCTGAACACTAGTTGAGCAATTCCAATGGAGTGATAACTGGTTTCCTTCTTCATTTTTGCCCTCTGCTATGAGTATAATACCAACTTATCTGTAATTCAATTAATTATTGCCACAAATGGAATTAAAACCCATTAAATAAACTTTAGGGCGTTTGCCTTGCATACGGTCGACCTGGCTGGCCCTGGTTCGATTCCTCTGCCCCTCTCGGAGAGCCCAGCAAGCTACTGAGAATATCTCACCTGCACGGCAAAGCCTGGTAAACTACCCATGACATATTTGATATGCCAAACATAGTAACAAGTCTCACAATGGAGACCTTATTGAGCCCACTTGAGCAAATCGATGAACAACAGGAGGGCAGTGTTACAGTGCTACAGTGCTAAATAAACTTGGAGCAGAGAATGTAACTCTAGTTATGTGGGTTAATATCCTATATGTGAAAATATATTTTAGGATAACGATGGAACAGACAACATAATTTTGATATGTATTTGGTCAAAGGATTGACAGTCAATTCCAATTCTTCATTTTCTCTCACAATTGCATTGTCTAAAAATTAAGTGAAGGTGAAAAGAGAAAAGATCTGAATGTATCTGAAGAAAAGATAATGGTGTAGATGCTAACATCTTTACTCAAAGGCAGGGCGTCTTCCTTAAGGTTTAAAGGTATGATACTGTATTCTGTTTCATTTTGACTTAAATTTTTCTTACTTACAAATCAGGGAGAATGCTGGTGAATCATAGATCAAGCATTTTATATAAATAAAAAGTCTAGATTATTAGTCGTTGATTTTACTGTGGTATCAAAATTCATCTACTAGCACAAACCAACAGAAACCAACTTTTCTGTCACAGAAAGCCCTTAAGAATCCTGCTGTGACTGATAATTTTTAATCATCAGAATTAAAATACTAGCTTCTCATCTCCATCAAGGAAACATATATTCTTCTAGAATAATATACCTTTATCTCTAAAAAATCCTTACAAATTAAATTTGAGTGCTGATTTTAATTGCAGCGCATAAATAATGAAGTGTCATTATTATATTATAATACCCTGATCTATTTGAGCAAAATTTGATCAGTGAATAAATGAAGTACATTCCGTAGAAATAATCAGAACTCTTTGAATACATGGAATAATTCCAAAGTGAATTGGGCATTTAAATCCTACCCATCTATCTGGGAAACTACTGCCTTCTTTGGAACATACCACCTTGACTGGAGGTAATTAAGTAAAGTCATAATCCCTATCTAGCTGTTGCACAGAAATGATACTCTGTACAATTATGTCTCATGGTCCTCTTCAATTTTGCAGCCAGAATCACTGGAATTAACCTACTGTAATTAAATCCAGGTATAAGTGGCAACTTTTTCTTCTTTAAAGTAATTTTCAGTGTTAACCTTTAGCAATATCTACCCTAGTGAACCCAGATCCAGAATAGAATAAATCATTTCCTGATCTTTTGGTGGAGTCACATGCTGCATAATGTATGGAGCGTTTTCTTGGAGTTTTTTTTGAAGAATTATGGTCTAACATAAACAATTCAAAGAAAGTTTTGAAATTAAGGACCAGTGAAGTAGCTTAGGGGACAGAATGACATGGGCACAGATCCTAGTTGATTCCCAGTATCAAATGGCCTCTCAAGCACAGCTGGACATGGCCCTGGTGATACCTGAGCAGAACAGGGGTGACCTTAGAGGTCTTCGGCACCACTGGGCGAAAAGAGAGCTTCATCAGCACTCTAGCATTGAACTTTCAGGTTGGTTGAATAGCACAGAAAGTGACCAAATTGTACACTGAGTTATATACAAGTTGTATGCTTGTGAGGTCCCTCAGGCCCATTTTCAGGCTTAAAGGAACTTGGATATATCTGAACCCAGTTTGATCCCCTGTACCACCTGGCAAGACCTCCAAGCCAGTATAGAGCTGGGAGTATCTCTGAGTACTGTCAGGTGTGACCCCCAACAGACAAAGTAAAACCTTAAATTGCATTTTTAGGGGCTTCAGAGATAGTACAATGGCCCCCCAAACATATATATATATATGTATATATACATGTGTATATATGTATTTTTTTGTTTTGTTTATATACATATTTACATGGGACTGGAGCGATAGCACAGCAGTAGGGCGTTTGCCTTGTACACAGCCAACATGGCCGACCTGAGTTCGATTCCTCCGCCCCTCTCAGAGAGCCCGGCAAGCTACAGAGAGTATCTCGCCCACACAGCAGAGCCTGGCAAGCTCCCCGTGACGTATTCGATATGCCAAACACAGTAACATCAAAGTCTCCAATGGAGACGTTACTGGGTCTGCTCGAGCAAATCGATGATCAACGGGAGGGCCTTTACCTTTACCTTTACCTTTACATATTTACATATATATGCACAAAACCAAATATATAGACGCGGCCAACATGGCCGACCCGAGTTTGATTCCTCCACCCCTCTTGGAGAGCCCGGCAAGCTACCGAGAGTATTCGATATGCCAGACACAGTAACAACAAAGTCTCCAATGGAGACGTTACTGGGCCCGCTCGAGCAAAAATATACAATATATACTTTCCTATATATTTATATATACTTTGTTTTGTGTATATATTGGTTTTATGTATATATGGTTTGTTTATATATACATAACTGTGTATACATAGTTAATATACATATATATTTGGTCTGGTATACATGTATACATATATGCATATACATATACATGTAAACACGCACACTTACAGGGTCATAGAGACTGTATAGTAAGTAAGGAACTTGTCTCACATACAGGTAACCTCGGTTCAATCTCCAGAACTACATACTCTGAATGCCTCTGAACACCACCACCAAGAGTGATTCCTGAGTACAGATCCAGGAATAAATCTTGAGCACTCCTGGGTGGTGTGAGCCAAAAAAGATTCAAGAATGAAAGTTCATATGTTTTTGTTTAGACAACCTAAATTGAAAAATACAAAAGGAGAAAAAGCATTTGGATTAGTCTACAAATTTAACTCCAATTTTTACTTCTGTTTACTGCTTTGTTTCTCTAGAAAGGACTGAAAGTGCAAATGAACTTGTTTTACTCAGTGGTGTGATCAAGTGAGCCACCTGTTGGTCATTGCTGTCAACTGCACGATAAATGAGTTGGACTTAAATCTCCTAACATGGAGAACTACTAAATACACGTTCAAATTTCTTGAATCAGGATGTTGCCTGGGCTGTTGTATTCTAATCCAGTTCTTATACCCATTTGCAAATTGCATCTTACAGATTAAAAACATCAGGATTTTCTAGAATATTTTGAGTCATTATTTTATTTAGCAACTGTAAAAATTTTAATTTAAATTATTCAAAAAAGTCACATTAAAAATAATAAATGGGAGATGAAGAGATAATTTGTCAGCCCTTCCTCCATCAGTGCCAATGCCACCAATGCCATTTTGATCCCTAGTGCCACACATACATACACATACACACACACAAATATTGTAGTGTCTGACAAGTACCTTTCAGAACAGATCAGAACATAAATTGTGGGAGAGTAGTGAAATAACATGATCTAGGGTGCCAGAGTGATAATACAACGGGTAGGGCATTTGCTTTGCATGCTATGGACCAAGATTTGATCCTAAGCATCTCATATGATCACTCAGAGTCCACAAGGAGCATTTCTGAGCAGAGACAGAGCCAGTAAGTCAGTATTTCTCTCTCTCTCTCTCTCTCTCTCTCTCTCTCTCTCTCTCTCTCTCTCTCTCTTTCTCTCTGCCTCAAAACTTCCAAATAAAATCTGTTTTTACTTCAAAAAAAACAGAAAGAAAGTTTATCACTTCCAAACCCCTAAAATGACTAAGATGAAAGAGAAGACAGGTCAAATTTAGAAATTAAAACAATATGATAAAAGTCTTTCTGTATTAAACACTTTTTATTATGTTATAACAACTGCCTTGATGACAGAAAAATACACTGAGATAAATGGAAACTTATATCTCCCAAAGGACCTGTACAAGAACCATCCTAGGACTTTACTGAGAACACTCAAATCTGAAATAATCCAGATGTCCAATCAACATGAAAATGGACAAAATATTTATTTTAAAATAATGGGATACCCTCTGGAACACAAAGAATAAACTTCTGATATATAACAATATGGATGAATCTCACAGCATTAAGCAAAGTAAAAAAAATAAATAAATAAAAGATAGACACAATTGAGGATAAAGTTTGCGATTTAAATTACATCAAGTTCAAGAACTGGCCAAATGAATACTTGGTGCTAGACATCGGAACAGACTGTTTGTTGGACAGATGGAGAAGAAGCACAGAGAACTTCTTCAAATAATGCAAATGTTCTAGTTGGGTGATACTGCATTTCTAAAAATGATGAATTTTGCACTTATCTGTATGTTAATCTTTACTTCAATAAAAGAGAGAATAGCATTTTTGCATCAAGTCAACTGTTTAAGTAGTTTATGTATTGTCTTGTACCGGAAGTCTGGAAAGCTAATGGATGTCCTTTGTCCTTTGTGAACAGTTGTATGTGTGAGGATACCCCTGTGTATTCATGCTCACATGTCTGTGTTACATGCTTGTGTTATACTTATGTGGTAGGGCTGCTAACAAACCTGAACCCTAAAAAGGCATTGAAAAAGCTAGACATGAATAGTCATTCGGTTTGAGAGTAAAGGTAGATGTAAAGATGTTATAAAACTTAGAGTCTAAGTATTTTATTTTTTTTTACCTTTTTATTTGTTTTTGCTTTTTGGGTCACACCCAGCAATGCACAGGGGTTACTCCTGACTCATGCACTCAGGAATTACTCCTGGCAGTGCTCAAGGGACCATATGAGATGCTGGAAATCGAACCCGGGTCAGCCATGTGCAAGGCAAATGCCCTACCCGCTATGCTATCGGGTAGCCCCAAGAGTCCGAGTATTTTAAACTTTGGAAGCCCAAGTCTATGGCCAGAGGTAATGCACAAATACATTTTCTATAAATAAATAACCTTATTCCTGGTGCAACTCTGGGTTACTTACTTAGATCCTGAAAAAAAAATACACAGCAAAAAACAAAAGTGAAAAGTAAAAACTGGTGAGTTGTCCAGACTTCAGCACTGGTCCAGTGTCCCAGAGGGTGGTGGGTGTCCTCCTATTGATGAAACTATGCTGGAATTGCCTAGACAGCGGGGGAAGCTAAAAGAGAAGCTGAGAATTCGGGCACTTGAATTAAGCCCACTATCTATTATTGAAGTGAATCCTCGTGTTTTTTGAAACTGCATCATAACCCAGGGGCTATTACTTTAATAAATCAAAGAATTTCCCAAGTTTGGGTAAGGCCCGTACAATAAAACTTTTTATTTCTTAAAAACCCAAATACCCATTAAGAATAAAAACTCATATGAAAGGCGAATAGGTCATCAGTAGGTTTGAGAAATAACATGCTGCCAATTTCAGAGAATTGGATCAAAGAGCCATCTTGACTAACTGCAGTGCTTCTTAACATTGCAGTAATGTTATATGTATCTGAAATGCATAGATATTCTAATTGAAGGGCTGGAGCGATAGCACAGCGGGTCGGGCATTTGCCTTGCAAGCAACCAACATGGTCGACCTGGGTTCGGTTCCTCCGCCACTCTCAGAAAGCCCAGCAAGCTACCGAGAGTATCTCACCCACACGGCAAAGCCTGGGAAGCTCCCCAAGGTGTATTCGATATGCCAAACACAGTAACAACAAAGTCTCACAATGGAGACGTTACTGGGCCCACTCGAGCAAATCGATGAACAACGGGAGGACAGTGACAAGACAGTGACATTCTAATTGAATAGGTCAAGGTCACATTCTAATTGAATAGGTCAAGGTAACTCAGAAGATTCTGATATACAACCAGGATTGTTTTAAAGCAATGCTTTTCAAATTATCGCCTTCAGACCATCACAATCATGATCATGATCATAATCATGATCATGATCATCATCATCATCATCATCATCTTCATCATTATCATCATCATCATCATCATCATCATCATCATCATCATCATCATCATCGTCTTGCAAATTTTCATGCTGTATCCTAGGCCTCTTGAATCAAAAACTCAGGACGAAGCTGCCATTTTTGTCTCAACAAACCTTCTAAGTGATTTTAAGGCATGATAAATATAATTTACCCACTGATCTAGAAATTTTTTTTGTGGCTGTTTCAGTTCTAAGACTTCCTATGACTGATCATAGGAGTCTCTTGTATATGAAACATTCTTTTATTATTGTGATATTTATTTTGATCTTAAGCACAACTGGAATTTATTATGAGTTGCATACAGATATTTCTGTTTTTCCTTTAATTTTCTCAGCATCTCTTAAATTCTCTGCCTATAACTTTTCATCTCCGCTGCAGCTGATTGCTTTTGCTTTTCCCATTCACCCTCTTCCTGCATGGTTTATTTTGCAGAGCATTATATGCCTACATTGAACTGCAAGGTTTTGCATTCATTTTTGATAGAGCTTTGCTGAACACAGAAAAACAAATCTCATGTTCTTTATTTGTTCTTCCAGCTCTTGCCTGTTTGACACCTCATCACTCAGTTTGGAAGGGAAATGGCCTCAATCTTTCCCAGCTATTGTTAACAAAGATTATATCCAGGAGATATATATCATTTGTCATCTCTGATTTATCTTATCTTCTCACTCTGGTGATTTGCTAGTTATTTCAACTGCCCAATGCAATTATTCAAAACTTCAAATTCTTTTTTTAAGCAAGTGTTTCCTCAGGGTTTTTCTGAACCCCTGAGCACTGCCAGAAGTGATCCCTGACCACAGAGCAAGGAGTGAGTCCTGAGCATCGCTGGGTGTGACCAAAAGAAAACAAACACCACCCCCCGCCAAAAAAAAAGGAAATAGAAGGACTGGAGAGGTAGCTCAATGGACTGAACACATGCTTTGCATGCAGGAGCTAAGATTTGATTCCCATATGCGTATTGTCCCTTGAGCATTACTATGAGTACTGCTGGTTGTAGACCCCCCCAAAAAAAAAACCAGAAAAAATTAAAATGATAAGCTAAAAGTTACATACAATGTGTAAGACAATGAATACTTTTGTTGAGGAAGCTAATAGGGGCACAGTGATGCCGACAATAAAGGACTGTTCATCATTCAGAGGAGGTAATGCACAAATACGACATTTTCTATAAATGGGGCTTATCTGGAAATCTGAAGGATCAGTTTGTTAATATTGCAAGATTTTTAAGAGAAGAAGCTCTCTTGTGATCTTAAACTTAAAATAACTGTTTGTTTTAGGTAAACACTATAAAGAATGAAGATCTAACCTGGTTAATTGTTATTTGCATATTTTGCATCTTTTGATGAATATTTTACCCTGAGAATGAGATCATGAGAAAGCCCTGATGAAAAAAAAGTATAAAAGTTCTAGAAAATCATCAACATTTAATACACAATAGGCATATCATTAAGTGTATTAAAAATATTTCAAAACCTCTGCCATTTCTTAAATCCATGTCCTTTCCAAAGTGATTGTATCACTACTCCTATCAAGATATTTACACAGTAAGTAACTCTAGACTGTCCTAGGGTTTATCTCTGGTCAATAGGATGACATTAAATGATGTTGAGCCAATCCTAAGCACTGGTCTCAAGAGACTTGCTCTCTTCTACCTTCACTCTTAGATCCTGGCACCATTATGAGAACAAAACTAAGCTAATTTGCCAGAAATGAGAAATCATAAGAAATAGATATGACCCGAGTTTGAAACCAGACTGACCTCAGAATACAGAGCCAAGAGTAGCCCCTAAGTACCACTGGGTGTGGCTATAATGTACAGACATAAAGCTTCATACTGATAAAATAAAAGGTAAGGTAAAGGCCCTCCCGTTGATCGTCGATTTGCTCGAGCGGGCCCAGTAACGTCTCCATTGGAAACTTTGTTGTTACTGTGTCTGGCATATCGAATACTCTCGGTAGCTTGCCGGGCTCTCCGAGAGGGGCGGAGGAATCGAACTCGGGTCGGCCATGTTGGCCGCTTGTAAGGCGAACGCCCTACCCGCTGTGCTATCGCTCCAGCCCAGTTGCACTGATAAAATATTTTATATAATATTATATGTACCTGAACTTCTTTGGGTATATATATGGGACACATATATATCAAAAACAAATAACATTTTAACTTCATATTATCTATTATCTATATTAGCAAATTCTCCATTATAAAAAAATGTTCCCTATTTCTTTCATTGCCTGAAATAAAATTTTCCATACAACTTTTTATACAACTTTATTCCAAATGCATTCATTTTATACATGAAAGCTTTTTTTAAATAGCATTTAAATTTTTATTTACCTTCATTTGCACACACACATACGCTCTGTGTGTGTGTGTGTGTGTGTGTGTGTGTGTGTGTGTGTGTGTGAAGCTCCAGGCTTACTCCTGACTTATTACTGCACTCAGGAATTACTCTTGGATTGATAATTTGCAAAACAAGTGCCCTGCCTCCTGTACTATCACTCCAGCCTGCCTTCATTTATCAATTTATTGGAAAGGTGTTGGGGATTAAACTCAATACTCATATCTGCAAGGTCACAGTCTACCACTAAGTTATTTATCTGGCCCTACATGTGAAAGTATTGAATATTCATTATATTTTCTTTAAGCACCAAAAATATGCAAAATTAATAAATGGAATTTTCTATTATCAGTCACTTTAAAGGTTGACCCCAAAAATGTTTTATCGTGTATAATAATTTTTGTAATTACTGATATTTAAAAACTGATGACAGCGTTATAAATCCATTATAAGTGTTGTAAATCACTTGATGATCACTTGCTTGTTACTCATATCTCGTTATTCATCGATTTGCTCAAGTGGGCACCAGTAATGTCTCCTTTTGTCCCTGTCGCATGCTAGTGTAGCCCAATGGCATCTGCTCACTATAGGAACACGAAGAGCCTCAAACCATTTTTCAGGGTCTTAACGAAGACGTCTGACCATCTTGTAGGTGGCCGGCCACGTGTTCTCTTTGGGTGACCCGAATAGTGTTCTCATCCTGTTTTCGTAGGGCCCAGGTCTCTGAGGCGTACGTTAATACAGGAAAAACTGTGGAATCGAATAGATGTGCCTGGACATTCCCTTGCAGTTTCCTGAGACTTGCGCCAAGATACTCTGGCAAATAAGCTCAAGAGTTTTCGAAGACAGGCGTTTTCTTGTGGCTTTCTCTCTCTAGGCGTTCCTCACACAGTCATGGAGGTGCTGAACCAGTCAATAGTATTCCTCTTCAATATTTGTCAACGACAGCATCTTCCCATGTTCCCGCAATAGTGCCAAAGAGCTCCTAGTTGGTGGTCTTTCTGGGACTTCTCTTCTTAAACTTTGCAGCCTTTTCTCCCCGCTCCGTGAAGTAGAATTTTGCACAAAGGACACAGTGGTCCGATCCTGTTTGGAATTTTGGGACAACAACGACATTGGTCAGGCAAAACCGTCGATTGAATATGATGTGGTCAATTTTGTTGTGGAACTGTCCACCGGGAGACTCCCACATCCAATGTTTAGATTCGGCCTTCTTGAACTGTGAGTTACTGTGGATCATTTTGGTAGACATGATGAACTCAGTCTCTCATCCTGTCGTTCTATTCTAGGCCATGGGTCCTGATGTGAAGTTCTTTGGGCAATCTTCTCATTCCTATCTTGGCATTAAAATCACTGACAATGATCTTGTAGAAGGTGTGGTCTTCTTTATAGAACTTTGCCAGCTCCATGTAGAATTTCTCAATTTCTTCTCCATCGTAGTTGGATGTTGGTGCGTAGACAATGAAGGTAGGAACTGCCACTAGTGAGCCACGTCTATTCAAGCATAATCATCCTATTTGGGTTGTAAGGCATTCGAATGAATCAATGCTCATGACCAAGTTTGTGTTCACAAGGATACCGATACCACTAACTCCTCTTTTGTCGCTTGTTCCGAGAAACAGTTCTTCTCCAGTGTCAAAAGTGGCATGATGTGGTTGATGCCTTCTCATCTCAGTCAGACCAATGATGTCATACTTGATCTTCCACGCTTACACCTTCAGGTCCTAGATGGATGCTTCTGATGCCAGCGTACGTGCGTTGAAAGTACAGACAATCATTTTGGTCCTTCTTTATTTTGGCAGCCTAGTTCGGCCCTGAAATTTTATCAGCCTGTCCTTGCTCATCCTTCTTAACACTGCCATATTGGGGGTTCTTTCAGGGTCAGGGGAATGAAGCCCATTGGTTTTACTGGTTTTGGCATATTGAATGCACCACAGGTAGCTTGCCAGGCTCTGTCACGTGGGCATATTCTTGGTACCTTGCCAGGCTCTCCGAGAGGGATGGAGGCTTTTAGGGCATCCTCTAATTGCCTTTATAGGTGTTCCCATGGTTCACATCATATTTGAACCCCATCAAATATGGCATGGTAATCTTGGAAGATAGGTATTAAGTGTCTTATGATGTGTCACAAGGCCACAAAGCAGCTGCGGAGTCCTGGAGTGTGGCAGGGCTGGGTAGTGGATGTAGTGGAGGTTGGTCAATGAGGTATTTATCTGGCACCAGCAGGGTGAGGCTTCCAGGTGTGATCCCTGGGTTGCCAGAGATTGGTGGGAGCTGGCAGGGCAGGGCAGGGTGGGGCTTTTGGGTGTGATTCCTGGGACACGGAGATTGGTGGAAGCAGGGAGAAGATCTCTGTTTTCCGGGTGTTTAAACAGTGTTAGGTTTATAAAAGTAAATGTTCTATTGCAAATGCGTCTCTTTTTTTTTTAATATAATTTATTTATTTTATTGAATCATGGTGGGAAAAGTTACAAAGCTTTCAGGTTTAGGTCTCGGTCATGCAAATATCAAACACATTTCCCTTTACCAATACTTATTTTTCACCACGAAGAACCCCGATAAACCCCCACCCCCCCAACCCTCCCAATGCCTGTGAGGCAGATGAATTCTAGTTAACACTCTATCTACTTTAACTAGATTCATTGTTTCGATAAAAGATGCACCATTATTATTTAGAGTTTACCCCCCCCCCCAATCAGACATGCTGAAAAAGCATCTTGAAATGATTTGCTTTTTACAGCTGGGTTCAAGAATTAAATGATGTGGCGGCCGCACGGTTTTGGATTTCTGCTATTTTACTTATTAACCCTGGAAGTATTTCTACTGAAAGTCAGATAATTAAGAGATTGGTTTCTGTGCTCTGGAATCGTGGCCGTGCTGAAGAGCCGCTCGTGGGGGGGCAACTGGTGACCTCGGTAGGGCGTGGAGGACGGGCCAGAATGCCCCCCTTCCCATGAGGTTTTAGTCTCCCCCTCACCCCCGCTCATACCTGCTGTCCACAAGGCTCCCCTGCGGCCGCCATCTTTCTTTCCAGAGGGGGGAGGGCAGAGGGGAGCAACACCCTTTCCCCTCTGGGCAGACATGATGGCGTGGATTAACGCCTAGTCCATTCACTTTTCTGCTCCAAGCTGCTGGGTTCTGCATTAAGTCCTTGTGCTTCTGGGGCTGTGGCTGAGCCGAAGAGCTGCTCATGGGGGGCAACTGGTGACCTCGGTAGGGCGTGAAGGATGGGCCGGAACTCCCCCCTTGCCATGAGGTTTTAGTTGCCCCCTCACCCCTGGCTCATACCTGCTCTCCACAAGGCTCCCATGAGGCCGCCATCTTTCTTTCCAGCGCAAATGCATCTCTTAATGAGATAAATGAGACTTTTTCCAATTTTGGTTATTTGTGGAAGACATAGTTAAATCTTACTATTTATGGAGATAAATATTTTTTTATTGATACAAGAACAAGGGGCTGATCATGAATTTTATTTTTATTATTTCTTGTATTATATATAAAAAATTGTTGAAAAATGTTTTTATAAACAAGTGCACAGAACTGAAAGCAGTTTTTTCCATAATAATGGTATTAAATTATCTGAACTTTCCTAATATATGTCAAGATAATATTGTGATCTACCATAAAAACATTTTAGTGATTCCATAAATTACACAATTGAAGTAGTTCAATTTTGCCAGAAGCTCAGAATTGGAAATCCCAAAACTTGCAGAAAGATTTCATCAATAAGT
Source organism: Sorex fumeus (assembly GCF_029834395.1). NCBI lineage: Eukaryota > Metazoa > Chordata > Mammalia > Eulipotyphla > Soricidae > Sorex > Sorex fumeus. The sequence goes on from NW_026606101.1 coordinate 27,334,839, forward strand.
AAAGTTGTTTAATATTTAAATTTCTGAGAGGATTAGAAAAAAGCTTCCCCAAAAGTAATTAAATATCATCACTTGATCTCTTGACTTCCCATTAATCATTGATTTGCTCAAGAGGGCACCAGTAACATCTCCATTTGTCCCTGTTGCGTGCTAGTGTAGCCCAATGACGTCTGTTCATTCTAGGAACACGAAGAGCCTCAAACTGATCCTTCAGGACCTTGATGAAGAAGTCTGACCATCTGGTAGGTGGGCGGCCACATGGTCTTTTGACATCCCGTGGAATCCAGTCAGTAATGGCTCTAGTTCAGCGGTCATCTCCAAATCTCATTATGTGTCCAGCCCATCTGATTTTTGACACCTTGGCAAACGAGACAGAGTCCCTGATTCTTGATTGTCGATGGAGGTCAGAACTCCAGACTCTTGCTCTTATTTGAATGAAATGTGATACTCCAAGCATAGCTCTTCTGATTCCTCTTTGGGAGACCTGAATAATGCTCTCATCTTGTTTTCATAGGGCCCAGGTCTCTGAGGCATATGTTAATGCAGGAAGAACAGTGGAATCAAAGAGATGTGTCTGGAGCCAGAGGTTCTTTGTCTTCTTGGCTATTTCTTCAATGCTCTTGAAGGTGTTCTAAGCCGCTCTCTTCCTCCTGCGCAACTCAGGTGCCAGGTCACTTGTCATGTTGACTTCTAGACGTAGGCACACATAACTTGCATTCGCAGATGGTTATTCCGTTGAGAGCGAATGGGGCGTCAGGAACGAGGCTGTTTCTCATAAACATTGTCTTTGTAAGATTCAACTGTAGTCCGACCTTTCCACACTCATGGTCGAAGTCGGCCAGCATTTGTGCTGCTTGGCTAATTTTTGGTGTTATTAGAACAATGTCATCAGTAAAGCGGAGGTGGTGTAGTTGCTGACCATCTATCTTCACTCCCATTCCTTCCCATTCCAGTTGTCGCATGATGTTCTTGAAGGTGGCACTGAAGAGTTTCGGTGAAATGGTATCACTCTGCCGAACTCCTCTCTTGACATCGATGATTACTTCTTTGTAGAATGGTGAGATCCTGGTAGTGAATTTGTAATAGAGCTCACGGAGGATCCTGATGTATTGAGTTTGAATGTCCTGATTGGCTAGGGCTTCAATGACCTCTTCCATCTCAACAGAATCAAAGGCTTTCTATAAATCAATGAATGTTCGACAGAGCAGCATCTTGAACTCCTGAGAAACCTCAATGAGCTTCGTTATCGTGTGAATATGGTCGATGGTGCTGAATCCTTTGTGGAACCCAGCTTGCTTGCATGGTTGTCCTTCATCTAGTGTTCTGCCAATCCTATTCAGGATGACTCCAGTGAACAGCTTGTAGATGACAGACAATAGGCAGATTGGACAGTAGTTGCCCAATGGATGTCTAGGATGTCTCCCTTCTTGTACAGTAGTACAGTCCTGCTGGTTTTCCATTGGGACGGAACCTTGCATTCAGACAGGTAGCTAGCTCTCCTCGCTGCCCACATTCGGTAGTCTTGGGCCGATTCTCTCACCATGGGAGGCCAATGTTGATGGGCAGGTGAAGGAAGGAAATGAGAGCCAGGCTTGTTGTTGTCAGTTGCAGTTTATTCCACTCTCCTCTCCATTCTCCTCTGATTCTCCTCCTGCTTCTTCCTCCCCTGTGCTACTTTATTCTCCTCCTCAGTCCCTCTTCATTCTCTGTTTGGCTCTGGAATCTGGATCTCGATCCCCCTCTTACTGCCTAGTTAAATCCCAAAACCTGAGGGGTTGGTGCTTACAGGTATGGTAACAATCAATAGTGGTAAAGTTCTTTCACTTGGGGAAAGCTGCTTTTAGGAAAAATTCTTGTTTAGCAGGTCGATCCATCCTAGAGCGGAATCCCATGGGTGTGTTTTTCCTCTCCTTGTTCAACAACAAATAAACATTCATAATATTAATCATTTTGTACGGACACAGTAAGAGATACAGTAAGCTTATAGAATTGCTCTCCTGGGGTCATCTTGATCTCAGACTACAGTGTTCAGGCCAGATTAGTCTTTCCTCTCCCCAACAGGGTCCTCGCCTCATCAGTACTTTTGGATCATGACTGCATTTGTTCATGATCAAGTTTTTAACTTATAATTAAGAATTGTGGCACTTTGGCCTGGCCCATTTTGATGCCAGGATAGCTCACAGCCTGGGTCCATTCAATCCCTCATTCAGGATCCTGCTTTTGGGGTATTGGGAACTAAGGGCAACTGAGGCTTAAGTTGAGAAAGCAGATACCTGGGAGTGAATAATATTTGAAGCCAATTAAATCCTAAATTACAAAAGCATAATATTAACCGTCTTCCTGTGTCCATACAAAATGACACTGTTTTTAAAAAAAAACTATTCAAAAGATATAAGGAGAGAAGAAAGGCAATGTTACCTTACAATACAAGTTCAGTGTTCTAGAAGGATCTGACCTTACAAATTAACAGAGTCTGATTAGGGGGGGAAAGCTGATTAATTGGTTGGGGAAGAGAGCATAGAGAAGTGGTTACAGATAAACAAAAGAATGGGAGTAACTTGGGAGCACTGTGATGGGTGTAACCTGATAAACCTAAGCTCCTTGTGGCAAGGGAGAAAGGACAAACCAATGTCATCCTACATTGGATCATCACTCTGTTCTCAGCATTACTCATATTTTCTGTTATTAAAAAAATGTCAAAATGCTACGATACATATTAAGATTTCATCAGAGCCGAGTGATAGTGCAACTGTAGGGTGTTTGCCTTGCACATGATCTACCTGGGGTTGGATCTCCTCCATCCCATACAGTCCCTTACACCACCAGGAGTAATTCCCAAGCACAGAGCCAAGAGTAACCCCTGAACATTGAAGGACCTTAGGAATGCTGGGGATCTAAGCTCAGTTAGACACTTGCAATGCAAGCTCCCTATCCATTGTACCTTGTAGGGCCAAAACAAAAACGACAAAATAGTAAAATAAATAAAATGTCAGTCTTACAGAAGACATTTTGTAGGATATGACTAACAATATGGTAAAAATGTATTAGTTTTATGTCATTATATAAACAACATAATAAAAACAATGTTATAAATGACTTGTGAAGCAAGGAATTTAGTAAAAAAGTATAGGATTTATCTGAAATACATGTCTATATGTGTGTTCCTAGGTAAAAGTATGTGTCTGGGTATGGGGGAGTATATGTGTGAAATTCTGGTGGTTGGCTTTTGAGAATAATGAAAAATAATATTGTTGTATTAATAATTAGTTTCTTATTGTATTAACTATTATGGTTAAGTTTTATGTATATAAAAAAAGCATAAAATACTGAAATCAAATTGGTCTGATACCCAACATATTAATTAAATCGAACATTTAAAATTGAAAGTAAAACGTGACATTTACAGAAACTAGATAAAGATACTATAAACAAAAATAAATAGCAAATAACATTATTCAACAAAAGAGCTGTTGATTCTCTTACAATAATAAGAATGTGAGCAAAGTCTCATAATGTTATCACTGATTAATATCTGATATTACCAGAAAACTGTTTCAGTAAATTAGTCACCAAACTGTCAAAATGTCATCTTTCATTTACTCAAAGCTTATAGCCTTCCCTTTTATATAGTGGTGAGGAGTGAGTGTAGATATTGCTTATAATTAAACACATGAAAGAAGCTGAGGTTTCAATTTTATGTATCTCCTCTGATCTGCTTTGGTCTCGTGGACTCTCACTCCAATGTCTTTACTCTTTTGGCAATATTTAGTGATTTAAGAAGGTCACTGTCACTGTCCTCCCATTGTCCATTGATTTTCTAGAGAGGGCCTAGTAATGTCTCCATTGTGACACTTGTTACTGTATTTGGCATATCGAATACATCACGGTAGATGGTAGATTTAAAAAGAAAAGCACCAGGGGTATGGAGCGACCAGCAGGTCAATCTGTACCTGTGAGGCTAGTGCATCAGCAGCCTGATGGCACCTTCATACTTCCAGATACCCCAAAATTGCTACTGTGCCTTTGGCCCGACCCCAAAAACTTGGGGTAAAGTTTACCAAGAAATTAAACGACCAAAAGTTAGTTATGTGGGAAACATACCCACAAACCACCTTCGGCTCAGCTATATAATTGGAGGCATGGCCTCTCTGGTTCCTGATTGAACTGCTTAATGGCCATGATCCCAGAGACTCAGAAACAAATCTCAAAACCCAGCGGCTTTTGGCAGAAATGCGTCCAGACTCCACAGTAGGTTACTGTCGCCAGGATACCCCAGGGGGGAAAGGGTGTTGTCACTCCGCCTGCTCCCCCTTGGCGGCTTGCTGGCCGTCATCCTCCAGAGGCCATTGGACAGTCAGGTTTGGGCCCACAGTGACGAAACTCATTGGGCCTCATGGGATGGGGGTGGAGCCAGTACTGTCCTCCCCACCCCAACGAGACCCCAAGTCATTGCCCCTGAACGGCTTCTCTGGCTCCTGATCAAGCTGCTTAATGGCCATGATCCCAGAGACTGAGAATCAAATCTAGAAACCCAGTTGCTTTTGGCAGAAATGTGTCTGGACCCTGCAGTAGCTTACTGTCGCGGGGCAACCCCAAGGGGGAAAGGGTGTTATCCCTCCACCTGCTCCCCCTAGGTGGCTCTGTGGCCACCATCCTCCAGAGGCCACTGGACAGTCAGTTTGAGGCCCTCAGTGACGAGACACACAGGGCCTCGTGGGAGGGGGTGGAGCCAGCCCTTTCCTCTCCGTCGCAAGGAGACCCCGAGTCGCCGCCCATGAACGGCCTTTCTGGCTTCTGATCAAGCTGCTTTGCTTAACGGCCATGATCCCAGAGACTCAGGAGCAAATCTCTGAACCCAGCAGGTTTGGGCAGAAATCCCTCAGATTTGTGAAAATTTCCAAATTTCAAAATCACGCAGCCACTACTGCAGCCAAGCGACATCATATGTTATTTATAACCAGCAATAGAAAACAAACTATCTACGGTTGCCTTTTCAGAAAATCTGAGTGTTGGGGTAAAATCTCAAATAATAATGGTAGATCTGGTGTCAAAATATTTAATGTTATCAAAGTAGAGAGAGAATAATGTGGAAATCATCTGTTCCACAGGTAGGGGGAGGGTGTGGGATGGGGAGTATACTGGGGTTGTTGAGGGTGGAGAATAGGCACTGGTGAAGGTACAGGTGTTTCATTGTATGATTGAGACTTAGACCTGAAAGCTTTGTAACTGCTCTCTTGGTGATTCAATAAATAAAATTACAAAAAATGAAAAAAAAAGTAAGGTGGAGTTCATGACCAATTCAATCAGCTAATCAGTGGCTAAATAAATAGCAGTACTCCTACATAAAAAAATAATAAATAAATAAAAAGAAAAGCACCTAGATTTACTATTAACTAAGGAAATCCAAGTAACACAGAACTTAGTGATTAGACCTTCTACCTCTTATACGGATAGCACTGTAGCACTGTAGCAGTGTTGTCCCGTTGTTCATCAATTTTCTTGAGTGGGCACCAGTAACGTCTCCATTGTGAGACTTGTTGTTACTGTTTTTGGCATATTGAATACGCCACTGGGAGCTTGCCAGGCTCTGCTAAGCAGGCGGGATACTCTTGGTAGCTTGCCGGGCTCTCCGAGAGGGATGGAGTCAAACCCAGGTCAGTCGTGTGCAAGGCAAACGCCTTACTCACTGTGCTATCGCTCCAGCCCTTTATATGAATAAAAATGATAAAAATAGAAAATGTTTAACGCGGCCAACCCAGGTTCGATTCCCAGCATCCCATATGGTCCCCTGAGCACCACCATGAGTAACTCCTGGGTGCAAATCCAGGAGTAAGCCCTGTGTATCGCCAGGTGGGACCCAAAAAGTCAAAAAAAAAAAAAGAAGTTAGATGATGAAAAATGAATGGATGAATGGTAATGAAGCACTGTGACATAAGAAGTTATATATATGTATGCATATATAAACATGTATAGATACATATATATATCTGTTACTCTCACTGTCCTCCCGTTGTTCATCAATTTGCTTAAGCGGACCCAGTGGCATCTCTATTGAGACACTTGTTACTGTGTTTGGCATATTAAATACATCATGGGTACCTTGCCAGGCTTTGCCATGCAGGTGAGATACTCTCAGTAGCTTGCCAGGTTCTCCGAGAGTGGCAGGGGAATCGAACCCAGGTCACCTGGGTCGGCCATGTGCAAGGCAAATGCCCTACCTGCTGTGTTATCACTCCAGCCCTAGATACATATATAGATGTATCTATATGCATCTATATATGTATTGAGCATGAGCATCTATATATATGTGTGTGTATATATGTATGTGTGTATATATATTATATATATTATATATGGGCCGAAGCGATAGCATAGCGGGTAGGGCATTTGCCTTGCACACGACTGACCCGAGTTCAATTCCTCCACCCCTCTTAGAGAGCCCGGCAAGCTACTGAGAGTATTCCGCCTGCACAGCAAAGTCTGGCAAGCTACCTGTGATGTATTCTATATGCCAAAAACAGTAACAAGTCTCACAATGGAGACGTTACTTGGTGCCCACTCGAGCAAATTGATGAACAATGGGAGGACAGTGACAGTGACAGATATTATGTAATCTCTATCCATATTCCATCTCTTCTGTTTCTAGGCAAACAGCTTCTAAAACTCTATTCTTCTCTGAATACTATCTTTTTATAAGTGAATGTGATTGAGTGGGGGAAGGAGATTTCTAGATAACCCCAGGAAAGGTGTTAGTTACCAACCAGGTTATAAGAAGGTAGAAATTTACAGGCACGTATGGGCATGTAAGGGATGTTGACTTAATTACCAATGGCCAGTCATTTGATCACTTGTACCTGTATATGCTTTCAGAAAAAAAATCTAAATGAAGGGATTTTGAGATTGCTTTCCAGGAGTAAACACATGAAGGGGCTTGAGCATGACATCACTGCTTCTCAATGTCTTGTCTATGTATCTTTCTCTCTGACTTCCTCAGAATTTTATCCTTTTATAACAAATGGATAGTAATAAATTAATAACTTCCCTGAGCTTGTACTTTGTGATCCACTTAAATTAATTATCCAATAGGAGAAGATAGCATGTGACTCTTGTTGTTATGCCTTTGGTTTGGACTTGTGATTGACTTCTGAGGTAGGAGCAATCTTGTGAGATATGAACTATCTTCAAGTAGACAGTGTCAGTATTAAACTGAAATATAGATACCCAAGTGACGTTAAAGGATTGGTCAGTGCGAGGGGAAAATCTCTCAATATATGGTATTAGAAACATGTTTTGTAAAGAGAAAGATTTCTCTTTCATGGCAAAGGTGAAATTTTGAGAGACATGAAAGTATGTACAGTGCCTAAAAATATATATACATATACATATATATATATATGAATATCATGTCCTTATATGGAAGGGAGCATAACATGATGCTCGTCATAACCACGCCACCTGAGCCCACACTAGGCTGGTTCACTTGGAGTGTCCCAGAGAATGGATGAGACCCTTCCTCTCCCCATGGGACTCAGCCCCAGCAGCCAAAAACCTCCAGAACTCAACTACTGCCATGCCATTTTTATAATTAAAGATGACACTGTTGCATAGCATACAAACTCAATGAAGTTTAATGAAAATGAATTTTAGTAAGGGAAAAATTGCAAGTAAAAGAGAGATGATAAGAACTTCAACCAAGAAAACCAAAACAGTTGAAGAAATGAATTAAAGAGCTTCTGAGAAATTAAAATGGACAGATCTTAGTAACTGGTAGCCATGTGAATTGATAGTGAGGAAAGGCTGAAAGGTGACCACCAACTTTCTATCCAGTGGACTAGGAAAGTCGCAGTTCCACTAACTGGTGGGCATTGGTTGGAGAAGTGGGATGAGATTTTGATAATGAGAAGGAGAGAAGTACACAGACAACCATAACTAGGAATAAAGATTGAGGAACAGATTAGTAGATTTTTAAAAGCCATATGCTCCCCCAGATATTAATGTCCAGTAAACACACTCAGTAAGGATCCAGGCTCACTAATAAATTGTGAACCAATAATTTGAAAGTTTCAGCATACTAAAGAAGGTTACAGTTGCTACAACATTTCCAGAGCTGAAGAAAACTTGTGACCACATTCAGGAGGCCCGAAGGGTACCAGCTAGAAGAAATCCGAATAAAAATACCCCAAGACACATTCTGATCAAAATGACCAAAACCTTAGACAGAGACAAAATTCTGAAAGCAGCAAGATCGAAGAAAGAAATCTCTTACAAAGAAGCATCCTTAAAATTCACAGCTGATTTTTCTGATGAAACCCTCATGGCCCGAAAACAGTGGTGGGACATAGTAAAAAAACTCAATGAAATAAATACCTCCCCCAAAATACTTTTCCCAGCAAGACTCTCATTCATAATAGAAGGAACAACACACAGTTTCACAGACAAACAACAGCTCAGGAACTTCATAGACTCAAAACCATGGTTACAAGAACAACTAAATGGGCTACTTTAAGGCAAGAAAGGCTCCTCAAATACACCCAATTTTAACATAACAATGGGACAAAATCCCATAACAATAATCTCTCTCAATGTCAATGGGCTAAACGCACCAATTAAAAGACATAGAGTGGCAGGATGGATTAGAAAATTGAACCCAACATTCTGCTGCCTGCAAGAAACGCATCTCAATAGTCAAAGCAAACACAGACTCAGAGTCAAAGGCTGGAAAACAATCCTACAGGCAAACAGCTCCCATAAAAAAGCTGGGGTAGCCATCCTTATATCAGACCACATTGATTTCAGAGTGAGGAAGGTCATAAGAGACAGTGAAGGCCATTACTTATTGATCAGAGGATCTGTACAACAGGAAGAACTTACAATAATAAATGTATATGCACCTAATGAGAGACCAGCAAAGTACTTAAAACAACTACTCATAGATTTGGAAAAAGACATCAATAGCAACACAATACTAGTGGGAGACTTCAACACTGCTTTGTCACCTCTTGATAGATCAACCAGACTCAAGCTTAGCAAGGACATACTTCATTTGAGGGAAACAATGGAAGAAAGGGACTTAGTAGATATATACAGGACACTTCATCCACAAAAAGCTGAATACACATTCTTCTCAAGCGTACATGGAACATTCTCCAAGATAGACCACATGCTGAGCCACAAAACATGCCTCCATAAAATTAAGAAGGTAGAGATTGTATCAACAATCTTCTCAGACCATAATGCGCTGAAATTAGAAGTAAATCACACACAAAAACAGAAAACTAAATCAAACACCTGGAAATTAAACAGTGCACTATTGAACAACGAGTGGATTAGACAGGAAATCAAAGAGGAAATCAAAAGATTCCTAGAAACGAATGAAAATGAGAACACGAGTTACCAAAACTTATGGGACACAGCAAAGGCTGTGTTAAGAGGAAAGTTTATAGCTCTACAAGCATTCCTCAGGAAGGAGGAGCGAGCACACATAAGTAACCTAACCTCACAGCTTAAGAGCTTGGAGAAGGACCAAAAAAAGGAGCACAACCCGAACAGGAGAAAGGAAATAATAAAACTCAGAGCAGAGATTAACGAGATGGAAACCCAAAAAACAATCCGAAAGATCAATGAAACCAAGAGCTGTTTCTTTGAGAAAATTAACAAGATCGATAAGCCTCTAGCAAAACTCACAAAGAAAGGGAGAGAGAAAACCCTAATAAACCGAATCAGAAATGAAAAGGGGGTCATTACAACAGAAACCACAGAAATTCAGAGGATCCTCAGGGAGTACTTTGAGAAGCTTTATGCCACGGAACATCAAAACCTCGAGGAAATGGATAAATTCCTAGACTCCTACAGACTCCCAAGGCTGAACCAAGAAGACCTGGAATACCTGAACAGACCTATCACCATCAAGGAAATTGAAATGGTAATAAAAAGTCTCCCCAAGCACAAAAGTCCTGGCCCGGATGGATTCACTAGTGAATTCTTCCAAATCTTTAAAGAGGACTTACTCCCAATCCTCTTTAAGCTTTTCCACGAAATTGAAATATCAAAAACACTTCCAAACAGTTTCTACGAAGCAAATATCACACTGATACCAAAAGCAGACAGAGATACCACAAAGAAAGAGAATTACAGGCCGATATCCCTGATGAACACAGATGCAAAGATCCTCAACAAACTACTAGCAAATAGAATCCAACTACTCATCAAAAAGATCATACACCATGACCAAGTAGGATTCATCCCAGGGATGCAAGGATGGTTCAACATTCGGAAATCAATCAACATAATCCACCATATCAACAAAAGAAAAGATAAAAAGCATATGATCATATCAATAGATGCAGAGAAAGCATTTGATAAGATCCAGCACCCCTTTATGATGAAAACCCTAGCCAAAATGGGTATAGAGGGGACCTTCCTCAACATAATTAAAGCCATCTACCACAAGCCTACAGCAAGCATCATCCTCAATGGGGAAAAACTGAGAGCCTTCCCTCTAAGATCAGGGACGAGACAGGGATGCCCACTCTCTCCACTGCTGTTCAATATAGTACTGGAAGTACTTGCAATAGCGATTAGGCAGGAAAAAGATATTAAGGGCATTCAGGTAGGAAAGGAAGAAATCAAGCTCTCACTATTCGCAGATGATATGATACTCTACTTAGAGAACCCAATAACTTCCACCAAAAAACTCTTAGAAACAATAGACTCGTATAGTAAAGTTGCAGGTTATAAAATCAATACCCAAAAGTCCATGGCTTTCCTATACGCAAACAGTGAGAGAGAAGAAAGCAACATGAAAAAAACAATCCCATTCACAATTGTGCCCCAGAAAATCAAGTACCTAGGAATCAGCTTAACTAAGGAAGTAAAGGACCTGTACAAAGAAAACTACAAAACGCTACTTCAGGAAATAAAAGAGGACATGAGGAAATGGAAAGATATCCCCTGCTCATGGGTCGGGAGACTTAACATTGTCAAAATGGCAATACTACCGAAAGCATTGTATAAATTCAATGCAATCCCTATAAGGATACCCATGACATTCTTCAAAGAAATGGAGCAAACACTCTTGAAATTTATATGGAACAATAAGCCCCCACGAATAGCTAAAGCAATTCTTGGGAAAAAGAAAATGGGAGGAATCAACCTCCCGAACTTCAAACTGTACTACAAAGCAGTAATAATTAAAACAGCATGGTACTGGAACAAAGGCAGAACTGCAGACCAATGGAACAGGGTTGAATACACTGACATCTCTCCTCAATCATATGCTCATCTAATCTTTGATAAAGGTGCAAGTAATGTGAAGTGGAGTAAGGAAAGCCTCTTTAATAAATTGTGTTGGCATCACTGGACGGCTACATGCAAAAAAATAGGCTCAGAACTCTGCCTAACACCATGTAAAAAAGTAAGATCAAAATGGATTAAAGACCTCAACATCAGACCAGAAACCATAAGGTGCATTGAAGATAAAGTTGGCAAAACCCTCCATGACATTGAAGCTAATGGTATCTTCAAAGATGCCACGCCACTGGCCAAGCAAGTGAAAACAGAGATAGACAAATGGGACTATCTTAAACTAAGAAGCTTCTGCACCTCCAAAGAAACAGTGACCAAAATACAAAGACAGTCTACAGAATGGGAAAGGATATTCACCGAATACACATCTGACAAGGGGTTGATATCCAGGATATACAAAATACTGGTTAAACTCCACAAGAAGAAAACATCCAACCCCATCCAAAAATGGGGCAATGAAATGAACAGAAACTTTCTCAAAGAAGAAATCCGAATGGCAAAAAAGCACATGAGAAAATGCTCTACATCATTAATCATCAGGGAGATGCAGATCAAAACCACAATGAGATACCATCTCACACCTCAGAGACTGGCCCACATTCAAAAGAACAAAAGCAACCGATGCTGGCGTGGTTGTGGCGAGAAAGGGACACTCCTTCACTGTTGGTGGGAATGCCGACTGGTTCAGCCCTTCTGGAAAACAGTATGGACGATTCTCAAAAAATTAGAAATTGAGCTCCCATTTGACCCAGCAATACCACTCCTGGGAATATATCCCAGAGAGGCAAAAATGTATAGTCGAAGTGACATCTGCACTTGTTTGTTCATTGCAGCCCTCTTTACAATAGCCAGAAACTGGAAGAAACCTGAATGCCCAAGAACAGATGACTGGTTAAAGAAACTTTGGTACATCTACACAATGGAGTACTATGTAGCTCTTAGAAAAGATGAAGTCATGAAATTTACATACAAGTGGTACAATATGGAAAGTATCATGCTAAGCGAAATGAGTCAGAAAGAGAGGGATAGACATAGAAAGATTGCATTCATCTGGGGGATATAAAGTAACAAAGTATGAGATTAATACCCAAGAATAGCTGAGATCAGCACCAGGAGGATTACTCCATAACTTAGAGGCCAGCCGGGTATCCTAGAGGAAAGGGCTATTCAGATAGAGAAGGGAGCACCAAATAAAGGATGTTTGGAGGATCCTCCCAGGAGGGGAGATGCATGTCGAAAGTAGACTATGGACTGAACATGTTTGCCACTCAATGCCTCTTTTGCAGACCACAACACCCAAAAGGAGAGAGAGAACACAGGGGATTGCCCTGCCACAGAGACAGGGGGATGGGGGGATGGGGGTGGGAGGGATATTATCCATGGTGGTGGAAAATGGGCACTGGTGGAGGGATGGGTATCTGATCATTGTATAATTGAAACCAAAGCACAAAAAATTGTAAATCTACAACTTTAAAAAAAATAAAATAAAATAAAGGGAAAAAAAAAAAAAAAGAAGGTTACAGGAGGCACTGGTAAGTTATATCTGCTGAGACCTCAGTGTGAGCAAACAAGGAATTGTTTTTAGACTCATATTTTTGCAGGCACTTGTATTTTTACCTGAGGTCATTGTGTCTATGAAATATGGATGCTACACAGTGAGTGGTAAGGGAATTCCTTGGAATTAATGACCCTTGGAAAACCTTCAACTTGTTGGGAAGTCAATTGTTGAGATAGATATTCCAATCTCCTTCTCCCAATCTCTTTCTCACTAGGTCAACAATATAATTTTATAAAGAACAGAATTCTAGAGAAGCCACATTCATATCAACAGAATGGAATGGTTGCCAGGGGCTGGGAAAGAAGCAGAGTGAGTAGTTATTTAATAGATAAAGAATTTCCATTTCAAGCAGAAAACAAACCTCTAGATGAGTTGCATAGCAACTTGAATATACTGTATTACACTATTGTATAATATAATTAAGAGGACTAAGGTGATCATTTTATTGTTATTTCACCACAATTAATTTTTTCATTTTTTTTCATCTTCCTGTTATTCATCGAATGCCTCGAGCAGGCCCCAGTAACGTCTCTTTCATCCTAACCCTGAGATTATATTCAAGGCTCTTTAGGAGAATGAGACCCATCATTGTTACTGGTATTTGGCATATTTGGTACGCCACGGGGAGTTTGCCAGACTCTGCCCTGTGGGCAGGCTACATTCGATAGCCTGCAAGTTTGTCCAAAGTAGGAATGAGATGATAAGATGTCATAAAAGATGTCCTGATAAGATGTCGCGTGGCTGCGAATGTGGCCGCGCAGTTCTGGGAGCTGGATTTTATAGTCTCTGAGTCTTGGCCGTTGATGGGATTACACATCGCCAGGGGGCCAGGTGGTGGGTGCGACCCCCGCCTACTGGAATTTGGAGGATCTGGGTGGAGGATGCTCGACTCCAATCCGAGTAGGCTGGGAGATCTCAGCCCCGGAACCGGCGTGGATTTGTCCCTCTGCCAGTACCTTCAGGTGTGCGGAGAGTGGTCTCAGCATGGTTATGGCTGGTCCTGGAGGTCTTTGGCTCCCAGAGCCCTGGTCAGGGTGGGGAGGAAAGCTCAACCCGCTCCCCTCCAACGGGTCCCGGCGAGGAACAGCCAGGCGCGGGGGCAGACTGCACTGTTCTCGTCCGGGAGCTGGATTGTATAGTCTCTGAGTCTTGGCCGTTGATGGGATTACATGGCGCCAGGGGGCCAGGTGGTGGGTGTGACCCCCGCCTACTGGAATTTGGAGTGCGGTAACGCAACCGATCCCGGAGAAGCCGGCGGGGGCCACAGTTAATATTAGGTGAAAAATAAGATGATGAAAATGTCACACACAATGAAAAGGCCTTACCAGATAAAAGATGACAAAAATGTATGGACACAGCAGAACTGGAGTGCTGATAAATTTAAAGATTTCATTGCAGCAAGAGTTGTAAGCTAGAATCTAGTGGACTGAGATTTAATCAGGTGAGATTAGAAATTTATACTAGTATCTCTGAAACACTGTAGCACTGTAGCACTATCCTCCCCTTTGTTCATGGAGTGGGCCCAGCAACGTCTCTATTGTGATACTTTGTTGTTACTGTGTTTGGCATACCAAATACCTCACAGGTAGCTTGCCAGGCTTTGCTGTGCAGGCGAAATACTCTTGGTAGCTTTCTGGGCTCTCCAAGAGGGGCGGAGGAATCGAACTCGGGTCAGCCAGGTCGGCCACATGCAAAGCAAATGACCTACCCGCTGTGCTATCACTCCAACCTAACACAAGCATGAAAATAATGTAAATCTGTAACTGTACCTCACGATGATTCACTAATAAAAAAATTTAAAAAAAAGAAATTTATACTAGAGGTAAAACCAGAGGAACAGGGATATAAACAGATATTTATTTCTTAATAAAACCTTGTAGTCCTGTAAAAAAGCATAAAACAAAATATTCCTCCACTTTCATAGTCTTTATAACTGGAATCTAATTATGCTGATAACTGTGTAATTTGGGTTTTTTTAATTGATGTACTCTGTAATTAGAAGAGAGATAGAAAAGAAGAGATCATGGTGAGTAAAATCAAGCATGATAATTGCACCTTCAGCCTTTATACTAAGTATAGTGGTTCAGTGAGAGAAATGGAGAGTAATAAAATACTCATGCAAATTAATAATATAAATGCTTATGCTATAATACCTGCTAACAATCGTTAAGTAATATAAATGGCTTCTTATAGATATGTAAACATATTCAAAACTAATAATTTGTGAGAAAAGAGTTTATCTGTTAGATTACAATTCATAGGTGACTCTAGAAATATAGTAAAATAGTACCTGTTATAATAATTAATTCAACTAATTAAATATATGTTCTCTGGGAAAAGCAAAAAGGGAATGATTATGTAAGCATATTTGTCTTTCAGCCTCAGGAAATTTTAGAAAATGTACCTAATGATTGAATTTTCTTGGTATTAAAATTAGACAAAATGCTTTACTAAAAAAACCTCTATTTCAAAGGCAGAAGAGAAAGCTTTAAAAAATGATTTACAAAAAAATAAAAAAGAAAATGCTTTATTCTAATTTCATCCAACTTGTGAAATCTGTGCTGTCTCTAACATTTCCTCTTCTCCAATAAGCTCTCTTCATGCTCTTTCTCACAGGGAAAGACTGTGAGCTTCCTTCATATGCACATATGTAAATTCTTACACATAGAACTTAGTAAAAACAAGCAAACCAGGACTTTGAAAGAAAAAGAGTATAGACCAAATTTATCTTGAACCCTGCTTTTTATTTAACTTAATTACAATAAGATCTGAGAGGTTAGGCAAATATTGTAAATAAGAAGCAAGATAAATAAATATAACACTGTCACTGTCCTCCCGTTGTTCATGGATTTGCTCGAGCGGGCCCAGTAATGTCTCCATTTTGAGACTTGTTGTTACTGTGTTTGGCATATTGAATAAGTCACAGGTAGCTTGCCAGGCTTTGCTGCGCGGGCGAGATACTCTCGGGTGCTTGCCGGGATCTCCAAGAGGCGTGGAGGAATCGAACCCAGCTCGGCCAGGCTGGCTGTACACAAGGTAAATGCCCTACCAAATATATGTGTATATATTAATGAACCATGGTTAGGGACACAAATACATGTGTCTTTATACAGATACATATATAGTTATGCATATACATATCCATGTATTAGATTATTTTATATTGTGCTATATTTTATGTGTCTACAGACATATACATATAACTTATAACACATATACATGGTAACATATAACATCCACACTGAAGTTCCTTTTATAACAACTTCTTGGATCATATTCTCAGACATATACATGTTTATGTCCTTAGCTATGAACTTATTGATTATTATTAATTTGCAGTTAATTCTATTGAGCTTGGAATGTAGCAAGTAACCAGTGTTTGCACCACTGACTTAAAATTAGAGAGTAACTTAAATAGGTGTAATCAATTTTAATTTTTCAACTAACTACTTACCCCAAATAACACACAAGTGCTTTCTATAAACTTCACATCATATTTTATTACTAAGAAACAGCTGGCTCAAGTGGTGAATCAAAATAATTTTCTCCCTCAAAGTTCAAGAAGGTAGAAATTTTTCTTATTATATACATTTATTGATTTAAACTTCATCATTATTATCATGCAAAAGAAAAATGCCGTTTGAAGACCAGCTGTTGTGAATTTAGTTCTTTTCTTTTAAGTACATTATTTTATACAGCCTCGTTGTCTTAAGTTGGTGATTTTAGCAGTCAATTGCTAAATTTGTTTAGAGTTGTTTAAGAATAAAAATTAAATTAAAATATGAAAATATTTGGGGAAATGGTACTCAAATTTTAATCTAACAACCAAAAGAGGTAATATAAAACATAGTCTAGTCCCATCACAATACATTTTTTTTAATCTAAAAACAATTGACCTAGAGTTGATCTCTATTCTTGATATAAAGTTGGATTTGGTTATTTTATATTTACAGTCCATATCTGTACTGATTTCCATGTAGCATAAGAATTAAACATAATGTAAGAAATCTTCCTTTAAAAAAATTATTGGAAAAGAATCTGAGTATTTAAGTGATCCTGAACATAACAGGAGGTTAAGTGGACATTAATGCAGTTACTAGCTATATCATATAAACTGAATATCTGGTAAATAAAATGAGTTATAACTTTGGGTAAGAAATTAGTCTTAGGGAAACTAACATTGGGAAATTGAAAATATTTCACTTTAGAGTCATTCTTTCCAGTATTCCCTCGAATAAATTCCAGGTATATTTTTGAAATAAAAAAGCTGAAGAAATAAAAAATGAAGTCAAAAAGGAAGTGCAATATAACAAAAAAGTTTGCAACAAAAGTAATTTTTTAGGGACTGGCGCTATAGCACAGTGGGTAGGGCATTTGCCTTGCACGCGGCCAACTTGGGTTCGATTCCCAGCATCCCATATGGCCCTCCGAGCACCTCCACGAGTCATTCGTGAGTGCATGAGCCAGGAGTGACCCCTGTGTATCGCCGGGTGTGACCCAAAAAGAAAAATAAATGAATAAATAAATAAATAAAAACACTTTGTTAGAGATTTCTCTCTCTTAAAATATGTTCTATATACACATAAATCCATAATATCTAAAGACAATCAAGAATGTTTGGAGCTTTTCAGGACAATTTAATAATAGGCCAAGAGAGAGTACAGCAGTTAGAGTGAATGCCTGGAGTGTCTGGCCAGGGTTTTATTCCTCAGACCACATGGTGGAGGTATTCAGCATGCTGGGTTGGCCTAAGCACCTCGAACACGGCAGGGTCAATGAAGCATTTTATTTTCTGGCTTTTATGCTGAAGATTTGCAAAGAATATGAGGTGGGGGCCTCTGGGAACTAATGATCACTGTGTAGGAGGCGCCATCACTCACAAAGGAGCCAATTATTGCAACATGAAACAACACAGATTTACAGGCTGCACGTTTAAAGGCTTTATGACTCAAATGACAGATAGTTGTCTTGCATGTGAGAGGCCCTGAGTTTGATCCTGATATCAAATTCCTCCAGCTCCTGCTCCTGACACTGATTTCTTCCCACAACACCACAAGGCGTGGCTCTGGTGGTTGCTGTTTATATCAAGGCATAGTCCGACTGAAAAATATTTACAGATCTTGTAACAGAACAAAATGAACCTCAACAAATATGTGTACATTATTCCACTTATATGATATCTATAGCATCCAATATTAACCTGATATAAGGGTTAATGTATAAAATAGCATAGAGCTGGCACCACATGGTCCCATGAGCATTAATGGGTGCAGCCTTGTCCTTGCAAGCACTCTGGGTAGTCTGGATAACCCGGCACAACAGGGTTCTTGAAGCAATGCATCCTGGGACCCTAGTATTGGGCCACCAGTTCTGTTAACTCATAATCAGTGGTAGTGACCACTGGACCTCAGAAGCTTGGGAGGTCAAACAGATGAACAAACACAACTAAACCGTGATAACTGAATTCAGGGCATGGTTATTTCTGCAGAGAATTTGACTAGAAAGTAGCTTGGGGGAACTATTTGGGCTTATGACAACATTCTAGATCTTTTTCTGGGTGGTCATTATACAGTCATATTTGTCAAAACTCAAACTAAACAATTATGAACTGTGTGTTAAATTTGGTGCTGATTATGACCTACCAAAACTGTCACTTAATACTAGCTTTGTTAATTTTATTATAAAGAACAAAGGGTGGCTATATAATTAGTTATAATGTTGCCAAGTAGGGATCAGATATTATGCAAACACACAGAGGACTTAATAGTGTTTGATTAATCATGTGTGCTCCACTGGGAACACTGTTTACTTTTGTGATGAAATAGGAAAATTCACACACTAAGTAATTGTGAAACTTAGTGGAAAATCAAATAAGCTTGTTGAGAGTGTGCGGCTGTAGTAGCAGAAAGATCTGATGCATTCCATATGTAGCACCTCAAAAATATAATAGTGTCATATGGATAACAAATGTTCAAATGATAGATAATTGGTTTCTCAATATCTTTGGACACTTAATCCTCCAACATGATGCTCAGGTTAAGTGCCTGGCTGAAACGCTGGCCCTGTAACTTTCTGCTTTATTATGGAAAGTTTCTATGACATTTATTTTGTATGTTAAGGTTCTGCATAAAATTTCATTAGAAAAAAGATTTTGTGGCTAAAACAAGATTAAAGTTCATTCTACGAATTAGTATTTAAAACTTCATTTGATTCAGGACAAGAACCATGGTTAAAGTTTTTCGAATGACAGGAATAGCAGTAGTAGTGGGCTTTGATGAATTCTGTACTGTATTACCCAGTTTTGTGTTCTCTTCAGAAAGAGAGCTACTGTGAAAATTCTGTTTTTTTCTTTTTTTTTTAATGAAACACCGTGAGATACAGTTACAGACTTACAAATTTTCGTGATTACAGTTTCAGTCATACAATGATCCAGCACCTATCCCTCCACCAGTACCTATTTGTCACCACCAATGTTCCACAGTATCCCTCCCGCCATCCCCATCCCATACCACCTAAACCCCCCTCCTCCCCGCCTCCAACCCGCCTCTGTGGCAGGCATATTCTCTTCTTGGAAGGCTCGCTTGGGTTGGGAGATCTGTACTGAAAGTAGACTATAAGCCAAACACGATGGCCACTTACTACCTATATTTATTTATTTATTTATTTATTTTTTTACTTCTAAACTTTTATTTTAAATGGATTTTTTCATTTTCGCAAATGACTAACTTAATATCTAAATTTTTTGCAATCTCTATTTGACCAAATTAATAAGGTGTTTTTTTTAAATTTATTTCTTTATTGAATCACTGTGGGAAAAATTACAGAGCTTTCGGGTTTAGGTCTCAGTCATGTAAATATCAAACACATTTCCCTTTACCAATACTTATTTTTAACCGTGAACCCCAATAGAACCCCACC
The DNA here is from genome assembly GCF_029834395.1 of Sorex fumeus. NCBI lineage: Eukaryota > Metazoa > Chordata > Mammalia > Eulipotyphla > Soricidae > Sorex > Sorex fumeus. The sequence goes on from NW_026606101.1 coordinate 27,354,619, forward strand.
TCCCACCCCTCCCAATTCCTGTGAGGCAGATGAGTTCTAGTTAATACTCTATCTACTTTGACTAGATACATTGTTTCGATAGAAGATGCACAATTATTGTTTAGAGTTTACGACCCTCCCTCCCCCCGCAATCAGACATGCTGAAACAGCGTTGTGAAATGATTTGCTTTCTACAACTTGGTTTAAGAATAAAATGATGTCGCGCGGCCGCTTTTGTAGACGCGGTTTTGGATTTCTGCTATTTTACTTATTAACCCTGGAAGAATTTCTATTAAAAGTTAGATAGTTAAGAGATTGGTTTCTGTGCTATGGAGTTGTGGCCGTGCCGGAGAGCCGCTCGTGGGGGGGCAGCTGGCGACCTCGGTCGGGCGTGAAGGACGGCCCATTACGCCCCTCTTCCCATGAAGTCCCTGCCGCTCCCACCACCCCCGGCTCAAACCTGCTGTCCACAAGGCTCCCGTGCGGCCGCCATCTTTCTTTCCAGAGCCCTATATTTAAAACTGTAACATCCAAAAGGAGAGAGAAACAATTCTGTTTTTTAAATTAAAAGTTAATTCACATTTTTGTGAGGTTTATTTTTGAGGGGAGAAGGGTTTTGGTTCATGCCCAGATGTGCTCAGGGATTACTCCTAGCTCTGCACTCTGGAATCACTCCTGATGGTTCTGAGGACCATATGCACCGCTGAGAACTGAACATGGGAGGTCAAACAAATGAACACCCTGTAAAATCAACACCCTGTATTATTGTAGATTATTGGTATTATTGTAAATTATGCTGCTCAAAGTAAAATTTAAAAAATTTGATTCAGTATAAATTTATACTTGGATACTTTTTATATACATTCCAGAACTCACAGCTGCTCCTCCCAGATGGGAATATAAAACGAGGCCCCAATAACCATGCCACCGGACTGCGTGCCAAGCTTTTTTCACTCAGGGCGCCCCAGAGGGGGACAGGTGAGAACTCTTCCCGCCCCAGGGGACCCAGCGCCGGCAGCAGACCTCCACTACCCATGCTCTAGTCGCTTTCTGGACCCATCATAAGACACTTTCTACCCATTTTCCATAATTACCACATCATGTTTGATGAAGTTTAGACAAAAACAAACAAAACAAGCACTGTCCTCCCGTTGTTCATCGATTTGCTCGAGTGGTCCAGTAACATCTCCATCTTGAGACTTGTTACTGTGTTTGGCATACCGAATATGTCACGGGGAGCTTGCCAGGGTTTGCTGTGCAGGCAAGATACTCTCAGTAGCCTGCCAGGCTCTCATAGAGAGGGGTGGAGGAATAGAACCTGGCTAGGTCGGACTGGCTGCGCACAAGGCAAACACCCTACCGCTGTGCTATCGCTCTACAGTAACAACAAGTCTCACGATGGAGACATTACTTGGTTCACTTGAGCAAATCAATGAACAACAGGAGGACAGTGACAGTGACACTTTAGAGTTGTTGTAATTTAAAATAAATTAATTTACATCTGGTGGGGGGTGGGAAAGCCACCCTCAGCTGGGTTGCTGAGGATTCACATTTAGAGGAGGTGATATTTAAACTTAGCCTTTTTTATTTAAAAGTAAAAAGAATTTCCTTTTCTTTCAGTTTTCAAGGTGAAGTTCACAGAACACAAAATTCACAAATGCTGCCAAAAGTCTATTTGAGGACATTTCTATCACTCTAAAGTAAAATCCCTCACCCATTAAAATTTTTCTCCTACCAACCCCCCAAGAGATTTTTTTAGATTCTGGATCAGAAAAACCAACATTACTACATTACTCCTGATCCACAAATTGCAAACATTCTCTTTCCATTACCCCCTGGAGAAAAATATCTGTAGTTTGTCTCTATATATTTCTCTGGATATTTTAGATAAATTGAATTTCTTTCATTCATTTAAGTTGTCAGGTTCATTCATACTGCAGCATGTATTAGTAATTCACTTTTATGGCTGAATACTCTATTTTATGGATTATGCCATAATTTGTAGTTCAGACAGTAGGCAACAAATCATAGAGAGAAATATATATACATATATATAATCTGTCACTGTCCTCCCATTTTCATCGATTTTCTCAAACGGGCCCAGTAACGTCTTCATTGTGAGACTTTGTTGTTACTGTGTTTGGCATATCGAATACGTCATGGGTAGCTTGCCAGGCTTTGCTGTGAGGGCGAAATACTCTAGGTAGCTTGCTGGGCTCTCTGAAAGGGGCGAAGGAATCAAACTCGGGTCGGCCAACCCGGCCTCATGCAAGACAAATGCCCTACCATATATATATGCCTCTCGAAGAGCCTGGCAAGCTACTGAGAGAATGCTGCCCACATGGGTAGAGCTTGGCAAGTTCCCTGTGGTGTATTAGATATGCCAAAACCAGTAACTATAACAGGTCTCATTCCCCTGACCCTGAAAGAGCTTCCAATCATTATTAAAGACGAGTAAGGAGAGGCTGCTAAAATCCCAGGGCTGGGACAAATAGAGATGTTACTGGAGCCTGCTCAAATAAATCGATGAACAACGAGATAACAGTGATACAGTGATACAGTCATATATTTTATAAAAATATGACTTACTAAATAAACAAATATGACTAGTGCTTTGAACAGAAGTAGGATTGAAGAATCTGGGATCTCATTTATGTGGTTTCACCATAAATTTCTGCTTCCAAGGAATTATGACATAGCTCTAAAGACTATGTGAAAAAATTGATTTTGGAGCAGTGATTCTCAACAAAGGGCACTTTTCTCCCCAAGGGGATATTTGAGGTTATCTTGAGACAGAGTCTGGAATCTGGTAGGCAGAGACCAATAATGCCACTGAACCTCCTACAATATACAGGACAGTTCCTATAACAAAAAAATTTTTGTATCAAAATGTCAATGGTATAAGTATTGGAAACCCTGATATAAGAGCAAGATTCAAAGAGATAAAAACACTTGATATGAATTGTTCAAATTGTTCCATTTGAGACTGAGTTAACAAAAATTCACAGGTTCTTTTGCTATGAATTTGTAGAGTTTACCTCTGATACATTTCTGAGCTGTTGCTTATAGAATTTCTTTATTTACTAAAACTAATAAGTCTCCCTTATTAAAGTCTTACTTATTAAACAAATAACTCTAAACTTACTAATAAATCTCTCTAGTACATCAGTTGGGTTTTGACATCCTTGGTCCACTTCTCCACTAGTCAGAAGTCAGAAGCACTAACCTCATCACTCAGTTCTAGCCAAAAGGTAAACTTTCAATCATTTTCTCTATGCATGGAAGTGAGAATGATTCATATTTCTAATTATTTTACCATTTGATTTGATTTGTGGCTAAAAATACTTATGGTATAATTTTAATATGAGTGTTTTCCTGGAAATGGACAACAAACACCTTTCTGCTTAGCAGACAACTGTTAGGAGAGATCAAGTCATGAAATTGCTTATAAATGGATAGACATGGAGAGTATCATGCTGAGTGAAATAAGTCAGAAAGAGAGGGACAGACATAGAAGGTCTGCACTCATTTGTGGAGTATCAAACAACATAACATGAAGCTGACACCTAAGGATAGTAGATACATGGGACAGGAAGATTGCTCCATAGCTGAAAGCCTGCATCATGAGCAGAGGGGAGAAGGCAGCTGGAATAAGAAGGGATCACTAAGAAAATGATGGCTTGAGGAATCGGTCGGGATGGGAGATGTGTGCTGAAAGTAGATAGAGGACCAAACGTAATAACCTCTCAGTGTCTGTATTGCAGACCATAATGCCCAAACGTAGAGAGAGAGAGAGAGAGTATGGGGAATATTGTCTGCCATGGAGGAAAGGGGAAGATGGGAAATGAGAGATAATTGATAGACTGAACTTGCTATCACAGTGTATACCAGGGAGATTGGCGGTGGGGGATGTGCTCTGATGGAGGGATGGGTGTTTGATCATTTTGTGATTGTAACCCAAACATGAACACTTCTAACTATCTCATGGTGATTCAATAAAATTTAAGAAAGAAAGCAAGAAAGAAAGAAAGACAAATAACATGCATCTATTACCTTGGATGACAGATCTTAATAACTATTCCTATCAATTTTCATTGCATAAAAAATTCCTCCAAAATTCACTGGAAATTAAGCAATGACTAATGAAAAACCAGGGAAAAGTTTTTTAAAGTCTTAATGTTTATTTTATTTATTTTTTAATTTTATTTATTTTTAAAAATTTTTTATTACTGAGACATCATGAGGTACAGTTGTAGACTTACAAATTTTTGTGCTTGGGTTTCAATTATACAATGATCAAATACCCATCCCTCCACCAGTGCCAATTTTCCACCACCAGGGATCCCAGTATCCCTCTTACCGCCCATCTCCCCCATCCCACCCTGCCTCTGTGGCAGGGCATTCCCTTTTGTTCTCTCTCTCTTATTGGGTGTTGTGGTTTGCAAAAGAGGCAAAGGGTGACAATCATGTTTGTTCTATACTACATGGAAAGTATCATGTTAAGCGAAATGACTCAGAAAGAAAGGGATAGACATAGAAAGATTGCATTCATCTGGGGAACATAACATAACATTCTTGGAGACTAACACCCAAGAATGGCCGAGATTAGTACCAGGAATTTTACTCCATGGCTTGGGGAAAAGGGAGCTCAGATAGAGAAGGGAACACCAAATAAAGGGTGTTGGGAGGATCCTCCCAGGATGGGAGAAGCATGCTGAAAGTAGACTATAGACCAAAACCAGGGAAAATTTTATTAATACTCTTTCCATACAAAAAACAATCAAGGCTGCTTGCCAATATCACACACTGTTCTTAAAAAACTGGCTGGCTACCGAATATAACCTGCCCACACGGCAGAGTCTGGCAAACTCCCCGTGGTGTACCCAGTATGCCAAATACCAGTAACAATGATGGGTCTCATTCTCCTAACCCTGAAAGAGCCTTGAATATGGCAATTTTTTAAAAATCTCAGGGCTAGGACGAAGGAGACGTTACTGGGGCCTGCTCGAGGCAATCGACGAACAACAGGATGGTCGTGATCGTGATCGTTCTTAAAGAAATACTCTTTAAGAACTTATTAGAATGAAATTTGGCTAATTAGAAGACTGACTTGCCCTTTTCGTTCAAAAATACAATTGTATAGGTAAGTTTTTATATTTAGAGTTCTCTGGAATTTTAAAACTAGAACCTCTTCAAGTTCTGATTCTGTGAGAACTGTATACTCACTAGCAAGTATGGTCTATCAGTTATCGCCCTTGTGATAAATAGTTATTTATCACTTCAAAAAACTTACCCACAAGTTAAGTAGGCTTAAACATAGTTTTGAATTTGGCTCTTGATTCAACAAATCATAAATTTAGGGGCATGGGTGGGTGGTTATTCAAGTCTTGTCTGAACACCAATATGCAAATGGTTAGTAGTAGATCAACACAGTTGCTTGGATTCTTGTAGTTGGCATTCTGTTGAGGGAGCGTAGAGTGAGAATGACTGGGTCATCAACCATAGGGATAGCCTGGTTGGTGCACAGAAAGAAGGGTCTAAGGAGACAGAGAACAAGCATGCAAAACTTCTTTCAGTCTAAGCTAGACAAAAATTGCTTTTGTCACATACTGTAGTCTAAAACAAGATCAAAACGTAAGGCTAATAGGAGAAAACATGTTATTCTACTTTTAGTGTTTTTATAATAACACTGATTTACCAAGTTATTCATAATACAGGTGTTTCAGGCATTCAATGTTCCTATACCAATCCTACCACCAGTGTGAAATTTGACCCACCAATGTCCCAAATTTCCCTCCTACCAGCCCCCTTAACAGGTACAAACAAATTTACTACATCTTTCTCAGACCGTGTTTTTTTTTCTGTGTTGTTTTTTTCTCATTGAACTTGGTGGCTCTGAAAAGTCAAACTTTAGGAACCTCACAATTACTTTGTAATTAGCCTTATTCTTAAAACCTGATGGGAAAAACTCTGGGATCATATCCAGAGAGCAGGATACTTCTGAGTTTGTAAACAGACTGTGAAAACATAGGTGTGTCTTGCAGCACCTGAGAAATTCAGTTGATTCTGTTATTGTTCAAATGTCATTGAGTGTAATAACATGAAAGTTCATCTGGTAGAGCCCTCTGGGACCAGGATTGTGAGGTGGACCCTGTCTATTGATCAGAGCCTCTTCAGTAATACCTCGCTGTTTTAAATTGAGAACTGCTTTATATGGAACCAATTTTGCTCTAGCTAATAAAAATGAATGGGTTTTTGTTTGGGGGGGCCACATCTGATGGTGCTCAGGCCTTATTCTTGGCTCTGTGCTCAGAAATCGCTCCTGGTAGACTCGGGGATCACATGGGGTGCTGTTAATGAAAGCAGGGTCAGCTGTGTGCAAGGCAAATGTCCTACCCACTTTACTTTCACTCCAGCTCATGAATGGATTTTAATACTTGTGATCCTGCTACCAAAATGAACCTTTCATTCTAAGTTTTTGGTAACAGTAACTGTAGATTGAGTACCAGTAGAATACATCTTTTAGCAAACTTCATAGTTGCTTGAAACCAAATTGTATTTGACAGCAATGTTTGTACAGATTATACACTCTAATCTTTTGTATTTAAGCACTGGCAACTGGGACATGATAAATGTCATGATGAAGATTATATAGGAGGATGATATAGTCATCGAATACATCACAGGTAGCTTGCCAGGCTCTGCCATGCGGGAGAGATGCTATGGGTAGCTTGCCGGGCTCTCCACGAGGGGGCAGAGGAATCGAACTCTGGTTGGCCATGTTGGCTGTGTGCAAGGCAAATGCCCTACCGCTGTGCTATGTGCCAAACACAGTAACAGAAAAAGTCTCCAATGGAGACATTACTGGGCCTGCTTGAGCAAATCGATGAACAACGGGAGAACAGTGACAGTGACAGTGATATAGTCATACTATTACTAATTGTGAATGATAATTTAAAAACTCTTGCCATATTTCTTTGCATGGAACTCCTGCTAGGACCACAGAAGGCAGAGAGACTCTTGGGTCTGATTGAACTTGACACTGGAGAAGCATGAGAACCAGGAAGGTGAAATGTACTTGGGCAAGGATATGCCTTGTACACCAACTCTGTCAGAAGGAGAAGGCACTTAAAGACCAAACATTTTCTCAGGTATACTGCATTTCATATTTAGCAGCAGTGAAAGAGATTCATAGCACATATATATTTCCCCCTAACCTTGATTGTTTCTGTTAAATTCACTCAGCCTTTTGATGTTGTGATTTGCATTCCTTTGATAATTGTGAAAGTTGAGCATCTTTTGACATGGGTATATTTTACATTGTGTAACACTGAATGGTTTTAGGTTATGTCTTACCCAACTTTGCTCTTTATTTTTCTAAAGTATTTGTTAAGAGTTTTCCCTTTAGGGGCCAGAGCAGTAGTACAGAGGGGAGGGCTTTTGCCTTACATGTGGCAGACCCAGGTTCAATCCCCGGCATCCCTTATGATACCTCCAGAACCACCAGGAGTGGTTCCTGAGTGCAGAGCCAGGAGTAACCCCTGAGCATTGCTGGGTGTGACCCAAAAAGCAATAAATAAATAAAAATAAAAGTTTTTCTGTTAATGATATACATTATTCTCTTAACTGCGTCTTTTCATGATCTATATTTCAGAGCAAATTTCTCTTTTCTGCTTTAGGATTAATACCCCCCCCCCTTTCTGTAATACAACTATGCCTTATTCAAAACCAAAGACCTTCCTTTTTTTTCAATAAATTGTTTTTTCTCAAATAAAATAAAGATGTCTAGATTTAACTTCATAATAGAATTAAAAAACTTGTATAAAGTGAATGGATGTAAACTGTGATTTATAGGCTGGAAGAAAAGATGTGTAGTATGTAGGACAGTTAAGATATGTTATTTTTGTGAAGTTCAGATCTTGGTGCAGACAACTAAATCTGCATTTAGTGGCTGAAAAGAATCTAATAAAGGGGATAGGGTTAACACAAAATTAACATAGAGACTAGAAGAACAGAAATAGTTTCCAGCTTCAAAATTACTCCTGATAAAATCTGGAGGAAGCTATAAATACAGCTGCTTCGGGAATCTAACAAACCCAGAATCTGCTGCTATTGAAGGTAAAAATCCAAGCTGCATTTTTCTAAATCAGGAGAACTGTCTTCATTAATGAAGGAAGCAGATGAATCAAGAAGTTGCTTACAGATTTAGAAATTGCCAATACAGCAGCTGATTTCAAAATCATAACACCTACGCCACAATTCACATCTGCTACGGCTCTTGCTTCTTCCCTATCTTCTGAACAAAGTACTCGGTGAATTCACCTGATTGGTGGTCCAGTTTATGTACAGTTTCAGAAACATTTGGGAAATCTAGTTTTTACCTTACCTCTCTGTGTGTTGGAAGTGGGTTGAAATAACTACAAAATGAGTCAACACATAGTATCTACCACAATCCCTCATATAAAGAGTTCCTTTGGAGCGATAGCACAGCGGTAGGGCGTTTGCCTTGCACATAGCCAACATGGCCGACCCGAGTTCGATTCCTCCGCCCCTCTCGGAGAGCCCAGCAAGCTACCGAGAGTATCTCTCCCGCACGGCAGAGTCTGGCAAGACACCTGTGATGTATTCAATATGCCAATGGAGACGTTACTGGGCCTGCTCGAGCAAATCGATGATCAACGAGAGGGCCTTTACTTTACTTTACTGAATTAGGAAAGGACGATTATCTGATTATCAAAAAATGACTTACGGAAAAATAATAAGAAAACTTATAATTTAGAAATTAATGTTTCTCCTAATTAGCAATAAGTAAATAGCTTTATTTACTTTAAAAAAATAGATTGATTGATGGGGCTGGAGCGATAGCACAGTGGGTAGGGAATTTGCCTTGCACACGGCTGACCGGGGTTCAATTCCCAGAATCCCATATGGTTCTCCAAGCACCGCCAAGAGTAATTCCTGAGTGCAAAGCCAGGAGTAACCCATGTGCACTGCCAGGTGTGACCCAAAAAGAAAGAAAAAAAGACTGACTGAAATAAAAAATAAAATCTAATATTGGCAGAAAAAAGGTAGTTGGGGCTGGAGTGATAGTACAGCGGGTAAGGCATTTGCCTTGCATATGGCTGACTCAGGTTTGATTCCCAGCATCCCATATGGTCCCCTGAGCACCTCCAGGAATAACTCCTGAGTGCAAAGCCAGGAGTAACCCCTGTGCATCGCCAGGTGTGACCCAAAAGCCAAAAAAAAAAGGTACTCTTAATAAGATTATATAGGTTCTCTCCCTTCGTTTATGGGAGGACAATTAATATTTAAAATTATGTGCACATAGGTACATCATTCAGTAATATTTCTTTCAGAAATATCTAAACTAACAAAATGTTATATATATTAAAGTATTCATTTTATCCTGGTATAATATAAAATAATTAGAAATAATAAAACTTCATCAAAACTTCTAAGTAACATTAATTGACCCTGTACTTTCTCTGGGCTGGAGCGATAGCACAGCAGGTAGAGTGTTTGCCTTGCACGAGGCGAACACAGCCGACCCGAGTTTGATTCCTCCGACCCTCTCAGAGAGCCCATGCAAGCTGCCAAGAGTATCTTGCCCACACAGCAGAGCCTGGCAAGCTCCCCGTGATGTATTCAATATGCCAAACACAGTAACAACAAAGTCCCACAATGGAGACATTATTGGACCTGCTTGAGAAAATCGATGAACAATGGGAGGACAGTGACAGTGACAGTGACAGTACTTTCGCTAGGTCCTGATGTTCTTTAGAAATCAACATTTAAAATGCAGTTATTTTACACAGATTTTAAAACCTCTCTACATAAGAGCAAGTTGCAAAACTACATAGAGTTTTACTTTAGTTTGAATTTTAATGTTATTAACATCATATTATTTGGCATGTGGAGCGATAGCACAGCGGGTAGGGCGTTCGCCTTACAAGCGGCCAACGTGGCCGACCCGAGTTCGATTCCTCCGCCCCTCTCGGAGAGCCCGGCAAGCTACCGAGAGTATTCGATATGCCAGACACAGTAACAACAAAGTCTCCAATGGAGACGTTACTGGGCCCGCTTGAGCAAATCGACGATCAACGGGAGGGCAATCAATAAAATTATTCTCTAAAAGGTAAACTTATGAGTGCAGTCTCATGGTTTCAAGAACTTCTGGGGAACTTTTATACACAGAACTTCATTTGTTGTAGAAAAACCAAAAGCCACAGATGGGCATCCTTTCATCCTCTATTCTTACAAGTCCTTAAAAGATGCTACAAAGATGGCTTATTGTTTCCAAAAGAGAGCTCTTCTTTTTGAGGTAAAAATTATGTCATTCATACATATCTATTTATCTAATATCTTTGTTGCCAATTGATTACATGTCTGTGTATGTGTACCATAAAGAACAAACATTTTGTTCTTGAAATTATTGCTCCAGGAAAGTGAAATTGAGAGGGGGACTGATTTTTCACTTTGAATATGTTTAAATATCTTACAAGTTACAATGCTTAATAATTAAAAAATAATAATATATTAGTGAAAGGCTGTTAGCACTAATTTACAGGTATTCCATCACAGAATATTCTTTACAAACATACTTATAAAAGTCTCCCAAGATTTTTTTGTCTGATCATTGCAAAACTCCTAACTAACATCAATTATTTTTATTACTATTCATAGGTCCTCCCCACACCACACACAAAATTTGCTTGTTATAGCACTTTTTCCAGTTGGCATTAGACATGTGCTAATGAATGCTGCTGTTAAATTCTGATGCAATGAAACCTTGCTCAGAACTTTACCCCAAAGGGCTAAAATACCCATCCCAGAGAAATGTGGAATTATTTTGACTTCTCCTTGACCTGAAAAGTAAACATGACCTGAGACTGTGCTAGACATTTTTAATTAATTAAAAAAATAGCTCATGAGGCTATATTTATTTTTCCCATGTGTAATATGCCTGATTCCTTGCAGCTCACCCGTTTTATTTTGGGCCCTGAGCATTAAATGAAAATAGAATTTATATAATGAAACTTTTTATTATATTTGCCTCTGGACTCCGTACCAGGATGTTTTCACTCAGGACAACCCAGAGTGGGGTGGGTGAGAGCCCGCCCCGCCCCAAGGGACCCAGCCCTGACAGCCAACCTCCACTACCCAACACATTATAAGACCTTTCTACCCATTTTCCACAATTACCACACCATATTTGATGGGGTTCAGACAGTAGGCAACAAATCATAGAGAGAAATATACAAATATATGCCTCTCAGAGAGCCCAGCAAGCTACCGAGGGTATCCCACCCCCATGGGCAAAGCCTGGCAAGCTCCCCGTGGTGCATTTGATATGCCAAAACCAGTAACAACAAGAGGTCTCATTCCCCTCCCCCGACCCTGAAATAGCCTCCACAGCTCCCAAAGAATGCTCTGGGCCTCATCCAGAGCCCATATCACCGGGAGGTCCCAGATGGGGTAGGTGCTTCTCCCCACCTTCCCCAGATGGAATCCCGGTGACCATAAGCTTCTACAAGCATGGCTCTGGCATGCGGTTACCAGGACTTTTTTCCAAACCGCGCGGCCACTTAGGCGGCCGCGCAACATTTCCTGACAATAAAAGTGATCAATGGAAAGCAAATGATCTAGCATTTGTCCCTGAAAATCAGGTTTGAATAGTGATAGGAAAATCTGATCAAAAGATAATGTCCAACCGAAATATATCTGGACTTTGTATTTAACTATAGTGCTATGCCGCCCTGGGAGGGGAAGGGTCCCTTGCCTGTCCCCCTTTGCAGTGGCAGCATTGTTTATTTCTCAGGGCTAGGAGGAATAGAGACCTTACTGGTGCCCACTGGAGTAAATCAATGAACAAAAGGATGACAGTGATGCAGTGATACAGTGATTTAAGTTAACAAAACCAGCTGTCACTTCAAATGGAACTGCCTATTATTATTGTCATCAAATGTAACACTCTCATCAAAACCCATGCAGGTAAACTAATACCAAGACTATAATTTCAAATGCAGTTTAATTTGCATAAATACATATTTTTAATTTACACAATTGTATTCCAGCTCATTGAGAGTTTACTAGATTATCCTCAGACCTTCTGTATAAGGTCTACTACATACATGCTACCACATACTAGATTATTCCCAGAGTTTACTACATATTGTATTATTCCCAGGCCTATTGTATAAGATTCTTACACTACTGTATAAGTGTAAGAACTCTTTTAATAATTTAATATCTACAAACATGTGCAAATAAAATATGTTCTAGTGAGAGAGAGATCATTGACATAACTAAATAAAATAAAGTTTAAAATGAAAAGATTTTCTTTCCAGACAGAATTTTATGTTAGGAATTTTTGATAAAAATAAATATTGTCCACAAAGTGGACAATAAGTGTTAAAGTATTAAAGTATTAAGTGTTAATAAGTTAATGCAATTAAGTTAATAAGTGTTAAAGTATTTGTTTCTTCTTTGCAACAAATATTAATTTCAGTTAGAGAAAATGATACATTTTGATTTCATGATTATGACTTTATTTGTTCAATTCCCTCCTGTTTGATTATATTCTTTACAATTTTGTGAAAATCTCATCACAAAAATAAGTCTTACTTCCCAAAGATTGGAATTTTTCTTCTTTGATTCATGTTTTAGAGGCCTGTTTCCAAGGTATTATTTGCAAAGTGAGGTCTCCAATGAAATTAATCTGAAATCACATAAATGTGGAAAGGGGCAATAATGGTGATGTCATCAGTATCATGAATACCAGACTGAAGGATTGTTTCTGGCAAAGAAGACTCATCAGGGGAGGATTCCAAGTTTCCTGAGTCTCTAAATTCTATCTGTATTAACAGACATAATCAATGAGTATAATTTCACCTCCGTTGGCTCCCTTCTGTAAACAAGAAAATGCTGAAGTTTTGGTCACTTTTATTTATTTTTTACTTGTCTGATTCTCATGCTTTATTCAGAGGTATCTTAAATCCTAACTTCTAAAAATATCCCAAACATTTTCTAGATATACCTTCATTTATCAATTTGTAGATATATATATATAAATCTCTATTTTTAGCTCAATTATGCTTGTATAGTTAATTTTATTCAGGTCTAGACTGAAAACTTTCTATATGCTAAGCTTCCAATTCCAGTACATTCATTTTTACTTTTAACAAAAAGTAAGGTATATGTTCTCACCTTTGTATACATCTGTGCATATTTTAAAAGTGCACACAAAAATACAACTATCACCATGATTAAGATGCAGAGCACTTCTTTCACTTCAAAATAATCTCCTTAAACTATTTTTTTTCAATTTTGTAAAAAAAACAATAATTAATCAAAATTAGTAAGTCCTGGCACAGGTAAAATACTATTATTTTTATTATTTTCTATTTTCTTTTTTTTCTAATTGAATCACAGTGAGAAGTTACAAAGCTTTCAGGTTTAAGTCTTGGTCATACAATAATCGAACACCCATCACTTCACCAGTGCACATGTTCCACCACCAATAACCCCAGTATATCCCCCATCCCACCCCTCCACTGCCTGTGTGGCAGATGATTTTCACTTTTCTCTCTCTTTACTTTGCTTACATTCAATTTTTCAACAGAAAATCCACCATTATTATTTGGAATTTTGCCCCAACAATCAGGCCCGCCAAAAAGGCATCTTTAGATAATTTGCTTTCTATTGCTGATAATGAAGAGCATATGATGTTGTGTGGTCACAACAGCGGCTGCATGATTTTGGATTTCTGGTATTTTAGTTATTATGTCCAGAGGGATTTTTGCCAAAAGCCTCTGCGTTCTGAAATTGGTTTCTCTGCCTCTGGGATCATGGTTGTTCAGTGCAGAGGAGCCGTTCTTAAACTACTTTATACTTAACTTCTAGATACATTCCCAGGTCCTCTCACATGTATATATTTTCTACCCCATAGTTTTGCCATTATAAAACTGCCCTATTAATTGAGTTTTATTGTAGCCTTCCTTCATTTAACATGAAGTCAGTTTGAGATTCATCTATTGAGTTGCATTTTTAGCAATTCACTCATTCATTTTCATTGCTAAGTAATAGTCTATTTAATAGCTATACCACAGTTAATTTACCAATAAAGCAGTTGAAGAATTTGAGAATGTACAAGTTGTTTCCAGTTTAGTGTGACTATTGTTAAATGTTTATATAGTCAAATACATAGTATTTATTTCATTCTGTGAAGACAGGTTTTTATTTTATTTGAATAATTATTTGTGACTGTTTGGCCCATAATGCAATATGTTTAATTTAAATTCTTTTCTCTATAATATCATAAAACTTTGCATGCTACCCAAAGTAATTGATTTATCAGGCACTTTTCCTTAGCACTCTAAATAAATTGGTTCATACAACTACCAAGTAAAAAAAACCTCAGTGAATTTTAGATTCTCTCCTAAGAAAAGTATGTTTTCAAGAATTTCATTCATGGAAAGACTCTTTGACAAGTGTTGAGAAAACCGGTTGGTCACAAGCAAGAAAATGAATCCAGATTCCTTTCTATTACTAAGTCATATCAAAATGGGTTAAAAACCTCTATATCAGATTTTAATCTATAAATTATATTGAGAAAAATATAGTTAGAGCATTTTATGGCACTGAAGCTAAAGGTATCTAAAGGTGTCTTCAATGATGAAATGTCATTGGTGAAGACAATGAAAGAAAAGATAAACAAATACAACTGCATAAAACTAAGAAGCTTTTTCACTGCAAAAAGACTATGACAAGAATAAAATGACACCTCACAGGAACTGGAGAGATTAATATAATAGGCAGGGCAAATTCACCTGGATTTACCTTTTGCTCACTGTTTTGTTCCCCAAAACTCACCAAGAATGATCCCTCAGTGCAGAAATAAGAGAAAGCCCTCAACACCCCCAAATATGGCCTATAAATGAAATAACACACATCACAGAAAATATTTGACACTGGAAGAAAGTATTTCCCCACCACTATCTTACAAAGGGTTAATATCTAAGATATATCAAACACAGATACAACTTTACAAGATAAAGCTAACCCTATGGGGAAGAGATAAACAGAAACTTCCTTAAAGAAAGCATACAGGCAGCCAAAAATATATGATTTTTTAAAAATGCTCTGCATTCAATGGAGTACTATGTAGCTGTTAGAAAAGATGAAGTCATGAAATTCACATACAAGTGGTACAATATGGAAAGTATCATGCTAAGCGAAATGAGTCAGAAAGAGAGGGATAGACATAGAAAGATTGCATTCATCTGGGGGATATAAAGTAACAAAATATGAGATTAATACCCAAGAATAGCTGAGATCAGCACCAGGAGGATTACTCCATAGCTTAGAGGCCAGCTGGGCATTCTAGGGGAAAGGGCAGCTTAGATAGAGAAGGGAGCACCAAATAAAGGGTGTTTGGAGGATCTTCCCAGGAGGGGAGATGCATGTCTAAAGTAGACTATGGACTGAACATGTTTGCCACTCAGTGCCTCTTTTGCAGACCACAACGCCCAAAAGGAGAGAGAGAACAAAAGGGATTGCCCTGCCACAGAGGCAGGGTGGGATGGGGAGGATGGGGATGGGAGGGATATTATCCACGGTGGTGGAAAATGGGCACTGGTGGAGGAATGGGTATTTGATCATTGTATAATTGAAACCCAAGCACAAAAAAATTGTAAATCTACAACTGTACCTCATGGTGTTTCACTAATAAAAAAAATTAAAAAGTGCAAATACCTAAAAAAGAATGCTCTGCATTACTTATCAGGGAAATGAAAATTTAAAAAAACATGAAATACCATTTCAAACCAGTGACACTGACACACATCACAAAGAACAAAAACAAGAGTTTGCATGGGTGTGGGGAAAAGAACTTTCATTTAATCCTAGTGGAAATGTCGCTGGTTCAATTTTTTTGGAAAACAATATGGACACTTTTCAAAAACCTAGAAATTGATCTTCCCTATGGCCCAGCAATTTACAGCCTAGTATCCACTCCATGAGATCCAAACCCTATTCATAAAAGAGATTTGCTCTCCTATGTTCATTATAGCACTATTCACAATCTCCAAATCAGCGAACAGCCCAAGCATCCAACCTGATAAAGAAACTATGGTGTGTACATGTGAACAATGGAATTCCATTGGCTATAACAAAAAGTCATATCATGCAATTTGCTTTTATATATATGGATATTGGAAGTATCATGCTGACTGAAATTAGTCAGAAGGAGAGGAATATACACAGAATGATCTCTCTCATGCGTGGCATATATAGAAACAGCAGAATAACACTGCTCTTGCCCAAGTGCAATAGAAACTCAGAAGTGGTCTTCAGTAGGAAACTAGAACAGTGGGGGTGGAGGTGGGGGACACTAGTAAAACAGTGGAAAGAAGTGGGCACACTGGTAAATGGTGCAGAGCTGGAATGTTTTATGCATGAAACCCACCACTAACAGTATTATAAGTGATGGTTCTTAAAATTTTAAATTAATTTTTAAAAGTGTTACATCACACAGAGAACGACTTAAAATTGTATCTTAAATATTCCTACTCTTCCTTAGGTAAAGGTAAAGGTAAAGGCCCTCCCGTTGATCGTCGATTTGCTCGAGCGGGCCCAGTAACGTCTCCATTGGAGACTTTGTTGTTACTGTGTCTGGCATATCGAATACTCTCGGTAGCTTGCCGGGCTCTCCGAGAGGGGCGGAGGAATCGAACTCGGGTCAGCCATGTTGGTCGCTTGTAAGGCGAACGCCCTACCCGCTGTGCTATCGCTCCAGCCCTGCACAGCGGGTAGTGCGTCTGCCTTGCACGCAGCCAACATGGCCGACCCGAGTTCGATTCCTCCGCCCCTCTCAGAGAGCCCGGCAAGCTACCGAGAGTATTCAATATGCCAGACACAGTAACAACAAAGTCTCCAATGGAGACGTTACTGGGCCTGCTCGAGCAAATCGATGATCAACTGCTCTTCCTTAGAATCCCAATTTAAGAGTACCTTCCTGAGCTCTTTCTATGCTTATCCTTTTAGGAATTAATGTAGTTAACTCAAAAGCAGTTTATTCACTCTCTAACAGGAAAACTCAGCCCTCATGAGCTCTTATTCCCAATGGTACATAAATAAACTAATTTAAATTCCACACCAGAACAAAATGCTTTCCGGTTAATTTTTTTTCCTATTTAGAATATATGAAAGTTTCTTGTTAAATATGCTACTTTGAAAATTAACTTCTAATTCAGTGAAAGTTGAATATTATTTTATGCCATACATTGGTAACTCAATATAGTCATTAGAAACTAAAGCAACACTTTTATTTTATTCTTTCATTATTGTTTATTTAACAACAAGTCTCACAATTTGTTGTGAGACGTTACTGGTGCCCGCTTGAGCAAATCGATGAACAGTGGGAGGACAGTGTTATACAGTGCTATTGTTTACTAAGTCTCAGGTCAGTCAAACAGTTCCTTTGTCATCTAGTTTAAAATCAAAGACTCTCTGGGTTAACAGCTGACTTAGTCAGTTTCCCTTAACAAGAATAGTTTTAGAATGTGGAAAACAATTAAGATGACTGATTTCTCACCTATCTTATCTCCCACGTTCATCAAATGCAATGCCTTGATTTTGTGGCAGTGGTAAAGGATCAAGAAAACCTGTGAATATTTTTTATGACTGTACTACAACTAGTACCCCATTACTATTCAGAATTTTCCATTGTTCAAGCAAAAGTTTTGTTCAGTTTATATTCTAGAGTGAGAAAGTAGATAAGCTGTCAATGGGAATTGCTGCAAAGTCATATAACTAAAAACAATGAAGATAAGAAGAATTTGGGACATTTTTAACCTATAATACACACAAAAATCAGAATATTCTATTATAGGATCTAATTTTTTTATAATTCTGAAGTAAAATGGTTACTTTTTTCAACCCAAGAAAACAAAACTAATTAAACTTCACACTTCATTTTTAAAAAGTGTTGTATTCTGTCTAATGAAAAGCTAGAGCCACTTTATTGGATTCCTCCTAATTTAGTAAACTACACATAATCTAAAACTAAAACAGTACCACTGGGGTCTTTTATGATTGTTTTAGCTGATACCATTCAACCGATATAAATAAAAATATTTAAATGGTTGTATATGAAATGTTAAATAGAAAGAAATTAAAGAAAAGCTGAGTTATAAATTAGAAATTTCCTAATGTTTTGAGGTGATTAATTTTATGAAGCTATATATGTATATACTTATAGAGTAAAATCACTTTCCAACTTTTATTTTGAAAAATAGAAGCTCCCAGCTTCCTCATGTCTATCTCCATAGTCAATGCCCTCTTCCATCTGTCAAGTTTTACCATCTTTTATGATTATTCTTATGGGGTAAAAAGACATCCATGTTGCTTAAAATTCCGTTCTTATATTGCTTCCACTAGTTTTCAGTCTTGGATATTATCATATTATTTTCCTATTATGGAAAATTATGACATTTGAATGATGTCTCCTGCATCTTCCTGTTTCCTTATATCCTGCCAAAAGCAATGTCCCTTTTATCATCCTCTCAAGATAGATATATTCTGTCTCAGACCAATAAGCAATGATGATAATGCAAATGCTATCCAGAGCTGATCTATGCGAGATACTTACTATAATAACCACTAATTTCTTACAAGGTCTTGGTATTTCAGAATACTTTATTTTCTTATTTTCCAATGCATTTTAGCAACTCAACCACAAATTTTTTACTAGTTACTTTTTCTTCTTTAAATATTCATATATTTATTGTCCAATAATTTTATTTTCTCAAATGAATTTTCCCCAAAGTCTTATAACATGCTTATATTAGGAAAGCTGTTCTGTGTTTGATGAAGTAGCATTCTCCTTATGATTCTGTTTATCTCTTCCCTATATTGGAGGAACTCAGTTTCTTAAATCTTATATCTTTTATTTATTTGTTTACATGGTTTGGTTCCTCATATCCTTCAAGAGTTTCCTATACAAAAATTCTCAAGGAAAGAACCATGTCTCTAAATAAATATATATACTCACATTAAATGTTTTCAAGGACTAGAATTCTAGGTTAAAGATAATTTTCCTTTGAAGTTTTGGAAGACTATTTTTTTGTCTACAGTTTCTAGTTTCTTCAATAGCTTTGTACACTGGTCATAGAAAATTTAAAATCAGTCCTTACATTTATTCTTTGTAACATTTTTCTCCTGTAGTATTTTCTTTTTTGTTCTGTGCCTTTGTTACATTTTTAGTGCCTTGCCATTGAGGTATTTTACTGTGATTAACACTAGATTGGTTCTTTCAATTTTGTAACGATGTAATTTTTATTTCTTTTTTTGTTTTGTTTTGTTTTGTTTGGGGGTCACATCCAGCCCAGCTGTGCCCAGGACTTACTTCTGGTTCTGCATTTAGGAGTCACTCCTGCCAGTGCTTAAGGGACCATGTGGGATGCTGGGATCCAACTCTTGTCGGTTGTGTGCAAGGCAAGCATTTTATCCTCTGTACTCTACAACCCCTATGGTGCACACACAAATACGCACACACACACACACACACACACACACACACACACCTTTTAAACCTTCTGAACTGTTATATTTTTGGTTCACCTTACATGTCTATCTTTGTTATTCTTTTTATAGAGATACTTTCAACTTGATTTCCCAATACATATGTGTTTATATCTGTAATCATATTTCAATTTCTCAGTTATTTTTATCTTCCAAAATATCTTTTTGGAAGATGTTTTTATCTTTTTATAATATCCCATTAATTTGTTCACAAATTCCATATCTTTTCTCATAATTACAAACATCTTGGTGTCTGCTTCTAAACTTCTCTTTGTATGTTTTCTTCCAATTTTCTTCATGTTTCTTTCGATCTTCATCTTTCATGCTATTTCCTTAACATCTTTTATTTTAAGGTTCAAGACTAAATTCTTCTTTTATTTTTTAAAGGGTTACAATATAACAAGTCACTGTATTTATAGATCATGTAACTACTCATAACCCAAAATTTCTTAACATCTTTTGATCCATGATTACCTGCTTGTATTTAAGTGTAGAACTTTGGAAAAACTGATAGAAAGTTTTTCTGAGCTAATAACTGGGCTAAGTCTGAGATTTAATTTAGAGCATTACAGGGAACTCTCAGAAGGAGTTATTAATATAAAAGATTTTAGTTTTATTTTGTGAACAGATCAGATTATTCGTGGGATCAGTTATAATTTCTTGTCTGGAGCACATAGATCTTGCTGCCAGCATTTTGAGAATTAAATAGCAAAATGGTCAGAGTCAGATGGGGCTGTGTCTTAGAATTAAGTATGAAAATATGGCATTGAAGCCTGTGACCAACTATAATAATGATAAATAAAATCAGTATGAGATAGTTAATCAGTTTAGTCTAAGCAACATTTTTAAAGGCCCCTGCCATGACTCTTCTTTAAAGTGCTCTTCTTCCAGGTCAAAAGAACATTCCCCTCATTTTCAATCTATACTTCAAATTTCCTGCTTAAATGACCTCAAGTATGTTTTCAGGAACTGTGTGGGCCAACAACAAGTGAATTCAATGGCTAGTGAAAGAGGTGTGCTTAGTTGAGCTGTAGGACTAGTCCATAGCTATTCATCTGAGAATTCTGATAGAAAGAGAAGGAATTAAATTGAGAAGAAAAAACATAAGTTAGACTATGAGTCATAGTCAATAGCCTAATCAAATTTTTTCACTTTGAGCTGTAAAATTACCAGTTTTGTGGGCCTGGTCCTCACGGTGTTCCCTGAAATACCTGACAGCTGAGAGGACATATTTTCAGTCCAGGACCAACTCTCCTGTATTTTACCAGGATGCAAAAGACAAAAAAAAAAAAAAGCAATTGCCTAATTACATAGAGTTCAGTAGGATCTTGAAATCAAAAGTCTTTAGAAGCTTCCAACTATTCCCATCTTGACATCCTTCTTACCCAGTCCCAGGGATTCCCAACACTGCCAATTTCTGAGTCACTTTGAGGTCATTGTGGTGTTACTTGGATTACTTCTTATCTTCCCCAATTCAGAATTCTAAGTTAGCTTTCTTTAACTTGTTAAATTAGATTCCTCTCTTCTTTCCATTTCCCAGCTTCCAACATTTAGTGGGATAGTCACTCTTTTGTCTTTTAAAGTTGTAGGTCATATTCTTTGTAACAACAACAATAACAGCAAAGCTTTACCATTGTTAGTACATTTTTGAGGGGAAGAACATATATAAATGCATATGTTCAATCGTCCATCTCTACCAGGAAGTTGAGGATATTTCTAACAAAGGCTTAAATAAGAAGAAAAGGAATATATCTGTATAAGAGTACTTGAAACAAATTGAAAGAGAAAAAAGTTAAACTCTATTTGGTTCATTAATGAAGCAACGATCTGAAATTACTGGAGATAACATCTTCTAGTTTATTTGTCCAAAATGCTCTATAAGGCAAAGTTGCAGGTGCTCCTGAATGAACTGAGAAAGCAAAGCGATTTGGATTTTTGAAGTCTTTGAAAGCGAAGACTTTATGTCCTAATTCTGCTGGTGATAAGTCAAGTGATCCACTACTTTATAAAGTAGAGAAAAAGAACAACCATACGCTTTTAAATGGTAAGATACAAAGTTAGACAATTATCAAAGATTAAATTTGGGGGAAGAACACAAAAATTAAAGCAAACGTATAATCCCATATCTTTACTTCACTTTCACCTAGGTAACTAATGAAGCTTTATTTCAGGAGTAGTGAAGTTAATTGGCTTTTTAAAATACATCCTCTAACACTAAGATGCTAGGATCTTCAGTTTTTCTGATATAGAACCAAATTTATTGTTTATAGCAATTATTCTCTTAAGAAATTTTTAAATTAACTCACCATGAGATAGAGTTACAAAGTTGTCCATGACTGGGTTTCAGTCATATAATGTTCCAACACCTGCCCATTCTCCAGTGTATACAAAGCATAAGACCAAAATTCTGGACAGGTTAAGTAGCTTGCTCAAGAGTTTATAGCTGGGGCCGGAGTGATAGCACAACAGGTAGGACATTTGCCTTGCACACGGCCAACCTGGGTTCAGTTCCCAGCATCCCATACGGTCCACGAGCACCGCTAGGAGTAATTCCTGAGTGCATGAGCCAGGAGTAATTCCTGTACATTGCCGAGTGTGACCCAAAAAAGCAAAAAAAAAAAAAAGTTTATAGATAATATGGCAGAGACTCACTACAAACCCACTTCTACATAGTGTTATAAGTAATACTGACTATCTCTTACAACTGAAGGGGAAAACAAAATTAATGTTGTTCCCAAACAACATTAGTAACTTTTACGTAGCACTATCTCATTAGATCCCAAGTACATCCCTGAGAAGGAAGGAGAGTTGATTGAGGAGAGAAAGTAAACTACACAGAAAGAATCCAAGTCTATCAGAGTTTCCGGAGGCTTCCAGCTAAGACCTTTCTCTTGTCACAGATCTATTGATGTAATCACTATGAATAATGAAGTTGGAAGGTTATAAAGAGAATATTTTTTTCATACTTTCACTAAATGATGATTCTGACAGGCTTCAGAATAGTTGTTCCTTCAAAATAGGGTACATTTAGGCTAATAAAATAGGTGAAGGAAATAACACCTGTTTCTCTTCTGTCATGGCCATCTTATTGGTTGTCTTTATTTACCACTTAATCCTTTAACAGTTCCACTGTTCATCGATTTGCTCGAGCGGGCACCAGTAATGTCTCCATCATGAGACCTTTTTGTTACTGTTTTTGGCATATCCAATACGCCACGGGGACCTTGCCAGACCCTGCTGTGCAGGCGGGATACTCTCAGTAGCTTGCCGGGCTCTCCGAAAGGGGCAGAGGAGTCAAATCTGGGTTGGCTGCGTGCAAGGCAAACACCCTACCTCCTGTGCTATCGTTCTAGCCCCCTTTAAACAGTAGTTAGGAAATTTTAAAAGTGGTTCATATGTTTTCATATCCTGCCATCTCCCTTACTCAAGCAAATAGATTTCGTGGGAAAACAAAAACAAATATCTAAATTGTCTTGCTCCTTTATGCAATAACACACACACACACACACACACACACACACACACACACCCCTCCTACCTTGATGTTGGTGTTGAATTACATCTTCATTCCTAATACTTTATTCATTATAACACTTACTTCATTCCTTCCACCCACATTTCACCTCTATTAGTGGCGAAGAAAATCTTCTACCTTCATTTCTATTGATTACCTATTGATTATCATGTTTCATAATCTTAGATCAATAGCTAAACTCATTTCTTTGCCTCTTTACTTATAATATATTGCAAGTTCCTATTTAATTTTAATATAAAACCTTCTTTGGCTTCAGATAGAACTCCAGAGAAAACAACACTATTTAAATTCAAAGGAAGACATTCCTAATGAAGACACCCCTAATCAAAACTACTTAGAGAAACATGGGGAGTGTTAAAGAAATAAGTGAGGCAAGCAGAGATTAGAAGTAGTGGGAAATGAGTATTACCCAGAGAACTGAAAGGAAGTGAAGGAAATGAGGGGTGTTCTCAGGACTCAGCAGGAACCAGAGCCCCAGAACATGAACTGCCAGATAGATACTCATTATAATGGACTCCAGAACTTTCCAGAACTGGAAACCCAAAGCAACAGGGAATAGAAAGAAAAAATATATTTTGAGCACTTTCCTCATTGGCCAAATCCAAATCAAGAAGTGAAGTATCTAAACAATCTAGAAAGGTCAGTATCCTGGTGTAGAGAGATGATCAGGGAAGACAGAATAGGAGTAAGAAAATGAGGAAGTAAGACAATAGCTGTCTTCATAGCTAATAGACCTCAGCCCTCAACAACATTTCTATTATAGCAAAACATTACCTTCCAATATCGTTATTCATTCATCTACTCACTCAATAGAGATTCTTTGACCACACTATTAAATTTAGAAATATATCAAGACATCACTGTCACTGTCACTGTCATCCCATTGATCTTCAATTTACTCGAGCGGGCACCAGTAACATCTCTATTCCTTCCAGTCCTGAGATTTTAGCAGCCTCTTCTTACTCGTCTTTTCCCAGTGATTGAAGTCTCTTTCAGGGTCAGGGGAATGAGACATATTGTCGTTACTGTTTTTGGCATATCGAATATGCCACAGGGAGCTTGCCAGACTTTGCCCATGTGGGTGGGATACTCTTGTTAGCTTGCCGGGCTCTCATAGAGGCATAAATGGGTAGGAAGTGTCTTATAATGTGTTGCCTCGCTGCAACATATCAAGACGTATAAAAACAAAACTTACTCATAAAAAAAATCACATAATCTGGATGAGAATATATAGCTGGTTAAATATAATATGGAAATATTTTTTAGTGTCTTTTGTTCCACAAGTAAAACCTCCCTCATGAAATATATATTTTTCTAGATTTTTTTAAAAAAATTAAAATCTTATTTATTCTAATGTAGAGAGTCAGCTGTCGATAGAATTCTAGAATTAACATTGCTTAGATAACAAAGCTGTAATATTAAAATAAATAGATATAGAGAATCAATTTTTGTGAAAATTGTTACATCTGATCACAGGATTGTTAAGTCCTTGTCTAAGAATTTATTAAGCTGTTTATGACTTTAGAAGGTGTCTGGATTACTACTTTAGATATAATTGAAAGTTACTTTTATTTTCTTCCTTTAGAAAAAAACTATTGGTATCTATTTTAAGTTGTGATGTTTCCTTCTTTTCTTTTATTGCCACACCTTAGAATGTTCAGGGCTTACTCCTGACTTTGCATTCAAGGATCAAACTTGAGGTACTGAGGATCAAACTCACATTTGCCATGGTAAGGCAAGAGCCCTACCTGCTATTCTATCAGTCTAGCCCCAGCTGTTAAGCTTTCTAATGAGAAAATACATAAAATCCTAAAAAGATTCTTTGAAAATGAAGTATCTAGTTTTTATGTTTTCCATTTATAATTGTATCTCATATGAAATCATATTTCTAGAACATTTCTTTCATAAAAATTTTCCTATTTTTATTTACTTATAGTGAACTAGTTGTTGTTATGTTATTTGAGTTGAAAAAAGGTCAACTCAAATTCTTCTTTTCTCATGAGTCAGTTTTTAATGAGATGTCATAGTTTATAGTAGTACTGATACTATTGTTTTATACATTCTATGCTGCTACATCATACTCACCACCAGACTCTGAAGCTCCTTCCACCATTATCCCAAGAGTCCTTCTCTGCTTCCCTTAATAGCTTCAGTTTATAGTGCCATTGACCGTATCTCAGGTTTGTTTTTCTTAATATGAGTGAAATTATCTGGTATTTGTCTTTTTCTTTTTCTTTCTGACTCACTTCATTTAGCATAACACCTTCCAGATTCATCCAGGTTACTGTGAACTGAACAATTTCATATTTTTCAATATATTTTCCTGCACTGGGACCTCATAGCAGGTGGTAGTTGAGATCATTTGAGTGCACAAGTGGCACTTAACCATAGGTTAAGCTTGCCATGGTTTCTAAAGAACCGAGTCATTCTCTAGACCCTTCTCACCAATGTCTGCAAACCGCAGGACTGTCCCAATTATTGATTATTTCAGTTTATGCAGCAGTGCCCGGATTTGAACTCATGATCTTATGATTAGGCAAGAACCTTAAACCCTTTTTTTATTTGTTTATTTTGGGCTACACCTTGTTGTGGTCAAGGCTGACTCTGGAATTTGTGCTCAGGGATTACTCCTGCTGGGGCTAGAGGGTCCATATTTGGTGCTGAGAATCAAACCCAGGACTCCTGCCTGCAAGGCAATAAGTGCTCTAGCCACTGTACTAACTCTCTGGCCCTATACCTTAAACCATTAAGCCATCTTCTAGGTTCCTCACCTCAAATGTTTTTTAAGGAAATTAGATTAGTATTTAGTTTATAAAATAATAATATTTATTATTACATGATAAAATCAAGTAGCAGCAGAGTAATTAATCATCACTGTCACTGTTACTGTCCTCCTGTTATTCATTGATTTTCTTGAGTGGGCCCAGTAACGTCTCCATTGTGTGACTTTGTTGTTACTGTGTTTGGCATATCGAACACGTCATGGGGAGCTTGCCAGGCTTTGCCATGCGGGCAAGATACTCTCAGTAGCATAAAACAAATACATGTCTATATGTATTCATATGTTTGCATATATTAACCATCTCTTTATATGTATGCACGCTATATAGTATGTCACAAAAGGGAAAATATTAAGGCAGTGCTCAAGATAATCCATAAAATAAATCAAAAGAAAAGCCACAGTATGCTGCAAAAGTCAGGGCTCCATGCATAAGTCTATTAATTCTGCACATATTTTTTCTGAGGTAATTTTATGTGATAGGTACTGGAATAGATGACACAAAGTTGCATTAGGCATTTTCTATGTTCTAAAGAAGATTTTATTGCAATGAGGTAGGACATGGAGGGCAAACAATATTTTCTAAAATTTTCTATGAGATTTTATAAAAATAAACCCCTAAAAAGAAATAACACCTCTGTTATGAAAGCATCAGAGCTCTGCCAGGAGTATCCTTGAACACAAGCCAGGAGTAGGCATTAAGCACAGCTGGGTGTGCCTCCCTACACCCCTAAGAAAAAGGGAGGTAAAAGAGGAAGTACAACAAAGCTGATGTGCAAACATAGAATTTGGAAAGCAAGAAATGCTATGTCACAGAGTCACCTTCATCTTTAAAATAATGGTGAAGAAGAAAATTAGGGGTAAATTTAAAAACAGTATTCATACTAGACTTTAAAGAGAAACATGTTTACACAACACACACAATACTGAATAGGTATTTCACTATAATTAATGTTAATTTTATATATTTTCTGAACTATTTTCTTTCTCTTCCCTATCAACCTTTGTATGATTTCTATAAGACAATTCTTAGTACATGCACTCTGGTAAATTGGTTTTAAAATGTTCTCACTCTATCACCCCTCCCTGTATCCATACCTTTTTCCATATACATTTTCAGCTATTCCCTTCCGGAGTTGGAATCTAAATTTTTCCCCTTTGACTCTGGTTCTGACATTGTATTCAGTTGGAATTGATAAAGCATGGAGGAAATGATAGTGTGCCAGTTTTGAGCCTCAAGAGATCTTGCACACTAATTTCTCTCTTTTGGAAAGTTGCCTTTACCCAAGCAACAAATTCAGACTAGTCTGTTTGAGGATAAGAGGCCATGAGATGCAGCAATAAATCATCCCAGCCAGGATCCCAGATGTATCAAAGAGCACAGCAATAATCAATAAGCTACCCAGAAGGACCATGGTTGACCAAGATGAATGAGTGAGCTCCCTTTCTATTCAGCTCAGATCAGCAGAACCAACCAGTTGACTTAAAGTCTCATGAGAAATGAGAAGTGGTTAATGTTTTATTACACTCAATATTACGCAGCAATAGCTAACTGAAAGATTTAGGGAGGAAATGAACCAAGGAATTATGGAAAACATAAGGGAAAATGAAATTTAAGTGCTCAGTCTTAAAGTCAGAGTCTTCTATTATCAACCCACTATTAACTGACTGGTGCTCTTAGACAATTTATGTAAGCTGTTTGGATTTTAGTTTTCATATCTGTAGTTCAGATAAGATACGACATTTCTGATTAATGATGGCAGAGTAAAGCATGTTATTTCACTTCCTTCTAGATACAGACCAGACGAATGATAAGGAGAGGAAAATGTACATTTTTAAAGAGAAGAGAATACCTAAGAGAAGCTAAAACATCTCTGCGCAAAAGTTTAGACACAAATATTCGTATAATCATTATTCTTAATAGGCAAAAGTGGAAACGACCCATATGTTCATCAGAAGATTAATAGATGAATAACATGAAGTGTATTCTCAGAATGATGTATTATTTGGCAATAAAAATAAAGTACTGATACATGCTACAACAAGAGTGATCCTGAAGACATTATGCTAAGTGAAAGAAACCAGATGGAAAGACCCCATATTGTATGTTTCCATTTATGTGAAATGTTTGGAAAAAGCAAATCCACGGACATAGTAGATTAGTAGTTCTCAGAGATTTAGGGGAAGAGGAAATGGGAAGTAAATGGATAGATACAATGTTTTCTTGAGAAAGATATAATGTTCTGCAATTACATAGTGGTGAAGGTTAAACAATGTTATGTATATAAAAAAACATTAACTCATAGACTTTAAATGAATGGATTTTATGGTATATGAATTATGTCTGTTCTGTATTTTAATATAAAATCATTTATCCTCAAATAATAGACTATGAAATATAATGGCTCCAAAATGAAAATAAGAAATTGTTAATAATAAATTTTATATCCTCCAAGTGTAAAGACAAAACCTACATGTCAAGGATACAAGTTCTTGCACTTACAAATATTTTTAGAAAAAAGAAATTCCTTTTGTAGCTTTGTTTTTAATTACATATTTTTGAGACTGTCAAATATATAGAAATAAGGCCTTGCATACAGCAGACTTAAATTCAATCTTCAGCACCACGTGGTCCTGCGAGCATCACCAAGAATGACCCTCAAGCACTAAGTTA
This sequence comes from Sorex fumeus, assembly GCF_029834395.1. Lineage (NCBI taxonomy): Eukaryota > Metazoa > Chordata > Mammalia > Eulipotyphla > Soricidae > Sorex > Sorex fumeus. The sequence continues at coordinate 27,383,167 of NW_026606101.1, forward strand.
AGACTGGGCCCTGAGCACTGCAGGGTGCAGATCAAAACAAAAAGATAGTCAAAGAAAGAACATTTAAGAGCTTCAAAGTTTCTAGTTCATGCTACCACAAATCAATCCGAGTTAACTATAAAATATTCTTTAAAAATTTATGTACATATACAAAAATTTGTAAGTCTACAACTTTACCTCATGATATTTCACCAATAAAAATTTAAGAAAAAAAATTTATATACATAGACATACAGAGAGAATGAGAGAGATCATTATTTCCAGAAGTTATTACTGCTTTAAGTCTACAATGTTACTGCACTACATCTACTCCAAGAATGTTAATATCTCTCTACCACGTAACAGTTTTTTTCTCATACCTATGTCTCTTTCCATTTATCAGACTCAGTTCTGAAGGCAGAAACTCAAAGTTTGTTTTCATTGACAAATGTCTATTCCTTTTCTTTTTTTATACTCTACATATGGATAAGACAGTCCAGCACTTGTCCTTCTCCTCTGATTAATTTGATATATGACATCCACTGATTCCATTCCAGTCATAGCAAAATGCAAGATTTCATTTTTGTAACTGAATAGTATTCCATTGTGTTTATGCATTACCTCTTTTTTATTGACTCATCTATTGTTGGGCACTTGGGTTGTCCCCCAGGTCTTGGTTACTATAAAGCCTGCAATAAACATGGATGTGAAAATAATACTTTATAATTAATATTTTGAGTTTTTTGGATAGATTCCAAGAAGTGGAATTACAGGGTCATATGGAAGTTCTATTTTTACAGTTTTGACAAGTCCCTATTGTGTTTCCAATAGAAGCTGAACAATTTACATACCCACAAAAATGAATAATAATTCATTGTTTACCACATACTTTAACAACCAGAACTGGTTGTTTCCAGACTCTTTGATTGAGGCCATTCTCATTGGTGTGATAGAATCCCAGTTGGTCGTATACAAGACAAGTGCCTTACCCACTCTGCCATCTCTCACACCCTGATATGATAAAATTGGGCAGTCTTTAGAATTTTCTATGTATAATATGTCACTGTGAATAGTGAGAGTTTAATTTGTTCTTTGACCTTTTGAACTCCTTTTTTCTTTTTATCCTAATTGCTGTGGCTAAGATTTTCAGTACTATGGTGAATAATAGTAATTCGAGTAGACATCCTTGTGTATTATCTGATCCTAGAGGACTTTCGAGATTTTAACCATTGAAAATGATGTTAGCTGTATGTTTGTTACATATTTCCTTCACTATATGGAGGTAAATTCCTTCTCTCCTTATTTTGTTGAAAGTTTTTTTTGTTTTCAGATTTTTGAACCATGTACAATGGTACTGAGGAGCTATTCTTGACTTATGCTTGAGGGTCACTTATAATGGTTCTCAGAAGACAGAGTAGAGTGGAGATCAAACTCTGAGACATGCAAAGAGTTCTTTGAGCTATCTCTCCAATGCTTTGTTGAGAGTTTTTAGCTAAAATGCTTTTTGGACCTTCTGGCATGTAAAGCACACACTCCACCCCTTTGAACCATCTCCTTGACACTTTGGTGAGAACTTCCATCTTGAATATGTGTTGAATCTTGTAGAACACTTAATATACATCTATTGATATCATCCTGTTTTTTTCTTTCCTTGTATTGATGTGATATAGCATATTGATTGACCTGTATATAGTAAAGCTTACAGCCCTGGAATAAATCTTATCTGGTCATCATATATACAATGCACTGCAATGCAATGCATCATATACACAATGCACTGCAAAAAACTTGATTTTGTAAAATTATCATATTTTATTTTATAATTTGGTCTGCTATGATTTTGTTGAATATATTTAGTTTATTTGTTGCTGTTTATTTGGGGCATACTTCAAGAGTGTTCAGAGCTTACTTCTGGATCTATTCTCAGGAATCACTCCTAGCACTGCTTGGGTATGATATGTAATGCTGGGGATCGAATCAGGGTTGGCCATGTGCAAGGCAAGTGCTGCAACCTCTGTATTATCCCTCTGGCCCTTGTTAAAAGTTGAAATATTGGTTCTCAATTATATCTAATTTCATCAGGGACATTGGTCCCAAGTTTAGTGATATCTCTATTATTATTATTATTATTATTATTATTATATGAGAAAAATGTTGGTCTCAGGAGAAATTTGTTTTTTCAATTTCTTTGAAGCATTAAGGAGAAGTATCAGGTCCTTTTGAAATTTTGGAAATACTCATCAGTGCAGGATTTTTTAAATGTTTTCACTTGGGCCCCATTTTGCCTGAGAAAATTTTATGCAGTCCCATGTGTATAGGTATACAAAAATCAACACAGGGCTGAGGAAATGGTCCAAAGGGGTTAGTCAAACCCAGACCACCCCAGTTTAATCCCCAGCAAACATGACACACCAAGAATTGCCAGGCATGGTTCTCAAGGTTATAATCTGGTGGTCCCCAAGAACCACTGGGGTAGTTCCTGACATCACAGGGCCCAAGTGGCAGAGCATTCTTAGGTCCTTGTAGTGAACCATTAGCCCAGTTGACTTATGTCACTGGAAATAGTCCCTGATCTCCATGAAAATCACCTAGCCCCTCACCAAATATAACAAAAAAAGGGGGGCCATTAGATAGCACAGCGGTAGGACGTTTGCCTTGCACATAGACAACATGGCTGACTCGAGTTCAATTGCTCCGCTCCTCTCAGAGAGCCTGGCAAGCTACCGAGAGTATCTCGTCCACACAGCAGAGCCTGGCAAGCTACCCATGATGTATTTGATATGCCAAACACAGTAACAACAAGTCTCATGATGGAGACGTTACTGGGCCCACTCGAGCAAATTGATGAACAGCGGGAGGACAGTGACAGTGAAAAATCAAATATTTATTGTCAACAAATTATAATAACATTTATTTTTAAACAATTTTTAAGTGGATTTGTGACTATTGTCAAGGAACAAGGCACTAGTGAACCTGGCAGGACTAGAGTTCTTGTTTGGGGGAAAATTTTTGATTATTATTTCAGTGACAAAAGAAAATTATATTGATGATGATGTCCAAATAATTCAATGTCCACTTTATTATTTTATATTCCCCACCTCCTCTCCTTCCCCAGCCCCAATCCCCTGGGAGGGGTGCTTACCCAGTTGTGCTCAGGGATTACTCCTGGCTCTATGCTTAGGGATGACTCCTGAAGGAATTAGGATGCCAAGAATCAAGCCCTAGTGGGATACATGCAAGGCAAGTGCCCTATCTGCTATATTATCTCTTTGGTGGCCTTTATTTTTTTTTATCATTTTTGGTTGTAAGGAACCTCACTCACTATCTTGATTTCCCTACACCCACTATTTTGTAGACACCCCTTTTGCTTGCAAAATTTCCAGGTATTATTAAAAAATGTTTAATTTCAGTAAATTATGCCATTCTAACCCCAAAGTCATCCTCCTATGTGTTACCTTACTTACAAGGATTAAAGTTGGTTTATGAATTATAGTTTACAGAACATAAATGAGACACCTGCTCTCATGATCCTTCTGTAGAAGTCCAAATACCCTAATTTAAGGGATTGTTTTTCTAATTGGTCTGGTTAAATTAGAATAAAGCAGGGTCTGAAAGATAGGACAGCAAGGGAGATAGGGAGATAGATAGGCTTGCCTTATGTGTAGCTGAGCTGAACTCTAATCCTGGTATCAGATATGGTTTCCAAACCCAGCCAGGAGTGATTCCTGGAGAGCAAAGCCACGGGGAAGGCATGAACACATCCAAGTGTGATCTGGGAAGTGCTTGCCCCTCCCCAATTTAAGATGGGTTATTCAACTGGTTTAACTATCATTTTAATTATTTATTTTATTATTTGATTCATTATATACTATCAGTGCTAGAGCGTTTGGGGTCACTCTTCATGTTTCTTATTCTATCTGTACTTGTCAGTTTAATGGTATGAATGACAACGGAATGTTTCTTGAGCCAGAAGTGCTCTGAGCTACCTGGCAGAGCTTGGGGGTATGGAGTTGTGATACCAGGAATCAAACTTTAGAGTCTTGCACATGGTAGGTGTGAGTGCTACCATTTTGCATCATCATCATCATCATCATCATCATCAATCATCATTATTTATTATTATTATCATTTGGTTTGGAGGTCACATTCCATGGTGCTCAGGGATTACTCCTGGTTCAGTGTTCAGGGATTACTCCTGATCACAAGAGTCTACCACATGCAAGGCAAGTCTTAACCCCTGTACGACTTCTCTGGTGCCATTATTATTAAATTTAACTGACTCATTATATACTGAGTAATTGAAAGTCTGGAAAGGGTAGGAATGAAAAGCAGTTGAGTAAGGAGAAAGGAAAAACATAGCTCTAGAGGATGAGGACAGACTCAAGAAAACCCTGAAGCAGAAAGCAGGGAGGTAACTGATGAACCAGATGAATGCAATAACTGTAAGAGAGGACTGACAGGAGAGACAGGTGTGGAATGAAGACAGATCAGGGTGTGAGCCTAAGACTAGCATTCTGTTACTCAATATTTGTCAAAGGTTTACTTTATTGTGAGGAGCTGTTGACAAAAAAGAGCCCTACATTTTAGATAACTTTAGATGATTTACATAACTATCTATCTCCGTTTCACAGCAATGTTAAATGCTAATAGATTCTAGCTGCCTCCCTCCAGAGCATTGCTTTTGGTATGTGATGTTGTTTAGTCATGGAAATGTTGTATTCCTCCTATGTAACAGAGCTGGTCTATACAAAAATGGAAATTTGTGATGTGGTTTATATTACAGAGGAACTGGGTCGAGGGTAACCCTTACTTAGAACCACATTCTTGCTCTTTAGCTTCATTTAAATGCATTTCCTGAAGAACGCTATCTCAGTACATCACATAGATCTGTCTTAATTTCCACTGTTTGACCTATATGTATCAGTTTGACAGTCTTTACATTTATTCCTTCTTCCTTTCTTACTTTTCAAATATTTAACAATTCTGTCTTGTGTGAGTCATTGCTTTCATAATAGCCAAATATTATAAAACTGCAGTGAAGCAATTAGCACTCACTCTGTTTATTTCTTTATAAGTCAGTCTTAATTTGGAGGGATATTTTTACACATAGCTTCAAAAGAATTTTGACAAAAGAATTTTATCTGGTTCACTGATTTCACAAATCAGCAGAAATAGTGATGAAACAGAATTATTTTCATGCCCTCTAAGAGTGTGATCTTTAAATGAATAACATATCCATAAATTAGTTAATATAAATGCATAGTGAGCTTATTATATATATTCTTGGGAAACAGAAACAGTGTCTGAAAATAAAAAAATAAAATAAAATTGAGTTAGTTAAATATGCAGTGATATTAAACAGCTAATTTTATGTACCCCCAAAGATGTTCATTTATTCATACTACATACTAAACATTATCAAAATGGGTTATTTATTGTATATATACAACTTGCTATTTTGAAAATGTAGACTTTAGGAGTTAAAAGATAGTTCACCCTAAAATTTCTATTTAACCAAGATGAACAACTGAAATAGCCTTAAAACTGCTATTGAATGGAGGCAGTCAGTAGAAAACAAGGAGAGTGGTAAGAAGGAATCCTTAAACTTTTCATTCTCAAAAACAAGCCAATAGGTGGTGCTCTTACTATGTGTAATGTCCCTTAAATGACAAAAAGAAGATGGACCTGTTGGATGAAATAATATTTGCCAGAAATGCAGAAAAATACATAATCCCAGCTTCTGAATTCTTTAAGAGGTGTTAGTGTTATTTTCATCATCGTTCTTGTATGAATTCGAGCCATCACTAATCCTTATCTCATTGGGTTGAATTGAACAGCACATTTTTGGGTCTCTAAGCCATAGTCAACATATTATTTCATACAGATGTGGCAAGGAAGGTTATCTATTCACAGATCTCTGCTATTTCTCAACTGACTTGAAAAACTATCTTAACCCACGTGCATAAGAGGTAAATACCCCACTGGGTCAGAGGTTTTTAAAAATAGACAATAGTAGAAAGTTCTTCAAAATGCATCTCCAACTTATTATGCTATTGCTAATTTTTCTATTTCCTGGACTAAAATGACAAATGATGAAGGAAAAAATTTAATTCAAAATATCTTCCAAAGTAATTTCAATCAAGTTAAAGGAAAAAAATATAATAACAACACCACCACCAACAACAACAACAAAATCTGTGAAACAGTGCTTTATGCTCGAAAAATGAGTTTTTATCAGGTTTTTTTCATATTTTTCAGGTTAGTACTAGTTTTGTGAAATTAACATTTAGGTTTGAAAAGATTCAGGTGTGGAAAGAAATTCCTTTGGGGATTAAGTATTTGACACAAGTAAGCCAAAAAATTTTGAAGATTTTCCCCATGTTTGTTATGACTTTTAAGACTGACTTGTGGAGGGGCTGAAGTGATAGTACAGCAGGTAGGGTGTTTGCCTTGCACGCAGTCGACTTGGGTTTAATTCCCAGCATCGTATATGATCTGGGCACTGTCAGGAGTAATTCCTGAGTGCAAAGCCAGGAGTAACCCCTGTGCATCGCCGGTATGATAGCCCCCCACCAAAAAAAAAAAAAAAAAAAAAAAGGTCAGGCAAGAAAAAAAGCAGCATCAAAAACCCATAACAAATGCGTTATCAACAACTTTGTAAACCATGGTGTTTAAACTATTTGTTAAAAAAAAAGACTGATTTGTGGAAACAAATTATTTCTGAATTCAATGGTCTCACAAGAAGAAACTGATCTTATCAAATGCATCAATTAAGTTTCTAAATTGTTGCTACCTCTCAAAGAGATAGGGTTTCTTTTTTAAACATGATTGATGACAAAGGGAGGAAAAAAGAGACAACCAGAATCATACTTTGTAAAGGTTTATAGAGTACTTTTTAGGCACTTGATAGCCTTGGTCACATTTTGTCTTAGTGAGATAACTAAAAATGAGAGTTTATATTAATTGAATACTTGAGGGACTTTTTAGTATTTAATTCTTATAGTAACTGTATGTGAGAGGTGCATAATTGTAGTTGTTTTCTAGCAGAAAATGCTAAAGTACAAAAAAATTAAGTAGGTTTTCCAAAGACACCCAGCCAGTGAGCAGCCTAACTATAATTAAAACCTAACCAGGCTGAAAAACACATGCAGTTACTGAATCATTTATTTTGGGGGGTTCAGAGGAACCTGTTAATAAATATTTGGGGAGTGGGGGGAGTAACCTCTGATATACCAAATATAACCCTTGATATACCTAAGGAATCCAGAGTTCCAACCTCCATCGACGACCAAGAATCAGGGATGCTGTCTTATTTGCCAAGGTGTCAAAAATCAGATGGGCTGGACATGTAATGCAATTTAGAGATGACCTCTGTATGAGAGCTGTTACCAACTGGATTCCACAGGATGTCAAAAGGACGCATGGCTGCCCACATACGAAATGATCAGACTTCTTCGTCAAAACCCTGAACTAATGGTTTGAAGCTCTTCGTGTTCCTGGAGCGATGCCACTGGGCTATGCTAGCACGTGACAGGGACGAATGGAGAGGTTACTGGTGCCCGCTCGAGCAAATTGATGAATAACGGGATGACAAGTGATACAAGTGATACCTGATGGTTCTGTGCTTGGGTCTTGTGGTTCTGCTCAGATCAGTGGACCAAGGCCATAGCCAGCAGAGCTTGAGGGTTTCTATGGGTTTGGGGATCAAGTTCCAGAAATCACACATGTGAGGCATGTATTGCAAACTTCTGAACTATCTCCCTGCTCCTATAATCATTTTTAATGGTAAAAAGATACAGTAAAACTTAGATGAGATATTACAGATGGGATGGAATTTACTTCTTTTTAATTAGTTTTTAAAAATATTATGTTGGTGGGTGTTTGGGGCCAAGCTAACTGTGTTCAGGGCTTAATCCTGGCTCTCTACTGAGGGATCATTCCTAGGAGTGCTCAGGGAACCATATAGGGTGTCAGGAATCGAACCTGGATTGACACATGCAAGGTAAGCACACTACCCACTGCACTACTGCTCTGGTCCCAAAAGTGGGTGGAATTTAGAACTACAGTATTCTTAATGATTTGTTGCTTGATGATCATCCCTAAATTACATTGCACTTTGCTTTGAGCAGTTTTTGATTTGTTAAGTATTTCCACTGTATATATCCTCTACCTGTCTCATTACTCTACAACAGATTCTTCTCTGCGCTTGACTCAATATTGCTTGGGATTCCATGTCCACTCATCATTGTAGGTTCCCCTATACACTTACACAAGTTGATATTCCAAAAACCTTCCCAGATACTTATTCTCACCTGAGAATTCTATTGTATCGATGGAAAACTTGGGAAACTATACCGCACTCTTTAAAATTCTAGACACAACTCCATTCTGGCAATAAAAAAGATGTTTCAAGAATAGTCATGGACTATTGAAAGAAGCATGCTTTGCATGCAATATTTTCCCAAGGACCTCCATGGAAGATAAGCCAGGAATTCAGAAGTTCAAATAGCAAAGAATATAGTATCACACTTGTTGGTCAAAACTATACACTTTCTTTATCGATTAATGATTAGACAGTTCTTGTTTGTTTTTGTTTGTGGACCATACTCAGCAATGCTCAGGGACTATTCCTGGCTCTGTATATAAGGAAATTATTCCTGGCAGAGCTTAGGGGAACCATATGGGATGCCATGGATTGAACTTGAGTTGGCCACATGCAAAGCAAATTCCCTTCCCGCTGTACAATCTCTCTGCCCACCTTGTTTAGTCAGATCTTATGACTCCTAAAAAGGGTGTTTTTTTTTCACTAGTCAGCACATATTGCTGTGATACAGTAATAAAAGACATCAGATAGCCCCACAAATCTTGGTGATTTAAAGCAAAAACTTTCTGTTTTGGCACATGTCAACCATAGACAGGCTTCGGCTCTTCCACCTGGGGCCTCCTCAGGTTGGACGAGCAGCCTCAATATGCAACCTGCCAGATCAATGACTACAGGAAAAGTTTGATGATGAAACACACAGTACTTTTACTTAGAACTTGTGTCTAGCATATTGAATCAAATTACAATAGCAAAGCAAGTCATGTGAGAGATATCAAAGAGGCACGACAGTTTACTTTTATAAGATTTAATCACTTAGCATTGAGAGCAATAATGCACCTACCAGATTTACTGTGAATTATATTAACTACTTAAAGCCTCCTATATGAAAAAATTAAAGAGGTAAAAATGCAAGAACATTCTAGCATTCTCAACTTTATATCATAAAAGAAGAGTTAAAGACGTTCAAACATTGAAACTCCTCTCAATTGTTCTCAGCAGTGGCATATAGAAAATAGTCATTTCAGTCTGTGGTCATTGACTTGAGAGGGCAAACAGCAGAGCCTGGGGGACTTCTGAGCCCAAAGTGCAATCATTCATTCATCACCAGCTATACAGCATGGGCCAGGTCACACAGTTCTTATCTTGTAACACTGGCAAAAATCCAGGCTCATTTTTAACTCACTACAATGCAGTTCTTTTCAAGTATGTTACTGGAACTTTATAAAGATTGATAGAGTGCTGAGAAACCATTGGGTTGAGAGTATAGATGTACATAAATCAAGTGATTTAATTCAGGCCATTTCTGCCCAAGTCATTATGGAATAGAAGTGATGAGATTTATAGGACTCTTCTGAGATTGAATGATCTGAAGAGTAAGAGATAGAAAATGTACTATTTTAGATTCCTGAATAACTGGGAGTTTTTTAAAAAGTTGAAGCTTTGGCTAGTGTTAGTTTAAGATACATTTTTAATAATTATAAATGTATTGTCAACTTAAAGCTGAATGTGAGTGTTGATGGTCGAAACTAAGATCAGATTTGCATGAATAAAAAATCTAGCATAGGACCAGCTTTGCATCTCCTGAACCTCTGCTTGCTGTACCTCTCCTCCAGGTAGATGGATCTCCTGACTGACAACTCCAAGGCCTTTGCATAACTGGAGGCAGGTGGGCTCCCCTACCTTTTAGCTAAGCCCGACCCCCCTCATTTTCATGAGCCAACATTTACTTCTCCTAAAGTGCACAACCACATTTTTTTTGCCATGCACAATCTCATCAAATTTCACATTGCTCTCAGGTTATGCTTCCTATTATTGGATGAAGATAGTTAGGGAAGGAAAAGCATAATTTCCAGTCTAATTCCTCAGAGAGTCCCAGGACTGACTTCAAAGACTTACCCTCAGCACAGTAGGAACACAGAAATCCCAAATGGGGAAGATGAATAAGAGCCCACAAAGTTCAGTGAGTGAACACAATAACACAGAAGGCTCAACAAGCACCAACCAGCTCAGTAAGTCCTCAATCACTTTAGTTACAGCATAGTGAGGATATTTAATGATCTCAAAGGAAACATTGCACAGGTAGGCATCAAAACACAAGGAAATATGAGAACCTAAATGGGAAAAACTTCAAGCAGAAATAGAGTATGATAGATGATATAAAAAGCTCAATAGAAGCTCTAGCAGTTGAGGTAAAGATCAAGGAACTCCAAGATGAGATGAAGAAATTATCAGAAAACAACAGAAGGTAGTAAAAGGCCTGAAAATAAACAAGCAGCATATTAGAGCCCTGAAGCACTAACTTCCCATTGTTCATGAATTTGCTTGAGCGGGCACCAGTAACATCTCCATTGTGAGACTTGTTGTTACTGTTTTTGGCACATCGAGTACATCATGGGTAGCTTGCCAGGCTCTGCTTGCGGGCAGGATATTCTCGGTACCTTGCTGGGCTCTCCAAGTAGAACGAAGGAATCAAAACTGGGTCAGCCGCATGCAAGGCAAATGCCCTACCCACTGTGCTATCACTCCAGCCCTACTGTGGAATAAATTTAAGAGAAACAATATATGAATCTTTGGAATTCATAATGAACAGGAAGGTGAATTCTGTGGGGAAAAAAACAGTTAAGGAAATCATAGTTAAGAACTTTCCAGAGTTGTGAAGTTCAGACTCTGAGATTTAAGAGGCTGAAGTTTCCAGAAAAAAATTACTAATATGAGATAACTCCAAGACACATTGTACTCAAAATGACAAAATCCAAAGATAGAGATAGAATGTTGACAGCAACAAGATCAAAAATGGAACTTATATACAAGAGAAGTCCATTAGATTAACAGTAGATCTTTCAAATGGACTTCATGAGCCAGAAGAAAACTAAGGTTTATAGTACAAGATCTCAGTGAAATTGACACACCAACCAAAAATATTTGATCCATCTAAATTATCACTCAAATTTGAAGGAATGATACAGAGCTTCAGGGACAGGCAATAGTGAATTTATAGCCTTGAAACCAGTCTTGCAAGAAGCATTAAAGAAGCTTCCTTAAAAGATAAGATGAATTTCTCAGCACTTGGCATTGACTGTGCATTCACTCATGACACTTATTGTTGCCATCTACTAGATTATTAAAGGTTTGTTTACTCCTGTCTTACTAAGAGATTTTATACATTTGCAGTAACAAACATTTCATTTTATTGAATGTTATAAACCTGACCAAGGTTTTTTTACATCCACAGTTTTTGACAGTCATTTCCTTATTAATACACACACTTACCTTCATGCGTGTGGAGAGTGGTCTCAGCATGGTTGTGGCTGGTTCTGGAAGTCTTCGGCTGCCGGGGCTCTGCTCGGGGTGGGGAGGGGAAACTCAATCTGCCCCCCTCCAAGGGGCCCTGGCGAGGACAGCCAGGCACGGGGGCAGGAGACTCCGTGCTGTTCTCTTACGGGAGCTGGGTTTTATATGCCCCCATGCCTGGCTGTTCTCACTGGGGCCCCTTGGAGGGGGGTGAGTTGAGTTTCCCTCCCCACTGTGAGCAGAGCCCCTGCAGCCAAAGATCTCCAGAACCAGCTACAACCATGCTGAGACCACTCTCCACATGCATGAAGGTACCGGCAGAGGAACAAAGGCATACCGGTCCCAGGGCTGAGATCTCCAAGCCTGCTCAGTTCGGGGCTTAGCATCCTCCACCCAGATCCTCCATCTTCCAGTAGGTGGGGATCACACCCACCAGCTGCCCCCTGGGGGCCATGTAATTCCATCAATGGCCAAGACCTAAAAACTATAAAACCCAGCTCCCAGAAGTGCATAGCATTTTATTATCTCATTCTTACTTTGGATAACCTGGCAGGCCACTGAATGTAACCTGCCCACACGGCAGAGTCTGGCAAACTCCCCGTGGCGTTCCCAATATGCCAAATACCAGTAACAATGATGGGTCTCATTCTCCTAACCCTGAAAGAGCCTTGAATATGGCACTTTTTAAAATCTCAGGACTAGGGCGAAGAAGACGTTACTGGTGCCTACTCGAAGCAATCAATGAACAACAGGATGATCGTGATCGTGATCGTGATCGTGATTGTGACACACACTTCAGTAGTATTTACAATATAATATTTTCTAGCATAAAGCCAATATATTCTTTCTTAAGATAAAAGACAATTTTATACTGCTATGGGCTGGAGCGATAGCACAGCGGGTAGGGCGTTCGCCTTACAAGTGGCCAACATGGCCGACCCGAGTTCGATTCCTCCGCCCCTCTCGGAGAGCCCGGCAAGCTACCGAGAGTATTCAATATGCCAAACACAGTAACAACAAAGTCTCCAATGGAGACGTTACTGGGCCCGCTCGAGCAAATCGACGATCAACGGGAGGGCCTTTTATACTGCTATAGGTCTATTAAGATTCTTTGCTCAAATCTTTTTTAACTTTCTTCACCATTACTAAATTTGACATTTGTAGAATATCTACTTCATGCAAACTTTAAAATGTATTAGCAAAGAATTATTCATAATATAACCCTAAAAATTTACATACCTGTATGTAAAAATATAGGTTTTGTAAAGAAATGACTTTATTATGATGTATCATTTATTCACAATTTTGTGATATTCCAGGAGTTTAGTTCTATTCATCTTTATATGTAGGTGTCACAACCTCCACAATATAAAAAGTGAGAGATAAATCTATCCCAAATAAAGGTAAGAAACACAGAAAGGAAACAAAAAATGGACAATAATCAGAACTGAACATTTTGTCTACAGAACTTAGTGTCCGTGGGGCTGTGGTTGAGAGAGGTCCTCAGGACACTTGTGGAATGAAGTTTTCTGACAGTGAGTGTGCTATTGGAATGATGTATCCATGAAAAGTATTATTAACAGTATTATAAATCCCAGTAACAAATGTTATCAAATTGGCATTTTTGGCTGTGCCTTTGATTCTTTTGTTATATTGAAAACTACAACTAATCTTTATTTCTTTCACCAATAATAGATAGTATTCCTTGAATTCTAGCTATTCAACATGTGGAAAATAATACTTGCACTTCTTCCTGCACTTGTGGATGGTTTTGGAAAATTATTATTTCCATATAACACTGCTGAAAAACATTGAGAGGAATTTCAATGTTTGGACTTTAATATTTTTTATGATATGAAGCTGAGAATACTAGAGTATGCTTGCATATTTTTACCATTTCAATTTTTTCAGATAAAAGCCTCCAAATATCCAATACAATTCATAATTTCCCCCATTAGGCATAATTTCTCCCATTATGTCTCCAAATTTCTCTCAGCTGTATTATCACTTTTATATTGTCAAAAATACTTATAACCTATATGCTCTGTTCTATCACTGTAATAAACTAAAATTTCTTATATTTTGGATTTCTAGAAAAGTATAACTAAGGATTTGAAATATTTGAACTTAAAAAATATGCAATGAAAGATGAAACATTGTGACTAACGCTTTTAAAATATGATTTTGTGCTTTACTATGCTACGTGAAGCAGAAAGTTTGGATATTAAGGAAGTTCTCATATCCTGCTTTCCACTGTTTATTCAAAGCCATACTGCAGTTTAGTTTGCTTCATTTGCCTGTCATGACTTTATTATTCAACTATATTTTCTTATTATCTCTCATTTACCTTGTAGACTAATAAGTATCCCAGACATTTTACTTGAGGTGATTATACATTGAAATTATGTCGTTTATTACAAGAAATTTAGTGTCTTTGGTGTCCTATTTATTTCCTTTCTTAATTTGGATTTATTACTTTGGATGTCTGCAGCTGAGCTATGATTCTGAGATTTAATTTCATTTATATGTGGGATACAATCTATGCTTTATAAATAGATATTAAATACTCTTCAATAAAAAGATATCTTATTAACTTTTTCTCTCTAGTAATATTTTAAATGAGAGCAAGTCAAATAAATTTTCTAAATCTTCACGTTTTTCTTTTCATTGAATTAATGCATTGAAATTTCCCAAGAAACATCAGGTACTACAGTATCCCTTTCATTTTATAAATGTATAATGTTAATGAGCTTCTACCATTTGAAAATTCCAAAAGAATCCATTACAAAATTAGGACATTAAACAAATCTTTGGACGTTTCTCCATTAGAGTATTCATGCCGAAGTAATATCCCATACTTTACCTCTGGCCACTGTTTAGTTAGGAAATCAGAAGTTTCATTATATGAACCTCCTGATAGATACTTGGAAGAATTGCAACACAGTTCTCTGATATTTAGAAATATCCCTTTTCCTGCCCACGTTTTGCAAAGACATAATAGCTTGGCGAGTGCCCTGGGAATTTTTAAAAATCATCAGTGAGTGAGGAGAAATGCAGACATGTTGGCAAATCTTTTCTTTTTCTTTATGGATCTCACATTTGCTTCGGCCCTTTTTGCTATCATATATGCTGCTTTTTTAATAGCAGCTGCAAGCATTTTCATCTCAGCTCTTTTCTTTATTTGTAAGACAGAGAACGAAGAAAACTCTGCCTTCAACAAGGAGGACAGAATCTGGGTAATGAATCCTGATGCTGCCGGGAAATCATTTGCAGGAGACGTAGAGGAAGTTCGTTCCAGGATCCTGCCAGTCCATTTTCCAGTTACAATTCAAGGAGCCTTTTTCCCCAAGAAGAGTGAATATTTCCTGTAAAGAGCAAAGTCCTCTGTGGAGGAAGAAAGATGTGGGAAGACTGGTCAGAATGCTGTACCCAAACCCAAATGAGACTACTTTTTAAGGTGAGGAGTGTGAAAGGTTCTGTTTTTATACTACCTGTTGTCGATAGATAAGGTAAGTAAGTTGCAGGCATTGGGTGAGTAAAACAAACGCTTTTATCTGTTTTTATTCTGAAATGTTTCATAGCCTCTATTAGGTCTGTTATGTTTTCTGATGAGACTCCCACGAATCCCTCAAATCAGCACTTCATACTTATTTTCTCCCCAGTCATTGGACAGACACAAGTCAAAAGCTGTTTAAAGTTTAATTTCACTCTGACTGGAGCAATTGTACAGCGAGTAGGGTGTTTGCCTTGCACGCTGCCTAACCGAGTTCAGTCCCCAGCACCCGAAAAGAGTCCCACCGCCTAGCAGGAGTCATTCCTGAACTGGTGACGAAGTAAACTCTTAGTATCCCTGGGTGTAACCCAAAACCACCACCACCACCAAAAAAAAAAGAAGAAGAAGAAGAAGAAGAAGAAGAAGAAAGGTCTGATCCAAGAGAGAGTATGATAGTATGATATTCTTGGCATGAGTGCATTTTCCCTTTTGGTTCCAAATCGTGAAAGTTTTCAGTAGTTGTTCTTAAATGGACAGTAAATTTTCAAAACAGCTTTGGATCAGTATGCTTATCTGACATGGTAGAATGGATACTAATTTCTGTTTAGTTTGGTGTCCTGTGAACTCTGGAGGAAAAATCATAAGAGAAAATTTTTTCAGGGGTCATGGTCACAGTCCTCCCGTTGTTCATCGATTTGCTCAAGCGGGCCCAGTAACATCTCCATCATGAGACTTGTTGTTCAGGGAGGTCTGAAAATAATTCTTTCACCCCTGATATTAGACTTCTTTGGAATTATCTGGTTTGTTGCTCTTTTTCTTTGCTTTGGTCCAGGAGAAGCAGATATAGAAGTTTTGTCTTGGTTTTGTCTAATAATGACCAACATAAGTACCCTGTGTTTGAGTTTTTAATGACATAAATATTTATATTCTATATTATGTAATGCTTTCTCAGGAATAACATCTGGTGATTTTTCAGAAGACTCCGGTAAACTGATTCTATTTTAATTACTGCAATTAATCTTAAATTTGGGTCTTGTCCTAATATTCAACTTCATTTCCTTCTAGAAATATACATATATTAAATTTTTAACGATTTCTTTCTAACAAGCTGAAAAATCATTTTGGTCTCTATATAAAATTTTAAATGAATCATCTGTTGAAAAATATTTTTAAATAAACTGTTTACAAAAATAATAAACATAGAAAATCATAGTATAAAAGGGAAAATGATAAGCTTACTTCCATGGACAATAAGTAACAAAATTTTTAATAGATCTTAGGATTTGTCACCCCAAGTAAGGAAAAAATAAATTGATAGTTATGTGAAGTGATGGATATATTATCTTCATTCACAATGAATATATATCAAAATTTTTTTTTCACTTAAACAATGTGTGATTTATATATCATTTATTAGTATTATATACTATACTATTACATAGAATTGTATTATTTATTACCCATATCTATAGCACTGTAGCACTGTCCTCCCATTGTTCATTGACCCATATCATATTATATAATTATATAACATTTATAATTCATATAGCACAGCGGATAGGGCGTTCGCCTTACACGCAGCCAACATGGCCGACCCGAGTTCGATTCCTCCGCTCCTCTCGGAGAGCCCGGCAAGCTACCGAGAGTATTCGATATGCCAGACACAGTAACAACAAAGTCTCCAACGGAGACGTTACTGGGCCCACTCGAGCAAATCGATATATGTCCAAACCCCCAAGCTGTAGACTTTACATAAAACTTATAAACAATGAGTTAAAAATTAGGGAAAACTGATCAAAGATTAAAATCAAGGAGTGAGAGAAATAGTTCAACAAATTATAGAACATAATTTGTACTCAGGGTGCCGAGGTTTAGTACCCAGCATCACATGGTTTCCCAAAAGTTGTCAGGAGTAATTCCCAAATAGTGAATCAGGAATAGACCCTGTGAACTGCTAGGTATGACCCCAAAATCAAAACGGCAAAAACTAAAATTTAATAAAGCACAAAGAAAAAATAATTAGATGTTTAGAAATTAATAAATCATCTTTAAAATGATGATGTGATCCTTGTATCAATCGTAGGGCTTGTTTAAGAGTACAAAAACTGCTCAAGGAAGAAATTGATAGCTTTGGTTGAATGGGTATTGATTACAGTAAAGAACCTAAAAAGAATTCTCCTTTCAATAGTTTCCAACTTTGTGCAAAGTTGTAGAGGAGGTGATTTAGCTGACCTATAGACCACCTGCTTGGAATTTATATTTTCAGAGACATTACTTTGTGAAGTTTTTTCCCAAAATTCTAATAAAAACTTCAATATGCAAATATCATGGAAGAATTATACAGAATATGATTCTCTCAAGTCTTAATTTGCTCATGAACATAACTAGAAGATGAAAAAGCAGGATCAGGCATAATTTATGTAAATTTAGAATCAGAGTGGGCAAAAGAAGAGGTCCTTATACGAGGTATTGCCTTCTCAGAGATATTAGAAGGACAGGAAGGAGAGAAATTCTGGACAGAGGAAAAGGGCATTGGGTGTGATAAAACAGAAGGCTACTAAGCAAATATACAATTCTGCTTTGCATAATCTTGTGGCTACCTGATAACTCTCTACATTCAGTGCAAAAATTCAGAAAAATGAATCACTTTGTACCCCAAGGAAGATTTCTTGCAGTCTTTGCCATTTGTCCTACGTCTGTCTTATCTCCCACTTATCTTCCTGAAAAAAATTCCTTAAATTTTATTTTATACAACGTGGTTTATAACACTGTTAATGGTAGGGTTTCATGCATAAAGCATTCTAGCATTATACACTCCACTAGAGTGCCCACTTCTTTCAGGGTCCCCCTTACCCAATTTACTCCACTGAGGTAGGCTTTCTACTGAAGACCACTCCTATTTCTATAGCCTTTAGGCATTTGCTATTCCCCTATGATACTTTTATTTATATCTCACGTGAGAGATTATTCTGTCTGTCTTCCTTCTGATTAACTTAGCATGATACGCATCAGATCCATCCATGTAGCCGCAAATTGCCTGATTTCATCTTTTCTTATAGTCAGGTAGTATTCATTTGTGTCCCAGTCATTCTTTTTAACTTTACTTAGACATTGTGATTTACAATGCTGTTCATAATACAGTTGGTCCAGGCCTTCAATATTCCAACACCAATCTCACCACCAGTGTGACCTACTCTCCACTAATGTCCCCAGTTTCCCATCCGCCCTCTAAATCTTCCTTCTTATCAGGCACTTAATATGGCTTGATACAACACAGACTAAAACATAAAATTACTCATGCATTAATAATTTCCTTTGTGGTGGTGGTTGTTGCTGGGATAGATGGAGTGGCACATACATGCTGACTTCGAGGCTGCACATGTCTACTGGATCTCAAAGGTTGCACACATTAGCTATGATGTCAGCACACATGGTTGTCCTGCTCATTACTTAAATTACACACACTGGAATGTCCCACCCACTGCCCAACCCTGACCCCTTAGCAGGTACAAAAGAATATACCTTATATTAATGTTACTGTCACTGTCACTGTCCTTCCATTGTTCATTGATTTGCTCAAGCGGGCCCAGTAATGTCTCCATTGTGAGACTTGTTACTGTGTTTGGCATATCGAAGATGTCATGGGTTGCTTGCCAGACTTTGCCGTGCGGGTGAGATACTCTCGGTAGCTTGCCCGGTTCTTCGAGAGGGGCGGAGGAATCGAACTGGGGCTGGCCATGTTGGCTGAGTGCAAGGCAAATGCCCTACCCACTGTGCTATCACTCCAGTCCATGGTTAGACTAGCAGGGATAGTTACGAAAAGGGCTTATCAGAAAATAGATCAAGAGGAGTCAATTTGTGATTGTTATATCTCACAGTAGCATTACTAAAGTTGTCTGAGGATTTATCAAGCTGGCTGGTGCCAGCCAGCCTTCCATATTATTGTTTTTGCTCACTGAGCTTGGTGGTCTTCTGTGCAACTCTCCCATCAAATTTTCAGCCCAGTGTTCCTACTGGGCTGTCAGTGCTATGAAATTTGGAGGTGTTGCATGGCCACATACTGCTTCTTGAGCTGGAATGATTTGGTGGCTTGGTAGCTTAATGAGATTCAATTGTGGAGCTGAGCCATTTCTATGCCAGAAAATGTCTGCTATGTGTGGGGACTGCTGGACCTTCTGGAAAGAGGTATGGTGGGGCGAATGTGCCTGAACCCATTCTCTAAAGGCCCCAGAGCCCTCAGCTTGGCCTTCCTGAGAGATTGTTACTTGGTACTCTTTTCCCCAGTCATTGTTAATGTAAAGGATGAGGGTAAAGCTTTGATGAGAAAAAAATCAAGAGGCTAGAGGGATGGTGGATATATAGTATAAGGGGTAAAGTACTGGTATTGCATGCAAAGTCAAGAATATAAGACCAAGAGGTGTCCCTGAGCACCTCCAGGTGTGGCCCCCAAAAAAACAAATACAAAAAAGAGAGAAATAAAAAAATCAAAAGTGCTTTATATTTAGACTATCTTTTGAGGTTTGCTATCAGCCTTCTCTATAATCCTGCTTTAACAGCTGCCTTTAGAGACCCAGCTGGTCCTATTCAGGATTTAGCCTTGCAAACTTTATTAGGTTTTTCCAGTCCTTTGAAATATATTTTTTATCCCAAATTTTGGATTGTCTCATAGATTGTCTATGGAGATCCAAAAAATTTGAATTTAGTTTTGCTAAAATCTAATTTTTAGTAAGAATTGATTTATAAGACACATCATTTACCAGTGAATTAATGGAGACTCCTTTCAACTAGAATATATGAACAGCCTTACAAGTCAAAAGAAACTTGAAAATCATTCGGTTGCCCTTCTCATCCAATTGAGAAATATTTTCAAAGTATCTTTGAAAGATGGTTATCTAACTTCTGCTTGAGGACAAAGATGGTTATCTAACTTCTGCTGAGACATAAAAGGCAGCCTTAAAAATTGTTAAAAGCATAATACCTAATGGCAAATCTGAATCCCTATACCTTCTCATCCCTTTATCTTAGTTTTGCTCATAATAAACAGCACATAAAATAACTGACAAGTACAATCATTTCTCTTGATTCATGGATTCTGAGAAAGAGAAAGAGAGAGAGAAGTTTTTATTCTTACATATTTTTGCTTGCTTTTTAGACTAATTGATCAAAGCTACTCTTTACCATTGAAAACAGGCCCATTTAAGATAATAACTCCTAAGATAAATCTAGTATTCATCACATATGCTATAGAGGATTCTTGAATTTGTATTCTCTGACTTCTGGCACATATTTGTTAATCAGTAATTTTGAAATTCATTCTTCAACGCTTTCCAAAATCTGGAATATTGCCAATTTGCACTCAAGAATGGCATTTTACTAGTGCTTTCAAAGTATTAAAATGTAATTCTAAAGTACTGACCCAAATTCGCAGCACATCCAACATTTAATTCAACCCCACATGACTCTCACATATGTCCAATAATATTACAGTGGATGTTGTTCTTTAGACAGTCAGATAAATTAAAACACTTTGGGAAATAGTTGATCTTGTCAATAGTATTTTGGTACACGTGACTGCAGAAACAGAAATATGTAGAGTATTGGGTTATGCATTTTTTTAATAAAATAAGCCCTTTTCTAGCAAAGGTGGCTGTGAGTAGAAAAACATGGAAAAAAGCCCCACCCTTTCTGGTGAAAGTGGAACTAGCTAACATAGACCTTAAGCTAGTAGGGACAGGTCTGGCAAAGATCCCAGTGTGTTATTGCTACACTTGGAGATGTTACAGTGCTTGAAACAAAAGATTTTCTGTCTTTATGCATGACTGAGTGACAGTGAGATTGTATGATCCACAAGAAAAAAAGAAACCCAAGTCCTGGAATGGAGAATGTCCCTTTTTTGTTTCTGCTTCTGGTTTCATTCCGAGACATATAGATGGTTTTGGATCTGAAAATCCCATTAGGCTCTTGATCACATCATATAAGTAGAAGTTTATTAAGACATATTGCTGCCTCTTGGGGTCATTTAGATTTTTCCATCTGAAAAGAATTCTTTAGGAAGACTCCTGAAACATTAAGGTTTTGTTTTGTTTTTCTTTTTCGGTCACACCTCCGATGCACACTCCTGGCTCTAGAACTCAGGAATTACCCCTGGTGGCGGTGGGGGACCATATGGGATGCTGGGAATTGAACCCGGGTTGGCCGTGTGCAAGGCAAATGCCCTACCTGCTATGCTATTGCTCCAGTGCCAAAACATTAAATTTTACATAACAGAATGAGTTCAAAAATATGAAACTTTATCAGTAAAGACTATAAATTAGAGATTTTTCAGCATTTCTCATGGAGTAATTTTTTAATTTCCCATTATTTATTATGTCCCCTTTGTAACACCTGTTCACAATTAAATGCTGACATCACATACACACACATTCTGGTTATAAAGTATTTCATTAGTTCGGACAGGTTTTCCAGACTTCTAGTCTCACATAATTTTGTTGTATCTACAAATAAGACATCTCTTTTGTACTCAATACTCGTCATTTAGATCATTTTTCTTGCAGAAACTCATGTTTATTCACAAAAGGAATACATGAGGTTAATAGTGTTATATTCACTTTCAAACCCATATTTCACTATTTTTAACTTAGATTAGAGTAATATTCTTTGGTACTCATTGTAGCACACTGCTTGGCTTAATTGGTACTTTGACTTCAAAAATGTTTCAATGTTGGAGGTGGGAGAGATAATACAAAGGATAAGACATTTTTCTTTTGAGTGACCAACCTTGGTTCCAACCCCCTGCATATGGTTCCCCTGAGCAATGTCAGAATATAATTCTTGAGCACTGAGACAGAAGTAATCTGAGCATGGCTATCTTTGTTTTCCAAACAGAAACAAACAAAAACAAAAACAAAAGCAAAAGTATCCATATTTCAATTTCAAAGTGTTCATACAATAAAATGAATTAGAAACCTTGAGGTAATCAACTAAACACAATTCAGGGCCAGGAGATAACTAGCTGAAAGGGTGATTATGTACAGCTTTGCTCCCCTCCACGTGGTCCTTGTGCACGGAACTGAGAGTAACCCCTGAGCACTGCTGGGTGGGACACAACCCCACTCAACATATGCTATAGAAAAAATAAAAGAAGACTTCATACTTTTTTAAAAGTGTGAACTTTGATAAAACCTGGATTTGGGGCCATGAGATATTACTGTTTAGAACACATGGCTAGAGGGTGTAAAAAGCAAGGTTGGCTTCCCAGCCCCCCAGGGTACCTGGTGCACGGCTGACTATGAACCTGGAGACGGCCCCTTCCGCAGACTTCTGGGTGGCTAGAGTATCCCCAGTATTGCAAAACCCAGGCAGCAACATAGCATCAGGTCCTTGTGCTGGGAGAAGAGATCGCGAGGTTCTCAGATCTCCTGAGCACCATCTGGGAAGCCCTCAAAATAATTTCCAAGTCAAAAATAAGTAAGGTAAAGGTAAAGGCCCTCCCGTTGATCATCGATTTGCTCGAGCGGGCCCAGTAATGTCTCCATTGTGAGACTTTGTTGTTACTGTGTCTGGCATATCGAATATTCTCGGTAGCTTGCCGGGCTCTCTGAGACGGGCGGAGGAATCGAACTCGGTATGTCAATATTAATTTTATTCATTTTAATATTTGGTACTTAAGTGAGAAATTTACTTCACATAGTCTAATTTTCATTATAAGTCTCCGTTGTGGCTTAGAAGACAAACTTTTCTAAAAGTAAATGCAGCATTTAGCAGTGGTTTCTTTTTTTTCTTTTTCCTTTATTTTTATTAGTGAAAAACCATGAAGTACACTTATATACTTACAAATTTTTGTGCTTGGATTTCAGTTATACAATGATCAAGTACCCATTCCTCCACCAGCGCCCATCCTCCACCACCACGGGTTCCAGCATCCCTCCCACCCCCCATGCCTCCCATCCCACCCTGCCTCTGTGGCAGGGCATTCCCTACTGTTCTCTCTCTCTCCTTTTGGGTCCTGTGGTTTGCAAGAGAGACATTGAGTGGCAATCATGTTTGGTCTATAGTCTACTTTCAGCATGCTTCTCCCACACTGGGAGGATCCTCCCAACACCCTTTATTTGGTGCTCTCTTCTCTATCTTAGCTTCCTTTTCCCCTAGCACATGTGGCTGGCCTCCAAGTCATGGAGGAAAATTCCTGGTGCTAATCTCGGCCACTCCTGGGTGTTAGTCTCCCATTTTGTTTCTTTATGTTCCCCAGATGAATGCAATCTTTCTGTGTCTATCCCGCTCTTTCTGACTCATTTTGCTTAGCATGATACTTTCCATGTCGTACCACTTGTATGTGAATTTCATGACTTCATCTTTTCTAACAGCTACATAGTACTCCATTGTGTAAATGTACCAAAGTTTCTTTAACCAGTCATCTGTTCTCGGGCACTCAGGTTTTTTCCAGATTCTGGCTATTGTAAAGAATGCTAGCAGCGGTTTCTTAAATATGGCATCAAAAATTCAGAAAAAAAATATTAATTGAACTACATCAAAATTTCAGTGTGCATCAAGAATATGATAAAGACTAAAATAGAAAATCAGAGCATAGGGCACCATACTTGCAAATCATGTATATGAGAGAAAGTATTGATATTTAAAATATATAAAAAACTAAGAAAAAAATCAAAAAATATTATTTTAAAAATGGGCAAAGGTCTTGAAAATATTTTTCTCCAAAGAAAATGTTCACTGTCACTGTCACTGTCCTCCCATTGTTCATCGATTTGCTCGAGTGGGCCCAGTAACGTCTCTGCTGTGACACTTGTTACTGTGTTTGGCAGATCAAGTACGTCACGGATAGCTTGCCAGGTTTTGCCATTCGGGAGAGATACTCTCGGTAGCTTGCCGGGCTCTCTGAGAGGGGCGGAGGAATTGAACCTGGGTCGGCCAGGTCGGCTGCGTGCAAGGCGAACACCCTACTGTCTGTGCTATCACTCCAGCCCAAGAAAATGTTCAAATAGTCAATATGCATTGGAAACTATGCATGATCATGAGGAAAATGCAAATCAATACTACTACAATAGCACTTTCACATTGTAGCACTGTAGCACTATCCTCCCGTTGTTCATTGATTTGTTCAAGTGGGCACTAGTAATGTTTCCATTGTGAGACTTGTTGTTACTGTTTTTGGCATATAGAATATGCCATGAATAGCTTGCCAGGCTCTGCCATACGGGCAGGATACTCTTGGTAGCCTATCAGCTCTCTGAGAGGGACAGAGGATTTGAACCTGAGTCAACCATGTGAAAGGCAAATGCCCCAACTGCTGTGTTATTTTTTAAATGAAAATATGTGTTAATGCATTGTTGGAGGGAATTTAAAATGTTAAAAATAATTATAGAAAAAGGTATAATTATTTTTAAAATTTTAAAAATAGAATAACCATATGAAATTCCGCTTCAAGGTACATACCCAAACGTATTGAAAACATTGTTTTGAAGAGTATTTGTACACCTGTATTCCTGTCAGTATTGATTACAATAACTTAGAGCTATGGTTTACAATAACTCTAACTTAGAAGCAATTGACGTGCCCACTGATATATGGATAAGCAAGATAAAGTGTATGCAATGAAATAAGGTTCAGCTCTAAAAAGGAAGGACAATATTACATATGATACATGTGTAAAACTTTGTGACATTGTTATATCAACTAATCTGCCCACAAAAGAACAAATACTAAGTAATTTTCTGAAGTTCCTAGAGTTGTCAAACTCATAGAGGCAGAAAGTAGAATGGTGGTTTCCAAGGATCTGTGGTGATGAAGTGGAGAATTACCGGTTAATATTTCAGGTTGCCATGATTAAAAGTGTTCTATGGATAGATGATATTATAGTAACACAAAAATTTTACTGCACTTAATGACATAGAACTGTAAACTTAAAAGTGCAATTTACATGCTCTACATCATTAATCATCAGGGAGATGCAGATCAAAACCACAATGAGATACCATCTCACACCTCAGAGACTGGCCCACATTCAAAAGAACAAAAGCAACCAATGCTGGCGCGGATGTGGCGAGAAAGGGACACTCCTTCACTGTTGGTGGGAATGTCCACTGGTTCAGCCCTTCTGGAAAACAGTATGGATGATTCTCAAAAAATTAGAAATTGAGCTCCCATTTGACCCAGCAATACCACTCCTGGGAATATATCCCAGAGAGGCAAAAATGTATAGTCGAAGTAACATCTGCACTTGTTTGTTCATTGCAGCACTCTTTACAATAGCCAGAAACTGGAAGAAACCTGAGTGCACAAGAACAGATAACTGGTTAAAGAAACTTTGGTACATCTACACAATGGAGTACTATGTAGCTGTTAGAAAAGATGAAGTCATGAAATTTACATACAAGTGGTACAATATGGAAAGTATCATGCTAAGCGAAATGAGTGAGAAAGAGAGGGATAGACATAGAAAGATTGCATTCATCTGGGGGATATAAAGTAAGAAAATATGAGATTAATACCCAAGAATAGCTGAGATCAGCACCAGGAGGATTACTCCATAACTTAGAGGCCAGCTGGGTATCCTAGAGGAAAGGGCAGTTCAGATAGAGAAGGGAGCACCAAATAAAGGATGTTTGGAGGATCCTCCCAGGAGGGGAGATGCATGTCGAAAGTAGACTATGGACTGAACATGTTTGCCACTCAATGCCTCTTTTGTAGACCACAACACCCAAAAGGAGAGAGAGAACACAGGGGATTGCCCTGCCACAGAGGCAGGGGGGGATGGGGGGTGAGGCTGGGGGGATATTATCCATGGTGGTGGAAAATGGGCACTGGTGGAGGGATGGGTATCTGATCATTGTATAATCGAAACCCAAGCACAAAAAATTGTAAATCTACAACTGTACCTCATGGTATTTCACTAATAAAAAAAAGTGCAATTTACAGTAACATGGATGGAACTAGAGAATAACATGCTGACTCAAAAGGAAATGAAGTGAAATGAGCTCTCGCATATGTGGGACTTAAAGATACACATCTCAAGGTAACAACAAATGTCCAAAGGCACATAATAAAATCACAGTTCTACACAGTTGAGTTGGGAAAGGTGTGGTGTGGGAGGGAGAGGTGTGAAGGTTCCTGGGAGAAGATGTGGGTATACTGGTGATGACCACTTGATCACTTGATCACTTGACATCCCGTTACTCATCAATTTGCTCTAGTGGGCGCCAGTAACGTCTCCATTTGTCTGTCGTGTGCTAGTGTGGTCTAATGGCGTCTGCTCGCTCCAGGAACACAAAGAGCCCCAAACCGATCATTCAGGATCTTGACAAAGAAGTCTGACCATCTCGTAGGTGGGCGGTCACGCAATCTTTTGATGTCCCATAGAATCCAATCCAGCAGCCGTCTCTAAATCACATTACATGTCAGCCCATCTGATATTCAACACCTTGGCAGATGAGACAGCGTCCCGTCCCTGATTCTTGATCGACAACAGAGGTCGAAACTCCAGATTCCTTCTTTCACTTGAGTGAAGTGTGATACTCCAAGCATAGCTCTTTTGTTCCTCTTTGGGAGATCCGAATAGCGTTCTCATCCTGTTTTCATAGGGCCCAGGTCTCTGAGGCGTACGTTAATGCAGGAAGAATAGTGGAATCAAAGAGATGTGCCCAGAGCCAGAGGTTCTTTGTCCTCTTAGCTATTTCTTAGACGCTCTTGAAGGTGTTCCAAACCACTCTCTTCCTCCTGCACAACTCAGGTGCCAGGTAATTCAACATGTTGACTTATTGACCTAGGTACACATAACTGTTGAATTCGGAGATGTTCATTACATTGAGAGTGAATGGAACATCAGGAAAGAGACCATTTCTCATAAACATTGTCTTCATGAGATTCAGCTGTAGTCCAAACTTTCCACACTCACAGTCGAATTCAACCAGCATTTGTCGAATGGTGGTCGAATTGCTTGGCTAATGTTTAGTGTTATTAGAATGATGTCATCAGTGAAGCAGTAAAGAAGTGAACAGCACCCGGCCCAGACAAGGTCAGACTCGAACACTTGAAGAACCTGCCGTCAGTACTCATCAGTACACTGGCTCAGCTCTTCACATGCTACCTGTCTGAATGCAAGGTTCCATCCCAATGGAAAACCAGCAGGACTGTGCTACTGTACAAGAAGGGAGACATCCATGACATTGGCAACTATCGCCTGATCTTCTTGTTGTCTATTGTCTACAAGCTGTTCACTTGAGTCAACCTGAATAGGATTGGCAGAACACTTATATGAAGGACAACCATGCCAGCAAGCCGGGTTCCGCAAAGGATTCTGCATGATCAACTATCACGGTCACGGTCATGGTCCTCCCGTTGTTCATGGATTTGCTCGAGTGGGCCCAGTAACGTATCCATTGTGACACTTGTTACTGTGTTTGGCATATCGAATACGTCACGGGGATCTTGCCAGGCTTTGCCGTGCGGGCAAGATACTCTCGGTAGTTAAAGATGCTGCTCTGTCTAACATTCATTGATTTAAAGAAGGTCTTTGATTCTGTTGAGATGAAAGTGGTCATCAAAGCCCTAGCCAAACAGGGCGTTCAAACTCAATACATCAGGATCCTCTGTGAGCTGTATTACAGATTCACTACCAGGATCTCACTATTCTACAAGGAAGTGATCATACATGTCAAGAGAGGGGTTCGGCAGGATGATACCATTTCACTGAAACTCTTCAGTGCCACCCTCGAGAACGTCATGCGACGACTGGAATGGGAAGGAATGGGAGTGAAGATAGATGGTAAGCAACTACACCACCTCCACTTCGCACTAGTGATGAGCATATTGAAATTATGTGCATGGGAAATCATTGTTAATAGATTTCAAAACTATAGATCTTGATAAAATTAGATATTAGAATAACTATTATTAGTTCACAATGTACTTGATAAAAAATAATGGTTAGAATGTAATTTTTATATTCTATTTCTCAGGATTGTACGGTGGGGAGGGCAC
This sequence comes from Sorex fumeus, assembly GCF_029834395.1. Classification (NCBI taxonomy): domain Eukaryota; kingdom Metazoa; phylum Chordata; class Mammalia; order Eulipotyphla; family Soricidae; genus Sorex; species Sorex fumeus. The sequence goes on from NW_026606101.1 coordinate 27,411,246, forward strand.
GTGCCTAGAACATGGATATCCCAGGTTCGATCCCAATATTCCAGATGGTTCCCTGAGTACCACTAGCAGTAGTTCCTGAGTGCAGAGCAGGAATAACCTCATTGCCAGTGACCCCCAAAAAACAATTTATAGAGGAGAGAAGTAAGATAATCGCACTTCTGGAAAAATTTGATGATTATATTTTTTATGTGTAGCACTGTAGCACTGTCCTCCCGTTGTTCATTGATTTGCTCGAGTGGGCCAAGTAATGTCTCCATCATGAGACTTGTTGTTGCTGTGTTTGGCATATCAAATACATCACAGGGAGCTTGTCAGGCTTTGTCATGCAAGTGAGAGATATTCTCAGTAGCTTGCCGGGCTCTCCGAGAGGGGCAGAGGAACTGAACCTGGGCCAACTCAGTTGGCCGCGTGCAAAGCAAATGCCCTACTCACTGTGCCATTGCTCCAAAATAATATACAAAGAACAATATTTTTTAAAAATCTGGGTAATAAAAATTAGGTTCTAAAGAAGGATATGATTCGTGAGGGGATTTTGTATAAGTAAACTTATCAGATGACATGGTTTTAAATCTTTCTCATAAAACATATGCACCCTATATCAACTCTGACTGTGTTACTAAAATCATCCAGAATGGTTTTATTTAAATAACAACATTTTAATAGGAGTCTTAAAAATACCACAGGTTATCATGAATCATGGCCAGAACTAAAAAGGATTATTCCTGACTCTCCATCATTGAAATGTTTATTAGTTGGTGATCATTTATTTTGTTCTTGATATTAATAACTATTAATATCCCCTCCTTTAATTTTATATAACTCCATGGAATTTTAAGAATTTAATATTGGTAATGCCCATTATTTGCCAATGCCCATCACAGAAACCTACAAATAAATAGTTGGGATAAAAAAATTCATCACAGGGCCTCTACTACCACATAGATTAGGTTTGCTCTCAGTCTTTAATGAAATGAATCATTAATTCACTTGATGTCCAGATGTAGATAGCCTTAGGAAGACTCATATCAATGAACTGAAGGCATATTTCATTTATCACCAATGAAGCCTTCTATCAAAAAAAAGTTCAAAGAAAGGAAAACAAAAATTATTTTCAGAACATTTAATGTATGATTGTTCTTATACAAGAACTAGGTAACAACCTTATTTCCACCCCATTTCCAGAGATTCCAGTCATTATTTCCTTTGAAAATTATGCAATACATTTTGACATAGTATTTCACAGAAATATTTCACAGAAAAAAACCAAGCTCCAGGAAGAGAATAAGGCAGAATCTCCTGCCCCCAACCTGGCTGTCTCACCGGGGCCCCTGGGAGGAGGGCAGATTGAGTTTCCCTCTCTGCCCCAAGCAGAGCCCCAACATTTGAAGACCTCCAGTACCCACCCAAAGTCATGCTGAGACCACTCCACACGCTTGGACGAGGAACCGGCAGAGGAACCCAGGTGTGCGGGACCCGGACTGTGATCCCAAGCCTGCTCGGATTGGTACTGGGTCTCCTCCCCCCAGTTCCCCCACCTTACAGTAGCTAGACAGTTACACCCACCAACTGCTGTGTAACCCCATTAATGGCCAGGATCCAGAGATCTAAAACCAAGCTCCTGTGAGACCTCTTATTCTCTAGATCTCACTCTCAGAGTACCCGACAGGCTACTGAGAGTATCATACCCGCCTATATATATGCCCGTATAGGAACACCTGTAAAGGTGATTAGAGGCTGCCCCAAAAGCCTCCATCCATCTCGGAGAGCCCGGCAAGCTACCGAGAGTATTCCGCCTGCACAGCAGAGCCTGACAAGCTACCCGTGGCATACTTGATCTGTCAAAACCAGTAACAATGAATGGTCCTCATTCCCCTAACCCTGAAGGAGCCCCAATATGTCATCAGGCTACACTTGCACGTGACAGGGACGAAAGGAGACATTATTGGGAACGCTCAAGTGAATTGAAGATTCAGTTCAATTCACTTCAATTGAATATACCTTTACAGTCAGACATATAGGCGGGTATGATACTCTCAGTAGCCTGTTGGGTTCACTGAGAGAGAGAACTAAAAAATAAGAGGTCACACAGGAGCTTGGTTTTAGAGTCTCTGGATCCTGGCCATTGATGGGGTTACACGGCAGTTGGTGGGTATAACTGTCTAGCTACTGGAAGGTTGGGGAGCTGAGTGGAGGAGGCCCAGTCCCGAACCGAGCAGGCTTGGAGATCTCAGCCCGGGGTCCTGCACGCCTGGGTTTCTCTGTCGGTTCCTTGTCCAAGCATGTGGAGAGTGGTCTCAGCATGACTTTGGCTGGGTACTGGAGGTCTTCAGATGTCGGAGCTCTGCTCAGGGCGGAGAGGGAAACTCAACCTGCCTTCCTCCAAGGAGCCCCAGTGAGGACAGGCCCTTTTAAATTATTAAAAGTACTAAATAATTGCAAAAACTCTTTAACTTTACACATAAGTTTTTTAAGTTCTTTAATAAAAAAATTAAAAGTATATGTAAACATCTAAATATATAAATAAATATAATATTCCAGGTACCAATTATTTTGTCTCAGCTTCAGAGCTTGACTAAGTCAAATTTCTTTGTAGCATTATTATTTCATGCTATGATCAGTCTTGGCAAGTCCACTTGGATCAATTTAGATATTTCTTTTAAAACAATGTTAATGTTTATGAAGTAGGCCAAGCTTATACAAATATGTTTTAAAAGGCTTATATTTCTTAAGGCTATGACCTTTCACCAGGTTAAAAAAAACAACCTTATTTAACTGTTGAGAGATTATAGAATGAGAAAAACACCATCAGGCATTACATTTTGTGGTATCATGGAACTGAGTTAATATACTCACAAATATCAGATACATAAATTAATCATTCAGAGAAAGAAAAATTCTTGGAATTAATATGACCATAATTGACTCTCTAAGTATCATATAAAAATCCATCTTTCTTAAATGATCCCAGTTTTTATAAACATCAACATATCTTTAAAAAAAATTTTAATTTTAAGAGAATATTTAGGAAAAACCTTAAATGTTTCCATCTTTCTACCTGCTAAAGAATCTTGCCGTTTGGATGCTACTATGTAAATATTTCAAAATTCCCAGAGTTGAGACAATCTTAGGCCTCCCAACTGGAAGTGCTGCTATTGGGACATCAAATGACACATGATAAGAAACTCTAAATAAATTGTTGCATAATAGACTTCAACCTGCTTTTGAAGATGATGAACTAGTGTTTCTTTTTTATCATGAGTACTTAAGACCCTAAAGAAACCTTGAAAGCTCTAGGAGAAGTATCTACATTTAAAAATTAACTCCAGGCTGTAATAGGAAATATAAATTGTCTTGTCTGAATTCACCTCCTCATGCTATTTGTAATGTAGATTGCAACATGTCCCAGCAGTAGGTGGCAGTGTTTATTTTTCCCACCAAAGGGCTCTGGGCTGGCCTGGGAATTGGGATGGGGATGGGAATCCACTTAGTGGAAAGAAAGGTGAGAGAAGTGAGAGTGAGCCAACCCTGCCTGAGTGACAAAGACCTGAAACACACACACACACACACACACACACACACACACACACACACACACACACACACACACGTCCTGTCCCAAACCTTGTAAATAAGGCACCCATCCCCCTACCCTCTTGCAAGATTTATAAAACCTCTTATCTGACCCACACCTGACCAGAGAACCACAGGTAAACGAGTCTCTAAGTCTCGCCAACCCACCAGTTTTTGAGCAGCAACACCTATTTAGTATTCTTAGCTGCTGTGCTGCACCTTTGAGCTGCTTTAACTCACATTGAAATGCAGTTTTTTTTTTTTCAAAAGACCTTTGTGGGGGTTGGTGCTGGGGCTTAGCAGTAGAGTACTTACCTTGCTCGTGGGAGGCCCTGGGCTTGGATTCTTCGCACTGTCTAAAAAAAGAATGAAAGAAATCGAAAGATTACAGTGGTTTTTATTTATTTTTTTACTCCCCACAGAGATTATCTTCATAAAAGGTTTGTTCAAACTCACATCACTTCTAAGGTTTTGAGGATTCAGTGCCTTAAGCATGGCTTCACAGAAACTCCTGTGTAATGTCTTTTTGGCCTTTACATACCTAAGGTTATTATTAGCCTGGTTCTTTCACTGACAAAGAGTAGCTAAATCACTAAAATCTGGAAAAATCAAATTCTAGTAAATCTAGTAAAATAAATATTGGTTTGCATAATTAAAGGCTGGTTCAGTTGTATTCATGGTACCAAAAGCTGGTGAAAGATTAAAATGTAAAAACCATCCATTTTTTTCCTCTCAAAACTCTCAATTCATCATAGATAGAACAATGAGAAAAATGAGAAAAAAAATACATGTACAAAACCACAAATGATGTAAAGAAGTACAGAGAAGATAAACTTAAAGAATAAATTCAGACCAGAAAAAATTAGTAAGTTGATATTTATTAATATCAGATAAGTTCAGTTTTAAGATAAAGGTTTAGGCAAGAAAAAATACATAAAAAGTAATTCACGACAAAAATTAAATAATTGAAGAAAAATTTTTATTATCTAGTAAATTACATAACAAAATTCACCATAATCTGTAAGAAATTCCAAGAAAGTATATAGGTATCTAAGACTGAAATGTTCAACAAAATAATTGAACAAAGACATGCTAACAATGAAGACTTTTAATCACAAATTTCATTTTAATCATAATGACAACAATTATTTATGTATTTAAAAAGAAAGTAGAGCTTCACACCTATCGAGGCCACGAGTTGCCCCCCATGAGAGGCTCTCCAGCACAGCCATGGCCCCAGAGGCATACAAACCAGTCTTGTAATTATACAGCTTTTGGCAGAAATCCCTCCAGACTAAATTAGTAAAATATCAGAAATCCAAAATCACGCAGCCGCAATAGCGACTTCGTAACATCATATGGTTTTCAGAACCAGCAATAGAAAACAAATTATTTCACAATGCCCTTTCAGCAGTTCTGATTGTTGGGGGGAAATTCCAAATAATAATGGTGCATCTTTTGTCAAAATAACGAATGTAATCAAAGTAGAGAGAGTGTTAAGTAGAAATCGTCTTCCTCACAGGTATCAAGAGGGGTGGGAAGGGGGTATAGGGGGCATATTGGGGTTCTTGGTGGTGAAAAATATGCACTGGTGAAGGGATGGGTGTTTAATCATTGTATGATTGAGACTTAAACCTGAAAGCTTTGTAACTTTTCTCACAGCAATTCAATAAACATTTTTTTTTTTTTGCTTTTTGGAATCACACCCAGAAATGCACAGGGGTTACTCTTGGTGGTGCTCAGGGGACTATATGGGATGTTGGGAATCAAACCCGGGTCAGCCAAGTGCAAGGCAAATGCCCTACCCATTGGGCTATCTCTCCAGCCCCTTAATAAATAATTTTTAAAAATAAATAAATAAATAAGAAAGTAGAACTAGTATAGGCTCTACTTTAGGTGGGTTCATACACACAATAAAACTGAAAAAGATGGTCATAATACAGAACTACAACCACCCCAACATTTTTTATTTTTCTCCCATAAAATACCTGACATCAAATAAGTAATAAAAATTGTAATTTTATAGTATTTACAAATTATGTTTACCATAATTAAAATAAATGTTAAAACTTATAATGAGAAATGTTTAACCTTGCATATATTGATATATGTACATAACAAGGATTAATGAACTAGAAAGCTGAAAAATAGTGCATAAATTGAAATTTAATAACTAGAGGCAAAACAGTAATGCAGCAGGTAACTTATGAATCTCTTATCAATAAAAGAAGGAAGCACACAATAAGTTTTAAATTAGAAGAATTTAAACCTACCCCAGAAAAAACTTTTGCAAAGACTAAAAACAGGAATTTAAACTTATCAAAAGAAAAGTTTTCTTAAACTGAAAATAAAATTTAAAATTTAGGGTGGCATGCAGTATTATATTGGCAATGCAATTGACATAAGTAAGCCAGCCAGAGAATATAACTCATTTATGCAGTTTTCCTGGAAGTAGTCCCAAAATGAATAATAACACCCTTGGGCAAACAGATGTGTAGGGAAAGAGTGAATCTCACTTTTAATTTTCTTCCTTTTGGAACTGTTTGAGTTTTTTAGTCATGGCCATATTTATTCATTTGTAATCTGAGTCCATTGGAAAATGAGCTTAAATATTTCTTTGTACTAATAGACATGGTAAAAAAATTTAAATAAAATTATAACTTGGATAGTGGGTACAGGTTGAAGATTGAGTGGTTATGGGTGAAGTAAAGGACCAGCAATTTGACTCTGGACCAGGGTCACCTCGGATCAAGGATGGGAACTCTAGAACAGAGGAGACTAGCACTAGCAGCTGCCAAATCAAGGCAGTGAAAGGAAAACTTGTAGCTGTGCACTCATTGCTGGACACTCATATGAAACTGAACCCACGGAAAGTCTCTTCAGTAAATGATGTTGGGAAAACTCCATAGCCACCTGCAAAGGAAAAAAAAAACAGAAGAAAAGAAAAGAGAATCCAGACACAACTCTCACACGATTCACAAATTAACTCAAAGTTGATTAAAGACCTTCAGATCATATTAAAATGCATAAAATACGTTGAGGGAAACATAGGCAAAACTCTCCAGGATACAGACCTCAAAGGAGGCGTCAATTATTTGACTCCAAATGAAAAGACAGTACAACAAAAATGAACAAATGGGCCTACATCAAAATGAAAATTTCATGCAAGGCAAAAGAAACTCAGGCTAGACCAGAAAACCACTCTCAACCGAATCCAAGAAAATATTTTCTCACAATATATCAAATATAGGGAAAATATCCAAGATATACAAAGTACACACAAAACCCAACAATCAGAAAACCAATATCAACTTCAATATATCAGGAAAGGGGAACAGATACTTTCCCCAAAGACAACAGAAGAATGGTCATAGGCATATGAAAAGATACTCATCGCCATTTATTATTAGGAGACTGTATACCAAAAAACACAGTGAGATATCTCATAACAATGAGAATCATGTATGTTGAAAAGATGGGGGGAAAAACCCACAAGTGTTTGGCAAAGATGTAGTTAAAATGAACCCTCATTCACAGTTCATGGAAATGATTTTTTTTTTACCTCTACAGAAAGTGATATGGAGATTTCCTAAAAAGAGTTATAACAGAGCTTCCATATGACCTAGAAATCCTAATTCTTAGCCTCTGCATCCAGTAACACAAAAACATTTAAAAAGATACATCATATTGGTGTTCATTACAGAACTTAGCACAATAACTAGGATATGGGAAAAAAACAAATAAACAATGCAAATGAATAGGTAATTAAGTTGTGGATATACACAATTGAATACCATGCAGCTGTAAGGAAAGATGAAGTCATGCAATTCACTGCAATGTGGATGGAACTGGAGAGAATCCCATTAAGTCAGAGGGAGAACAAGAGCCAGATGATCTCACTATGGAAAATACAGAACCAAAACTCGGAAATTGGCAGTATGGAAACAACGAAACAATGACAAACCCTGATCATGGAACACAAAACTAATTACCAAGCAGAGGGTGTGGCAGGTGGGTAAGGGTGACTGTGAATGAAGACCAGACTAGATTAGGACAGTGATGGAGGGTCATGGGTCCCTTTGGTTGTGACTGGGAGCAGTAATATTATACATCGATACCAAGTACATTAATATTGTAACCATTTAACCTAAACTACAGTAAAATAAAATATTTTTCTAAAAACCAGAAAATGGACTTAAAGAGCTTTTCAAAACTGATCTTTGGCTGGGTTAAAAGTTTGTCTTTAGCTCTTTTCTGACTATGATCAGGATCTGTTACCGTTTTAAGCATGAGCTCTTTCAATATTTACTAAAATTTATTTTGGGGAAAAAGATCTTCTCGTTGCAACTAAGATAATTGAGCACTTAGAGCTCTGTAAATCTTTCCTTATCATTGAATTAGGTACTTGGAAACAGAGACTCTGCCAAATTATGTAAAACAAAACCAATACCGCCATAGAATTGATACAAACAAGAGCTAAGTTCCTATGACCTAATACTTGTCACAAAAACCACCAAACTTGAAAATAAAGACCTAAATCACCTGTAATATTAAACAGTCCTTTGTCTTCATTCATTAAATTTTTCAATCTGGTTATTCCAGTTCAGAGATGTGGGTTAGGGTCGCCCGTATTATATACAGCACATAAGTCTCTGATAATTGACTTCCAGATAAGCAAAGAGAACCTATCTCCTCAGGGCAGCAAGTGGGAATGGGCCCACTTTCATAATAGGGGCTCCTGTGTACCCATTCAAAACCAAAAGGGACAACCAAGAGTCCCCTATAAACCTGACTTGGACATTTTTCATATGTGAAATGAACCCTGAAGTCCATAGAGACAATCTTCAGAGACCTGGAGAGTTTTAAAATTATTTTATTGACTTGCCATGAACTAGTTACAAACTTATGTATGATGATTTTCAAGTGTACAATGGTCCAAGACTAATTCGTTCACCAGTGTCCACTTCCTTCCACTAATGTCCCCCGACAGCCCCCCATCCCAGCCTGCCTCTATAGCATGCAGGCATTTTTACCCTCCACCATTGTTCTAATATTCCCTTCCCTAACTTATCCCATTCCTGATCCTACCCCAATGGCAAGTATCCTACCAATTCTTCTGCTCTTTGCTTATATTGCCTTTGGATATTTGTTATTTCCCTACTAAGTTTCTTTTTCTCTCTCAGATTTTATTTTTTGAAGCACCATCAGTTACAAAGTTATTCATAGTTGGGCTTTTGACATACAATGTTCCATCAATGATCCTGCGACCAATGTCAACTTCCCACCACCAGTGTTCCCAGTTTCCCTCTCCTACCCATCCCACCCCACTCTTTTATCTAGACAGGCATCTTTCAAGTTTGGTTATTAAAGTTTGGGTCTCATGATTTGTGTTGTAGACTCTGTGGTTTGGATATTTAGCTCATCAGAGGTGATGAAGAATGATAGAATTCAGTTTCTTTTTATCTTGCATATGAGAAGATCATTGTGTCTGTCCCTCTCCCTCTGACTAATGTCACTCAGCATAATATCTACTGCACTGCATTGCACTGTCCTCCCGTTGTTCATCGATTTGCTTGAGTGGGCACCAGTAACATCTCCATTGTAAGACTTGTTGTTACTGTTTTTGGCATATCAAATACACCACAAGGAGCTTGCCAGGCTCTGCCATGTGGGCAAGATACTCTCTATAGCTTGCCAGGATCTCCGAGAGGGACAGAGAAATCGAACCAGGGTCGGTCGTGTGCAAGACCCTTACCCACTGTGCTATCGCTCCAGCCCAGATCTATCTATGTATCAGCAAATTGCATGACTTCAACTTTTCTTACAGATGAGTAATAGAAAGTGAGTTTAAAGTATCCATACAATGACCCTGACTAGAAATAGATTTTTTCACATAAACTTTATAATGTGAACAATAGCAAGCTTCCCATGGTGTATTTTATATGCCAAAAACAGTAACAACAAGTCTCACAATGGAGATGGTGCCTGCTTGAGCAAATCAATGAACAATGGGAGGACAGTGCTACAGTGCAGTGCTCAACTTTATAACAAAATGACCTTGATCAAAACAGTATTATTCAAAGATCCGCTGTACTTGTTTTCCTCTGATCTTTAGACATGTATATCACACCAACAGAAGAGTTTGTGTTATCTCTCTACAACATATAAGAAAAAGGCAGATTTCTCATACAAAAGGAAGCAGTTAGTTAAAATATAAGTTGTTTTGTTTGTTCTATTTGGAAGTATATTTTAAACAAGCCAAATAGACACCATATGGCCAGTTAGTAAATTGACATTGAAGAACAGTACATAATTTGTGTCCTATTTTCAACCTTCACAGTGAGTGTTAACTCTTTCCTCTTTGTCCTTACTGTTTTCTATTAGCATGAGTACTTACATATCTTTTTTATGAATTTCATCTTTTCTTTACTCAATAAACTCCAAATAGTGTGGAAATTTTTTTAAAATTCAGATTAAATTGAAATACTTCCAATATGGTAAATGGTGTCCTTATTTACTGAGGGAAAATGAATTCCTAGCATCATATTGTTCATATTGTTCATATTGTTCATATTGTTTTGAGTTCATATTGTTTTGCTCATAGCCCTAAGGATGGCACTAATTTTAGTTTTCGATTGCACTTATAAGCTTCTCCCTCTGTTTAAACCCAAATCCCTTGAAGAATCAGGTCCTGGAATCTGAGATTCCAGCTATTTTATAGATTTGTTTTGTTGGTCGCCTCACCGTGAAATGCTCAGGATAAGGCTCTGTACTCTCACTTCCAGAGGGCCTATGGGGACTATATATAGTAGTGAGGATTGAACTGGGTCAGTCAGGTGCAGGCAAGTGCCCTGTCCTCCTCACTCTCTATGACCCTGTTACAGATATTTTCGAATGCTGGGGGTGAAGTTAAGGTAAGTGCATTGCATGTGGCTGACATGGGTTCAATCATCAGCACCAGATGGTCCTCTGAATTTCTTTTTTTTTTTAATTTTTATTAGTGAAACACCATGAAGTACAGTTGTAGACTTACAATTTTTTGTGCTTGGGTTTCAATTATACAATGATCGAGTACCCATCCCTCTACCAGTGCCCATTCTCTACCACCACTAATCCCAGCATCCCTCACACCCTCCACCCCCCCTCCCACCCTGCCTCTGGTCCTCTGAATTTCACTGAGTAAATCCTAGTGGCTCCTGGAGCACCAGATGGGTCTCCTCGGTAATCGCCAGCACCAGAATTGGAAAAGAAGTTCATCCTTCATGACTTCTCATCAAACCACCGGCTCAAGTGACCAAGAATTGCCCTCAGCTGCCCTAGGGTTTCCTGAACAGAGCTTGCAAGTCCCCTTCAACCCTCTAGCTCCCCCAAAGAAAAGTAACTAGAAGTTAAATATTTAAATCTTTCAAATAAAGTGAAATTTAATTACATTATAAACTTTCGTTTTCATGCTCAATTTTGAATAGTGGAATGGTATCCGACTTTGCTAGATCTACCTCACATTTTAGTCAATTGAAACCTGTTTAATGCAACAAAATGACTAAATTTTTTAAAGAAAGAATTGTTATCTGAGTATTAACTTGATTGTCACATTAGGTTTGGTTTAAGATAGCCATAATTTTAAATATTCCAGTTCACCCTTAATCTAGTACAAGAATATCTGATCATATTTGATTTTGAAAATTTAAATTTTGAAGAAGAAAAAATATTTAATGCTGAAAAAAATAAATGCCACCAACAAAAAATGACCTATTTGCTAAAATGATTAATGTGCTTTTAGCTGTTATCCAACAGGAAAGAGAACTACTTAGTAGCATATTCCGTCTATGATTTCATCCTTTCTTATGACTGCATAGTATTCTATTATGTATTGTATTGTTAATCTATATACTACAGATGATATACATAAATATAAATTTAGATATTTATTTTATTTGGGGGGCCCATATTTGGCAAAGTTCAAGGTTTACTTCTGGCTCTGCATTAAGAGATAACCCCAAAGAGCTTGGTGGGACAAGATGGGATTCCAGGAATAGAACCTGGGATGGACACATATAAAGCAAGCACCCTACCTGCTGTATTATCTCTCTGTCCCATAGAAGCATGCAATATTTAAAATGTTTTAGGTCCAGAGATATATAGCTCAGTCAAATATCTGTCTTGCTTGTGTAAGACCCTGCATTTGATCCCTTCCACTGCAATTTTTTTAAAAGGACACAAACTTTTAATAGAAATTAAAATATGCACATTATAATATAGTAGGACATATTTTTAAATGTATTCAACACAATTTATAAAGTTGTTGATAATAATTTTAGATTCTTCTTTAATGTTCAAACTCCAGGCTCACCAGTGTCTCTCCCACAAATGACCCAAGGTCCCTTTGCTCTCCCCATGCCACCTACTTAGCACACTGATTTTTTTCTTTAATTTGTTTATTATAGTTTAGGTCACATGTTTACCCTACTTGGTTATAAAATATACGTGGCTTACTCAACTCCACATCAATCAAAATGTCCAAAACCTTTGGTCTTGTGTTTCACCAGTTTTCCTCTTCATCCCTTGTACCTCAACTCTCCACCTTCTTCCTTGGCTTTCTCATTTCTATACTCCAGGGCCAAGGGTTAGTGGTCATTTGATACCTTCCAACCTTCCATTTGTTTGTAGATAGATAGATAGATAGATAGATAGATAGATAGATAGATTAAGAAACCTGTGTTAATCTATATATCACAGATAAATGAGAAACCCAGTTTTTGTTCTTCTTATTTCAGCCTTGTGTGCTTTTATATATATATTTGATTAAGATTAGTTGCCCTCTACTCTAAACCCCATCACACATGATGTGCTGCTCTTGGTATATCAGTGGCATAACGTATGAGATGTTGCTCCAGGAATTCTACAATTTTAAATAGGGTGCTAGAGATGCCCGGGATCAAACCTGGGTTGGCGATGTGCAAGGCAGCCACCCTCCATACCCTCTGTAGTATTGCTCCAGCCATAAACTAAAAAGTTCTTTCTTTCTTTCTTTCTTTCTTTCTTTCTTTCTTTCTTTCTTTCTTTCTTCCTTCCTTCCTTCCTTCCTTCCTTCCTTCCTTTCTTTATTTCTTTCTTTCCTTCTTTCTTTCCTTCTTCCTTTCTTTGTGAAGTGGATAAGAATATAAGGGATGCCTTTGTCTAAAAATTCAGCTGTTGCCTCCTCAGCTTTTCTTACCTAGAGCAAACCAATCTCCTACAAGTCCCCAAGTAGTTTTTTTTCTCTCTTTCTGCACTTACATCTGAGTCTTTTCTAACCCAAAGCATCCACTATTTTTGTGAACTCTTTTTGCCAGAAGTTTCATGGCCCGTGAACTCTAGATTTTTCATTTGAAGAAATATCTGCAGATGAAATGTTTACTTCTGTACTGTTATTTTATTTATGAACCAGCACACAATTCATATGACTTTTAAAAGGGTTTGTTCAGTTATAATTCTCTCTCTCTCTCTCTCTCTCTCTCTATATATATATATATATATATATATATATATATATATAGTTTTTGGGCCATTCCTGGCAATGCTCAGGAATTACTCTTGGCTCTACACTCAAAAATTACTCCTGACAGTGCTCAGGGGATCATATGAAATGCTGGAGATCAAACCCAAGTCAGTCACATGCAAGGCAAATACCCTACCTGCTAGACTACCACCCTGGGTCCTCAATTATAATTTTCATTCAAATAGAATAAAATTAGGAAGATTATTTTCCCTTGTCTCCAATTAAAAACTCACATTGTGGGCGGGAGCAATAGTATAGCGGTACTAACAAGTATTTGCCTTGCCTGTGGCAGACCTGGCACTCCGTACGGTACTCCAAACCTACGAGGAGTGTTCCCTGAGCACAGAGTCAGGAGTAAACACTGAGTACTGCAGGGTGTGGGCTGAAGCGATAGCACAATGGGTAGGATATTTGCCTTGCACTCTGTGGACCTGATTTTGAGTACTCCATCCCTCTCAAGGAGCTCAGCAAGCCACTGAGAGTGTCCCTCCCGCATGGCAGAGCCTGGCAAGCTCCCTGTGGCGTCTTTGATATGCCAAAAACAGTAACAACAAGTCTCACAATGGAGATGTTACTGGTGCCCACTCGAGCAAATCGATGAATAACAAGAGGACAATGCTACAGTGCTAGAGATGGAGTAAAATGCTTAACTGGATGGTGATTTGGGGGTCCGGAGACATCTCTGCAGCATGTTGTTCATGACTGTTGATGAATTTATATTGTGCCCAGAGGCAGTTCATGGGCATGACTGGCAGGAAACCATAAACACAGGGAGATGGGGGTAGGGGACCCATTCCCAACTCCATGTGAACCTACAGTATCAGTCACAAAACCCACATACCTGGGTTATTCAGTGGATTTATTCTCATGCATGAGGGCTCGTCCTGAGCCTGTGAAGATGGGCCATGAGCATGGTGGCGATTGGATTCTGGAGTTTGTAGCTGCCCTATTTAGAATTTTCTATTTACATTATTATGTCATCTGAAAATAGTGTTTGTCTTCTTTCCCATTTTGAATCTCTTTTATTTATTTTCTTAACGTTATTACTGGAGCGATAGTACAGCAGGTAGGACATTTGCCTTGCACGTGGCTGACATGGCTTACCCGAGTTCGATTCCTACACCCTTCTCGGAGAGCCTAGCAAGCTACCAAGAATATCTCGCCTGCATGGCAAAGCCTGGCAAGTTACCCGTGACGTATTACATATGCCAAACATAGTAACAAGTCTCACAATGTTACTAGGCCCGCTCAAGCAAATCGATGAGCAATGAGGACAGTGACAGTGATGATGACATTATTATTAGGTGAGGATTTTGTAATCTATGCTGAATAATAGTGGAAAACTTAGATCTACCTTTTTATGTCATATTTCAGAGGAAAGACGTTTTGCCTTTCACTGTTGGTTATGATGTAGATTTGGGTTTACTGTAAATGGCTATTACTACCTTGAGAAATCTTCCTCCAAATCTGTGTTAAAAGTTTTATTATGTGGCCAAAAGGCACATGAAAAAATGTTCCACATCGTTAGTCATCAGGGAGATGCAAATCAAAACTTAATCACTTAATCACTTAACTTCCCGTTAGTCGTCGATTTGCTCGAGCGGGCGCCAGTAACGTCTCCATTTGTCCCTGTCGCGTGCTAGTGTAGCCCAGTGGCATCTGTTCGCGCCGGGAACATGAAGGGCCTCAAACCGATCGTTCATGATCTTGACGAAGAAGTCTGACCATCTGGTAGGTGGGCGGCCACGCGGTCTCTTGACATCCCGTGGAACCCAATCAGTAACAGCTCTAGTCCAACGGTCGTCTTTAAATCTCATTACGTGACCAGCCCATCTGATTTTCGACAACTTGGCAAATGAGACAGCGTCCCTGATCCTTGATCGTCGACGGATGTCAGAACTCCGGATTCATTCTCTCATTTGAGTGAAACGTGATATTCCAAGCATAGCTCTTTCTATTCTTCTTTGGGAGACCTGAATGGCGTTCTCATCTTGTTTGCGTAGGGCCCAGGTCTCTGAGGCATATGTTAATGCAGGAAGAACAGTGGAATCAAAGAGATGTGCCCGGAGCTGGAGGTTCTTCGTCCTCTTAGCTATTTCTTCGACGTTCTTGAAGGCGTTCCAAGCCGCTCTCTTCCTCCTGCGCAGCTCGGGTGCCAGGTCATTTGTCATGTTGACCTCTCGACCTAGGTAGACATAGCTGTTGCATTCGGAGATGTTCGTTCCATTGAGAGCGAATGGGGCGTCAGGAACAAGGCTGTTTCTCATAAACATTGTCTTCGTAAGATTCAGCTGTAGTCCTATCTTTCCACACTCACGGTCAAAGTCGGCCAGCATTTGTGCCGCTTGGCTGATGTTTGGTGTTATTAAAACAATATCATCAGCAAAGCGGAGGTGGTGTAATTGCCTATCTTCACTCCCATTCCTTCCCATTCCAGTCGTCGCATGATGTTCTCGAGGGTGGCACTGAAGAGTTTCGGTGAAATGGTATCACCCTGCCGCACCCCTCTCTTGACATCAACGATCACTTCTTTGTAGAATGGTGAGATCCTGGTAGTGAATCCGCAATACAGCTCACGGAGGATCCTGATGTATTGGGCTTGAATGCCCTGATTGGCTAGGGCTTCAATGACCGCTTCCGTCTCAACAGAATCAAAGGCCTTCTTTAAATCAATGAACGTTAAGCAGAGCGGCATCTTGAACTCCCGAGAAACCTCAATGAGCTTGGTTATTGTGTGGATATGGTCGATGGTGCTGAATCCTTTGCGGAACCCTGCTTGCTCGCATGGTTGTCCTTCATCTGATGTTCTGCCAATCCTATTCAGGATGACTCGAGTGAACAACTTGTAGATGACAGACAATAGGCAGATCGGGCGATAGTTGCCAATGTCATGGATGTCTCCTTTCTTGAACAGTAGTAGACACGACTTCCACTACCCAGCCGTCGCCACACTCCAGGACGCTTTCCGGACCCGCACGGCAGCTCCGGCCGAGACCCACGCACAACTGAAGACCCACAGAACAAGATAAGCGGAACTCTCTGAGACCTTGGACTCCAGGCTCGGCGGACCTAGGGACGGAGCTTCTCTGCTTGCTCCCACCACCACAGGTGACAAAGGGATTCTAATCAGGAGCCCCACCCTACCCTGCCCTGTCTGCTTCCATCAACCACCCAGGGATCGAATTGTGCACAGGAGACCCACCCTACCCAGATAAATACCCCACTGGCAGACTTCCACTCTCGACACGACTTCCACTACCCAGCCGTCGCCACACTCCAGGACACTTTCCGGACCCGCGCGGCCGCAAGCGGCTGCGCGACACATCATAAGGCACTAAATACCCATCTTCTGGAATTGTCGTACCATATTTGATAGGGTTCAAATATGGTAACACCTACAAGGGTGATTAGAGGTCACCCCAAAAGCCTCTATCCCTCTCGGAAAGACTGGCAAGCTACCGAGAGTATTCCGCCTGCACGGAAGAGCCTGGCAAGCTATCCGCTGTGTATTCGATATGCCAAAACCAGTAACTACAACTGGTCTCATTCACCTGACCCTGAAGGCTTCACCGACATGGCAGCACTGAGAAGGATGAGAAAGGAGAGGCTGACAAAATCGCAAGGCCGACCTAGGCTGCCACAACGAAGGAAGACAAAAATGATCGTCTGTACTTTCAATGCACGTACGCTAGCATCAGATGCATCCATCGAGGACCTGATGGTACAAGCGCGAATGATCAAGTACGACATCATTGGTCTGACCGAGACAAGAAGGCACGAATCTCACCATGCCGTTTTCGACACTGGAGAAGAATTGTTCCTCGGAACATGTGATAAAAGAGGTGTTGGAGGCGTCGGTGTCCTTGTCAACACAAACTTGGCCAAGAGCATTGATTCATTCGAATGCCTAACAACCCGAATTGGACGTTTACATTTGAATAGATGTGGCTCACTGCCTGCAGTTTCTATCTTCATTGTCTACGCACCAACATCTCATTATGATGAAAGAGAAATCGAGAAGTTCTACATGGAGCTAGAGAAGTTCTATAAAGAAGACCACACCTTCTACAAGATCATTGTGGGTGATTTTAATGCCAAGATAGGACCAAGAAGATCAGCTGAAGAACTTCACATCGGGACCGATGGCCTAGAATGGAACGAACAGGGTGAGAGACTGTCAGAGTTCATCATGTCGACCAAGACCATCCATGGTAACTCACAGTTCCAGAAGGCAGAATCTAAACGATGGACATGGGAGTCTCCTGGTGGACGATTCCACAACGAAATAGACCACATCATATTCAATCGACGGTTTTGCCTGACTGATGTCGCTGTTGTCCCAAAATTTCGAATGGGATCGGACCACCGTCTCCTTCGTGCAAAATTCTACTTCACAGAGCGGGGAGAAAGGGCTGCAAAGTTCAAAAAGAGAACTCCCAGAATGACCACCAACTGGGAACTCTTTGGTACTATTGCGGCAACATGGGAAGATGCCATTGTTGACAACATTGACGAGGAATACGATCGACTGGTTCAGCACCTCCATGAATGTGCGAGGAACGCCAAGAGAGAGATAGCCACAAAAAGTCGCCTATCTTCGAAAACTCTTGAGCTAATTCGCCAGCGTGGTTTGGCGCATGCCTCAGGCAACCGCAAGCTAACGTCCGAGCTTGCAAAGCAGTGCAGAGATGCGATCAAGGAAGACCTCAAAGAGAAAAGAGCAGAAGTACTGGTAGATGCGGCAGAAGCCGGGAAAAGTATTCGTAAGGCCCGCCTGTCCTTCGCCAACTATAAGACCAAGATGACTGCCCTCCGACGTCCTGATGGATCCATCACATCCTCCAGAACGGCAATGGAGAAGATTATCCATGACTTCTACTCAAATCTCTTCGATAGCCATGTCCACTTGCCAACATACCAAATTCCACAGGATGGGTATGTTGTTCCCAACGTTCTCCCCTCCGAAATCCGACACGCCATTTCGTCGGTAAAGAAACAAACAGCACCCGGCCCAGACAAGGTCAGACCTGAACACCTGAAGAACCTGCCATCAGTACTCATCAATACACTGGCTCGGCTCTTCACTCGCTACCTGTCTGAATGCAAGTTTCCGTCCCAATGGAAAACCAGCAAATCAAAACAACAATGAGATATCATTTCACACCACAGAGACTGGCACACATTCAAAAGAACAAAAGCAACCAGTACTGGCATGGATGTGGAGGGAAAAGGAACGCTTTTTCACTGTTGGTGGGAATGCCGACTGGTCCAGCCTTTTTTGGAAAACAATATGGACAGTCCTTCAAAAACTAGAAATTGAGCTTCCATATGACCCCACAATACCACTTCTGGGAACATATCCCGAGGGTGCAAAAAAGCACAATAGAAATTACATCTGCACCTATATGTTCATTGCAGTACTGTTTACAATAGCCAAAACCTGGAAACAACCCCAGTTCCCAAGAGCAGACGACTGGCTAAAAAACTTTGGTATATCTACAGAATGGAATACTATGCAGCTCTTAGGAGAGACGAAGTCATGAAATTTGATTATAAGTGGATAGACATGGAGAGTATCATGCTAAGTGAAATGAGTCAGAAAGTGAGGGACATATATAGAAGGACTGTACTCATTTGTGGAGTATGAAATAACATGACAAGAGTCCTGACACCTAAGGACAGTAGATACAAGAGGCAGGAAGATTGTGCCATAGCTGGAAGCCTCCCTTATGTTCGGGGTAGGAGAAGTGGACGGGGGGTGGGGTTGAATAAAGCAGCTGGAATAGAGAAGGGAGCACCAAGAAAATGATGGTTGGAGGAATCAATCGGGATGGGAGATGTGTGCTGAAAGTAGACAATGGAGTAAGCATTATAACCTCTCAGTATATGCATTGCAAACCATAATGCCCAAAAGTGGAGAGAGAATATGGGGAATATTTTCTGTCATGCAGGCAGTGTGGAGTGGGAAAGTGGGGATATACTGAGGATATTGGTGGTGGGGAATGTGCACTGGTGAACGGTTGGGT
Organism: Sorex fumeus; assembly: GCF_029834395.1. Lineage (NCBI taxonomy): Eukaryota > Metazoa > Chordata > Mammalia > Eulipotyphla > Soricidae > Sorex > Sorex fumeus. The sequence goes on from NW_026606101.1 coordinate 27,430,380, forward strand.
GTTTGGTCATTGTGTGATTGTAACTCAAACATGAAAGCATATCTCACGGTGATTCAATACAATTTTTTAAAAAAAAGTTTTATTATGAATGGATATTGAATTTTGTCAGTATACTTCTCTGGATCTATTTATATGATCATATTATTTTTACCTTTTCTTTAATTGATAGGGTATATTACATTCGTTGATTCACATATGTTAACTCAATCCTGCGCCTTTAGAATGAATACCACTTGATCATGGTATATGATCTTTCTGACATGTTGTTAGGTTCAGTTTGGTAAGATTTTGTTGAGGATTTTTAAACTGATTTTCATCAAGGATATTGGTACTTTTATTATTTAGTACCATCTCTATCTTATTTTAATATAATAGTAATGCTAGCTTTATTGAAGCTCTTAGAATACCTATTTTGTCAATATTTTGAAGAGTTTGAAGGGTACAGAGAGTACATTTTCTTGGAAAGCTTGAGGTAACTTGCCAATGTACTCATCTGGACCAGGGCTTTGGGGTCTTAGGAAGATGTTTAATTATTGGTTTGATTTTTTTGTCACTGGATGCTCAGGTTTTCTATATCCTGTTTATTCAATACAGGAAGGTTATAAGACTGATCTGTTTCTTCTAGGTTCTCCAACTTAGAGGGATTGCATTGGTTATAACATTTTATCTTTTGTAATTCCAGATATCTATTATGGTTGTTTTGATTTTCCCCCTATCATTTTTTATTTAACTTATTTGTGTTTTCTTCTCTTTTTTACTGTGAATCTAGTCAAATCTAGTCAATTCATTTTTTTTGAAAAACTGATTTTGGTTTCATTGACTCTTTGGATTGTTCTGCTAGTTTCTTTAGCATTAATTTCTACTTTAATTTTCAGTGTTTTATTCCTTCCACTATCTTTCGTACTCATTTGTCGTTCCTTCACTGGAGTCAAAAGCTGTGTGGCTAGATTATTGATTTAAGTTTTTTTCTTCTTCCCTGGTGTAAATCTGTATGCTACAAAATTTCCCCTTAGCATGGCTTTTTATGTCCCGTGATTCTTTTTGCTCTTTATTATTATCCATTTTGTAGAATATTTTAATGTTTTTCTTGCTTTTTCTTTTTGATCCAGTTGTTAATTTGCAGCATATTGTTCACTTTCCAAGTACTTTCCTCCATCTTTTTATTGCTATTGTTTTACGTCATACCTGGTCGTTCTCAGAGCTTACTTCAGGATTTGTGCTCAGGATCACTTTTGACAGTGCCAGGAGACCAAACGTGGTGCCAGAAATCTAACCTTGGCTGGCTACATGCAATGCATGTATCCTATTTCTCTGTCCTGTTCCACCTTTATATGATTAATTCCTATTTTTATATCACCGTGGACTGAGAAGATGCTTAGTAGTTTTTTTGTTTTATTTTATGGGTATCTGATATTCAGTCTTTTGATCTGCTCAATGATGGAAATGGACCTTTGAAGTATATCAAAACTATTACTTTTCCAACAGTGTGTCTTTTTTTTTTTTTTTTTGCTTTTTGGGTCACACCCAATGATGCACAGGAGTTACTCCTGGTTCATGCACTCAGGAATTACTCCTGGTGGTGCTCGAGGGACCATATGGGATGTTGGGAATCGAACCTAGGTCAGCTGTGTGCAAGGCAAACGCCCTACCCACTGTGCCATTGCTCCAGCCCCAACAGTGTGTCTTTTTATGTCTATGAGCAGAAGTTTTATAAATGTTGCTGCTCCTTCATTTAGTAGATAGTTGATAAGTATTCACGATCATGATCATCCTGTTGTTCGTCGATTGCCTCGAGCAGGCAACAGTAACGTCTCCTTCGTCCTAGCCCTGAGATTTTTAAAAATGCCATATTCAAGGCTCTTTCAGAGTTAGGAGAATGAAACTCATCATTGTTACTGGTATTTGGCATATTGGGAACGCCACGGGGAGTTTGCCAGACTCTGCCGTGTGGGCAGGTTACTTTCGGTAGCCTGTCAGGTTGTCCAAAGTAAGAATGAGATAATAAGATGTCCGGGAACTGGGTTTTATAGTCTCTGGGTCTTGGCCGTTGATGGAATTACATGGCACCGGAGGGGGGGGGGGCAGTTGGTGGGTATATCCCCTACTTACTGGAAGATGGAGGATCTGGGTGGAGGATGCTCAGCCCCCATCCAAGCAGGCTTGGAGATTTCAGTCCCGTGTCCCGCATGCCTTTGTTCCTCTGCCGGTACCTTCATGCGTGTGGAGAGTTGTCTCAGCATGGTTGTAGCTGGTTCTGGAGGTCTTCAGCTGCTGGAGTTCTGCTCGGGGCAGGAAGGGAAACTCAACCCACCCCCCTCCAAGGGGCCCCGGCGAGGACAGCCAAGTGTGGGGACAGGAGACTCTAATAAGTATTAGGTCCTCTTCCTCTATCAATTCCTTAACCTGTATGAAAAGTCAATTCTTATCTCATCACTTTTTTTTACTTGAATACTTTATGGTATGATACAAGTATGGCTATTCGTCCTTAAACTTGTCTGTTTTGCTCTACCACTAACTTATCTGATTGTTTTAAGTCCTGTCATCTTGTGCCTCTGCTTAGCTCATTGTTAAAAATTTGCTTCCTGTAAACACCAGCAGCTTGTATTTGTTTCATAATGTATCCAGTCACTATGTCTTTTGATTGGAGTGTTAAGTTCATTAACATTTAGAGAAATTATTGATGTTAAGAAATTTGTGGCCCCTCATATCCTTCCTGCCTCTATGACAAGCGCTTAGGGGGTGATGGGAGGGAATCTGAGGACACTGGTGCTGGGAAATGTACACTGGTGGAGGGATGGGTCTTGGAATACCGAATGATTGAAATCCAATCATGAGCAGCTTTGCCAGGGTCCATTCACAGTGATTCAATAAACAAAAGTTTAAAAAATAAAAAGAATTGAAAGCACAATTAAAAAAGAAATTTGTTGACTTTTTTCTATCAAGACTTATTACTTTTGCTATTCGCCATTTTTTGGTGATCATTCAATATTCTTTCCAGAGCTGTTTTAGATACTGAAATTATCATCAGTCCTTTTTTTTGAAAACAATTTTATCCTCTTTCAAATATGAATAATAGCACTGTCTGGTAAAATAGTGTAATTTGACAGTGTTCTCATTCGGTATATTGAATATATCTTTCATTTCATTCTGCCCATTAAGTTCTGTTTGAGATATCTGTTGTAATTTTAATATCTTTTCCTTTATAACTGAGGTTTCAATTCTTGTTTATTTAAGTAACCTGTTTCTTTCTTTGTTTCTTGCCATTTGATTACAATGTGTCCTGGAGGTGTTTTGCTTGACATTCTTCAGGCCTCCTGAATCTGTGTGCAGGTTTCTCTCCAGGATTTTCTTACACTAACTCTTCTTTTCTTTCTCTGTAACATAAGTTTTTATTCACCTGGTATAAATAATTAAATGGCTCCATCCTGAGAAATTTTATCCATGTATTGCTCATTTGTCTTTTCCTCAGTAGTCATTTGTTGATAATTGCCAACAGATGCTATGTTAGGTACACATGCATAGCACAGTTTTTTTTTTTAATTTATATAAGTGAGATTCTTTTGTGCATTTAAAACTACTTCTTCACAATACTGCCTTGACACTTATGTTTGTAGTCTAGCTGTGAAAAAAAGTATATAAGCTATATAGGCATTGCTCTTAAAAATATTTAATTCACACAACTTTTTTACTTGGTACTATAGACCGTAAGATAAAATCTGTCTCAGAATAATAGAAAATAAGCAAAGCGGTACTGTAGAACATCTCCCAAGCACAATTTGTTGAACTCGCTTTACACTAAGATGGTGGGAAAAAAACAAGGAAGCTTTTCCTTCAGGCCACAGGGATACGGGGTATGGGTTTCTCATTCACATTTATAGCTGACAATATTTGAACTCCAAGATTAATGCTCAGAAGTTCATGTGAACAGTCACAAAAGGGAACAAGAAGGAAGAAAGAGAATGCCACTTAAAGTCTTGAAAAATAAGTATATTGAAAATATACACACATTTAACCCAGTTTGAATATTTCTTCAGTTCTTAAAAAAACAATTCCAGGAATCTTAAGTAAAAATGCCCTAGAATTTCAATCTCTAATGGGACCAGATCCAACTTTTCAATAGAAATTAATGCTCTTGCAAAATTATTTGAATCATGGTCCTGGCATTTTGACTGCTCATTATTCACAGTTTTAGATTCAAGTGCACTTTTCTAAAACCCTTAAAAGATCAAAGTGCCTAACAATTTCTCTTAGCAGGAATTGGTGACAAGGAACCTTCATCCCCTGCTGGTGGTAATGATGTCTGGTCCAATCCTCATGAAAAATAGTATGAACAGTTCTCGGTAATCTCAGAATTGAGCTCTCATATGACCCAGCAATTTCACTTTTGGTTATCTATGCATAGCACAGAACAGAAAAAAATATTCATTCGAAAGGATATGTGCACATCATTATTCATTGCAGTACTCGGTACAATAGCTAAGATTTGGAATCAACCTAGATAAATGGATCATGAAGATGGAATACTACAGAGCTGTAAGAATGATGAAATCATGAAATCTACAGTACCATGGATGGAACTGAAGACATTGCGTTAAATGAAGCAAGCCAAAAGAAGAAGGATAAACACAGGATGAAGTCACTTATATTTGGTATTTAGAATAACTGGATGAGGGAATATGTTTGAAAGGTAGGGTGTCCAGATCAAACTTGGCCCCAGATTACAGGGAAGAGAAGGAAATAATAGCAGGGAATGATCGCGCCGGACAAGACCTGAGTGTTAAAAGTAGATAAAGAGATATTCTTGATAACCTTTCATTATCAATATTGCAAACCACAATGCCCAGAAGGAGAGAGATTATTATTATTATTATTATTATTATTATTTAATTATTTAATTGAATCTCAATGAGATACACAATTACAAAGTTGTTCATGATTGGGTTTTTGTCATACAATGTTCTAACACCTGTGAGGAATGTATTCGAGAGTTCCCTTTATTGGGTGAATTTTTTAGGCACTTTGATCTTTTTAAAAATTTTTATTAAAGCACTATGATTTACAGTTATTCATGGTTGAGTTTCAGGCATACAGCATTGCAGCACCAATCCCACCACCAGTGTCAACCTCCCACCACCAATGTTCCCAGGTTCCCTCCAATATCCCTGCCACCTCCAGTCATTGACTGTGTTTTGGATATTAGTCTCTATCATTCCTTAAGCCCCTGACATGCCCCCTGTTGCTTCTCATCTGTCTCTTCTCCCTCTCCCTTCCCTCTATTTCATTTTTTTTACTTTTTTATTGAATTACTGTGAGATAGACCCTTACAAAGATGTTCATGATTAGATTCAGTCATACAGTATTCCAACACCCATCCCTCCACCAGTGTACATTTCCCAGCACCAGTGTCCCCAGGTTCCCTACTATTACCATACACCTAGAGGCAAGCAAGAGGTCAGGGGAGTAGGTTGATGGGAGGGAACCTGGAGATATCAGTCACAAAACCTGAATACATGGATTTTCAGCAAATTATATCTTGGTCCTGAGACGGTGGAATCAGGCGGGGGGAGGAGGGGTGGTAGCAATTTTGGATTGTAGAAGCAAGTGGCTGCTGGGGGCTGTGCTTAGATGGGCCCTTGGCCAATATGTCCCCCTCTGATTTACCCCAGTCTGTTCAGCCATGTGCAGGTCTGAGATTAAATGTGACTTTTGATCTCTTTTGAGATTTAGTTATGTGTCTCATATAAGACCAATAAATAAGCTTGTTTAGCTGAGCTGGAGGTGCTTTGTAGGCATGGCTCAAGCATACTTTACTTTTGGCCATTTAATTTCTTGGTAAATTTGGTCCCAAATTATTGGAGTCTGGCTAAAGGTACAGCAGCAATTTGGGGGTCAGGAAGTCTGAAGGCACCATTAGGTTGCTGATGCACTCACCCTGCAGGTACAGGTTGACAGCACCATACCCACATGTAAATTCACTGTCACTAGCTTGCAGGGCTCTCCTAGAGGGGCAGAGAAATTGAACCCGGCTCTGCCAAGCTGGCTGCACACAGGCCAACGCCCTACAGCTATGCTATTGCTCCAGCCCATGTTAATTTATACTTTGAAAAATACTCCAGAGTTTAATGTTGTTTACAAATGTTTATAAATTGTTTATAAATGAAAATATCTTAATTTAGTAACACAAAATGTATTAATATAGAGTTTAGATCATACTCAAAAACTGTACAGCTAATAATTGCTAAGAAATATTTCCTTGGACAACTCTTTAAATTTTCTGTTTTTAAATTTTTTGGATTGCACACATATTCAGAAATGAAAATACATCTTCTTTACCAATTGTGCATAATTTTGGTTTTTTCCAGGAGGAAACATTTTATAAAAAGTGATTCTTTTTTATATTCCTATACACACAAAATGATTAGCTTCATATTTGCATATTCCCAAGACATATTAGAAAAATATTAAACAATGGACAGAAATTTGAATATGATGGTACTAAAGATAAAACAGTACATTTGATGTAAGAATGTTAATCTGACATAAATCAGAAACATAAACAACTTAGTATTTTTCTGCAGGACTTTTGCTTTAAATATCTGCCTATATTTCCACGGCAATTTTTACATCTCTCAGAATAAGTTTATTCTCAGTTCTACGAAGTCTTTAACAATTCTTGAAAGTAGTATCTTATAAACCTTTCAGATATGTGAACTTCATAACTTCTAAAAAGTAATTATTTTTAAAGTGTCCATATAGTTTTAGTGAAATAGTGATTAATTGGAAAGTAAAAAAATTCTCTAAGAGTCTCTGTGAATAACGTGACTTGAAACATTTTCTATCCAAAGACCTATATCTATATCTCACTTAAATTTGTGTTTGTAGACTCTCCCCCAATAAATGTATGCATATTTGTATCTGAATCTAGCTAGGTATATATTAGCTGCAATATTATATTTTATTTTAATAGTAACACAGAGGGCTGGAGCGATAGCACAGCGGGTAGGGCATTTGCCTTGCACTCAGTCAACATGGCCGACCCGAGTTCGATTCCTCCACCTCTCTTGCAGAGCCCAGCAAGCTACCGAGAGTATCTCGTCCACACCGCAAAGCCTGGCAAGCTACCCGTGACGTATTCGATATGCCAAACACAGTAACAATTGTCACAATGGAGACATTATTGGGCCCGCTTGAGCAAATTGATGAACAACGGGAGGACAGTGACAGTGACAGTAACACAGTATTCCACTGTATAAATAACCTTATTAGTAAATGTTACGAACATTGGCTAGTTTCTGGTTGTCATGTTTATATAAATTGTTGGTGGATATTCAAGTTACATACTTCTTTATAAACACAAATATAATCTGTTGATAGAATTCCAATGTAAAAAAATTCTGCCAGAATTATATGCCCCCTGAAAAATTGGCAAGTGTGTCCTCCGAAAAGTTTGTCAATTCACATTCATGTACAATACAATATGTCATTTTCAGTTTCCCTTTTCAAAACCCTAGAATGGCAATTGTATTCATTACTGCCTGGATAGAGAGAAATCTATCCTAATAGAAGAAGTCAGGGACTGTATGGATGGTCAATACCTGTCATCCAGGCTGTGCATTTTGGAGGGAGACCCAGGTTCAATTCATGGCATTGCCTTATAGTCCTCTAGCTCTGCTGGAAGTGACCCCTGAGCACAGAACCAAGGACACTGAGCATCTCCTGGTATGCCCCTCCCCAACCTTTGCCAAAACAGTGAAATACATTATATTTCACCTTTATCACCTTATTTTTTATCATGTTATTTTATCATCTTTATTTCCTTATTTTATAGACAAAGATTAATATGCCCTGATAACTGCATTCTAGAGAAACACAAAATTTGCTTAAGTGTTTCAAGCTAACAAACATTCTATTTATGTCCCATAAATAATATATGAACAGACTGTTATGAGTAATATAACATCTGTAGCTCTTTGAAAATAAAACATAGTTAATTAGAAATGACATGAGTTATGTAATCATCATTTTTAATGTTTTGTTCTTTCTAGGTCATTCAAACTGCCATCTACACATGAATAACAATGAAAATTACATAAACAAGAAGAAACACCTGAAAGGCAGAATAAAGTCAGAATACTTCAAATGTGTAGGTATTAGGACATTATAACCACAAAAAAATTAGATTTTCTATTTCTGGAAGCTCAACCTTGGAGAGGATAAATACACTACTCAATGACAAAATTTTAAAACTTGTTCAAATGCCTTTGAAGCTTGAAATACCAGAAATTACCAAAATGTTCATGAGTTACATTGAAAAATGGCCCATCAAAACACATTATTGAGCTACAAAAAATTTTGCCAAATTTTGGCGAAGATATTAATATTTGCTTTATAAATGTCAACATAGTCCATGCAGAGTACCTTTCCCCATCCAATGACATAATGGAGTGAAGTCTTCAGTGTCCTAGCTTTGACACCTTGTGATTTCTTTGTCCCAATAACACCTGATAAGTATTATGTGACTTATTTCATCCAGTACTTTGGTTTATTTGCAAGTTTTTACACTTTGTCATTATATATTGTCCATAAAGGGCTGGAGCAAGTAGGGCATTTGCCTTGCATGCAGCCAACCTGGCAGACCCGGGTTTGATTCCTCTGCCCCTCTCAGAGAGCCTGACAAGCTACTGAATATATCTCACCCACATGGCAAAGCCTGGCAAGCTCCCCGCAACATATTTGATATGCCAAAACACAGTAGCAAGAATTCTTACAATTCTTGCTACTGGAGACGTTACTGGGTCCGCTCCAGCAAATCGATAAACAACAGGAGGACAGTGCTACATTATCCATAAACTTTAATAAGATTATCTTGTTCCGCTGTACCTTTCTTGTGAACTATCTACAAGTTCCTGAACATTAATAAATATTTCTTGCTGAATCAACATATCCCACAAAATTGTAGACATAGGGTTGCATAATGTACACTCAAAAGAAAGATGGAAATTAATGAAGGACTGCCAACTACAGAGTCTGTCAGAGTTTCCAAAAAGTCCACAACAGAAAACACATTTAGAGTCCTACATGTTTGTTCACAATTCTTAATGTTGTTATTAAATAGTAATTGATTGGCAGCAATATTTTAGTTTTAGAAACTTTATACTTTTGTCCAAATGAGACTATGACAGTATCAGATCAATTGGTCTTGGGAAAAACGATAGGAAAGGAAAAAATAAGTTTTGGGGGATGTAGGTCTATGTAGCATTGGCTTTCCCAGAAAGTGAAATACACAAAGGTCTGTTTGCAAGATGATTACTTTAATTCCAAGAGACCAGACGGAAATACTGGAAAGGATGTTATCAGGCTAGTATCCTGAGTACTTTGGGCACCAGGAGGAGTTCTAAGCTGCATAGACTATATCTCAACATCAATCACAAGGAAGACAAAGGGAAAACATTACCCATTGGTTTTCTTCTCTCATTTTTCAAGAACTGCCCTCAAGGATGCAGAGAGTGAGGGGTGTTTCATGACCTTGCATTTTTAGAATTTTACATAGCTCAGAAGAACTGAGCGGTTTCCAGAATGTTACATTAAGTAATGGCAATAGAAAGGCTCCAAAGCCAAAAGTAAGGATAAATGCCATTGGTATAAGGAACTGTTAAGCAGCATTTTCATCCACCTGATGAAGTCAATCAAGAGGATGAATGTGGAAGCATAATGTGTGTGTAGTATGTTACACCTACTTTGAGAAACACATGAGTCTAATGTAAATATGTCTCCATGCTAATAATGGGTGCTGGATCATACCATCCCTCCTGACCAGTAGAAATAGAACCTCAGATAAAAAGGTAACTGTAGAGAAACTGGTTTGGGAGCAGAAGCAGTCAGGGTTATTGACCAAAATCTACTTCCTCTATGATTCAGGCACAAACCAGCACCTAAGTGGGAGGAGGTTTTTCACAACTTTATTCACAACTTTGGTATTTGTAATTTATTTCAACTTGCCAATTCTGGCAGAGCTATGCCATCTGCCAGCTGTTCTCTTTTTCTGTTACCTTATTGCTTTGGATTCTCTGAATTTTATGGATTTGGGGGTAAACTCCAATTTTTCTTCTTATTTTGGCTTGGGTTGCTCCAACAGTCATCCACGAAGCAAAGGTATGGCTAAAGTAGTTTATTTGGGAGGTAACACCAGGAAGTGCTGCAAGGAAGTATAGAGGGAGGTAGGGAGAGGCAGTAAGGGATGTAGGAAGGAATATTACTGATATCTCAGTCATTTGGGAAGTATTCCCTTATTGGTGACAAGGGAGCTAGAATGTCTATGGACTTGCTCTAGATCCTTATTGGTAGAAAGCTGTTACTGGAAACTAAAAACTCATTATGCTTCCAGGTTGTCCGAATGAAGCAGAGGCTTGTTTTCCAAGAAAAATTAAAAAAGGGGTGCAGCGAATAAGCAGAGAGATAGAGGTTGAAGGCAAAAATAGAGCTGCAATAAATCTATAAGTTGGATGAGAAGATATGCCTGCTTCTTCTGTGCACCCTGAAATTATTTTGCAAAGCTAAATCTTCAAACATGGAGTAAAAACAATCTCACCAATCTCCTTATGGTATCTTGAAGGGAAAATGGAACTGTTAATTATGAAAAGTTAGAAGCAATTAAAATTATCTTTTAAATAGTTCATTTACCAAATTTTGCACACCAAAAATTCAAGATGGCATTAGATAATGCTAATATAAATCCCCTTTGTTGTGACAAAAGAACAAATCAGTATATATATGTACATATATATATATATAGCTATGGTCTAGGTATGAAGGACACCACCAACTATGGTAAATAATAGCCCTCAGTTCTTTTTTATATGAACTCAATGGAAACCAGGATTTGTTTTATCATCATCATCATCATTATTGTTATTATTATTATTATCATTATTATTCTTATTCTCTTGTACTAGTTTTGCTCTGAACCATCAGACTCATTAAAGATGGAGTCACTAAAAGATAAAAGTTGTTTTGGCCCTCTGTCTCTACAAGTACTTTTCAATGGAAAAGCCAGATAGCCATGTCTGAAAACTTGACGTGAATGCAGTGGATTTGAGTGGAAATAGAAGAACAAGCAATGCCGAAAGAGAGGTTATAAAGCAAGAACTCAAGTAGTTTCTTAGATTGAAAACTAATTTTTCTATAATAAAAGTATGAATGGTCAGGTTCAGGGGTTCTTCCCTCTCACACCTGGGTCATCACTGGAGCATGGTCCAACAGTTCAAAGAAGACAAACCTTGGGTGGGGGCTTGGGGTGGGAGTCCAAGTCTTATGTTTTTTGAGCCATGCATTTTTCAAGTGCCCATTATGTCCATTCTTTATCTCACTAGCTACCTTAGGGTTGTCCTCCTCTCTTCTACAGCCTTCCCTTACATAGCTTAGGTCTCTCATCCCAACACTCTATTTTAGGACTCTCCCTGACCTCTAAGGGGTTGGGGGGCCCCCTGTGGCTCTTCAGCAGCAACATTTGTTGCTAGCAACCCTTGGCTAGTCATTCTAGTTAGCAGTAGCCCCAGTTAGCAACACCCATGGCCCAAGGTGAGAGTAACTTCAGACCCTATAGCACTCTTAGTGCTCTCTCTCAGGGCCTGGGGTTGCTCCACTCTCCCAGGGCTTTCTGGGCTAATCTCAACAGTCTGGGGGAGGGGAATGGACAGAGAGACAACAGCAACTACAGCAACTCCTAGCTAACTACACCTCTGCAGTGGCAGCCTCTCTCTTTCAGCAGCCCCTAAAAAATAAGCCTCTAGCTAGCCGTCTGTGATGGCCCCGGCTAAAAGCAACTGCAACTCTCCACAATGGCCCCAGCTAATAGCAGCTTCAGCCGGCAGCCATTTCTGCTCTATTTCTCCACTCCTCCAGAGCATTTTCCACTCCTCCAGAGAATTCTCCACTCCTCCAGAGCACTCTGGCTCATCTCCTCAGGCAGCAGCAACACTTCCAGCTAACAGCTCTCCTTGGCAGCAGCACCCACAGATTTAGAGAATGTTGACATGTATAGGTAGGAGAACCAAGCCAGAACAATCCCAAAATCACTCCTTCTTACAAATCTATGCACTGTAGCACTGTAGCACTGTCCTCCCATTGCTCATCAATTTGCTCAAGCGGGCACCAATAATGTCTCCATTGTGAGACTTGTTACTGTTTTTGGCATATGGAATATGCCACGGGGAGCTTGCCAGGCTCTGCCATGTGGGCTGGATATTCTTGGTAGCTTGCCAGGTTCTCTGAGAGGGATGGAGGAATCAAACCTGGGTCAGCCACATACAAGGCAAACGTCCTACCCACTATGCTATTGCTCTAGTCCTTACAAATAGGCAGTTAAAATACAAAAGTATTCCCAAGACCTTGCTATCCACTGGGTCCTACCCGCAAGGTCCTACTGTTTTCCTGGGTCATCCTGTACAAAGACACTCAAGTATTTATTCAAGTCCTCGACTCCCAAACACGCACTTAGGCATTTAGCCCCTTTAAACAGAAGGCCAAACTGCAGCAACATGGGAAAAAAGCCAAACCTGTTATCATAAGCCCCACAAAGTATATACCACTGCCATGGCCCTACAGTGGACTGAGGTACACAGATCCTACCCTTGGTCTAGGCTTAGTTACGTGACTTGCTTTGCACATGTGAAAAGACTTGAATATTGGGCCTGTACTCTTGGCAATTGGGACTGTTTATGAGAACATCTCAAGTAGTCTTCCTTAGTTTAAGTCCAGAAAAGAATGTGTAACTGGCTTAAACTCAGCTCTCATCAGCAGGATTCATCATGGTACATGGACCCTGAGTAGATTTGCCAAACCTAATCTAGAAGAATCAGTTGTAGTCAATTTAAGAATCCAAGCATGAGGACAAGTCAATTTTTCTAAATTGTAGCAGTGAATTTTCAGGTGAATTTATCATATTGTGTGATGACAATTGTGACTAATAAAAATGATTTATTTTTTTGTAATTATATTTATTATAATATATAATAATAAAACCAAACATTAGCCAAGCGGCACAAATGCTGGCCGACTTCGACCGTGAGTGTGGAAAGGTCGGACTACAGCTGAATCTCACGAAGACAATGTTTATGAGAAACGGTTTTGTCCCTAACGTTCCATTTGCTCTCAATGGAACGAACATTTCCAAATGCAACAGTTATGTGTAGCTAAGTCGAGAAGTCAACATGACAAATGACCTGGCGCCTGAGTTGTGCAGGAGGAAGAGAGCGGTTTAGAATGCCTTCAAGAGCATCGAAGAAATAGCTAAGAGGGTGAAGAACCTCTGACACCGGGCACGTTGTTTCGATTCCTCTGTTCTTCCTGCATTAACATACGCCTCAGAGATCTGGGCCCTACAAAAACAGGATGAGAACGCTATCGGGTCACCAAAAGAGGAATCAAAAGAGCTATGCTTGGAGTAACACGCTTCACTCAAGTGAGAGAAGGAATCTGGAGCTCTGACCTCTGTCGGCGATCAAGAATCAGGGACACTGTCTCTTTTGCCAAGGTGTCGAAAATCAGATCGGCTGGACACGTAATGAGATTTGGAGATGACCGCTGGACTAGAGCCATTACCACCTGTATTTCATTGGATGTCAAAAGATTGCGTGGCAGCCCACCTACAAGATGGTCATACTTCTACGTCAAGACCCTGAATGATCAGTTTGAGGTTCTTTGTGTTCCTAGAATGAGCAGATGCTATTGGGCTACACTAGCATGCAACAGGGATGAATGGAAACATTACTGGTGCCCACTCAAGCAAATGGATGAGTAACAGGATGTCAAGTGATCAAGTGAATATATAATACATACATAATGTATTGTATACAAGCATAGCATATATTATTGATATGGATGATTATAAAACAGAACTAAAAAGTTGTCAAGGGTATACTGAGAAAAATAAGAAACTTGGAGTGAATAGAAATAGCCACTAAAAAAGCTGTCTAGAGTATGGGTGGGATCTGGCTACAAAGCTAGAGTCAGTGATCCTTGCCAGCATTCTACACTGCCTCAAGCAAAAAAAAATGGGGTCATACATGTGTATATAGGAAAGACTTAATATTCATTATGGACAAATCCCATCAATGAGAAAATTATTCACAATAGAAATAGCACAGGTTATTAATAAATATATGAAAGATTCAAATTTTCAATTGATAAAATGTTATTAAAATAATTATAAAGTTTTAAGGCTCATGAACGTTTTTTCTGGGTGGGTGTTATACCTCGTAGTGGTCAAAGATACCTCTGGCTCTAAGAATCGCTCCTGGCAGGGCTCCAGTTACCACATCGATTGCCTGGGATTGAGCCCGCAACAGCAAGTGTTCTCTATGCTATACAATTGCTCCAGACCTCAGAAAACATTTCTTTTAGACACCATGAAATTGCAAAATTATTGAAAATCATGATTGGGTTTCAGACACGCAAGATTTCAACACTGATTTCTTCACTGATTTCTTCACCAGTGTTCAATTCCTTCCATCAGTGCTTGCCATTCCAAACCCTTATCTGCCTCCCACCCACTAGTCTACTTCTTGAGAGGCGCATTTTATTTTTAAATATGTTTTTCATGAAAGTTTTAAAAAGAACTTTTATATTGGGACTGGTACAGTAGGTAAGGTACTTGCCTTGCAATTCCCTGCACCCTCATATGTGATTTCCCAAGTCCACCAGAAATGATCCCTGAGTGTACAGCATATCAAAGATAACTTGTGCAAATAAATCTTTCACAACTAAAAAAAACTTAAATTATAGGGAAAAAATTTAGAAACTTTCTCTATTTAGAGAAATAGGACAATTGAGTAAAAGTAAAGTAAAATCAAAGAGCATGTGTATATTTCAAGGTCACAGTAAGATTTTGAAGTTGTGGGTTTGCCTCTTGCATGAAAAAAATCAATACTACTTCTTGACTGAAAAGTCCTCCAAGACAGGGGCCTTGCGCTTATCTGTGGTATGGAGGTGAGGTATTGGTATATATCTAATCTACTAGGCCCAACACTACTAAAATCATGAGTTATTTAACAAATATTACTTTTATAAATGTGTCTGTCCATGGAGAATATCATGCTAAGTGAAGTGAGTCAGAAAGAGAGGGACAGACATAAAATCACTGCATTTATTTGTGAAATATAAAATAACATAATATGAGATTGGCACCCAAGAGCAGTAGACACAAGGGTTAGGAATACTGTCCCATAGTTGGAAGCCTGTCTCATGTGCGGGGGGAGAAGGCAGCTGGAATAGAGAAGGGATCACTCAGACAATGAAAGTTGGAGGAATCATTCGGGATAGGAGATGTGGGCTGAAAATAGATAAAGGATCAAACACGAGAACCTCTCAGGATCTATATTGCAAGCCATAATGCTCAAAAGAAGAGAGAGAGTATGGGGGAAACTGTCTGCCATGGAGGCAGGGGAAGGGTGGGAAAAGGGGGCGCTTACTGGGGACATTGGTGGTGGGAAATGTGCACTGGTGAAGGGATATTTGATCATTGTATGATTGTAACTCAAACATGAAAGCTTTGTAACTATCTCACGGTGATTGAATTAACAAAAAGAAAAAAATACTGAATGTCTGCACAGCAGAGTATAATTATTCACAAAAGTTTTAAAAATTAAAATTCTGGGGGCTGGAGCACAGTGAGTAGGGTGTTTGCCTTGCACGAGGCCAACCCGGATTCCATTCCCAGCATCCCATATGTTCCCCCAAGCATGGCCAGGAGTAATTCCTGAATGCAAAACCAGGAGTAACCCCTGTGCATCACCAGGAGAGACCCAAAAAGAAAAAAAAAATAGTAAAAAGTAAAATTCTGTAACGAAGAACATAACGAAATACACAATTTCTTAATAAAAATACATTTGTAAATGTCTCTCTCCCCAAAAAAATGTGTCTGCCTAAGGACAGTTAAAATAAGAGTCAGGAGTGCTGCCTCCTCCTGCTCCTGGTGCTGCTTGTATGCACGTTGAGTGTGGATCTGGTACCTCTTTTGTGAAGCTGCCTCTGGGGAGATTTCCCGCGTTCGCCAAGACCCACAAAAAACCCAAGGAAGGCGTCAAGACCGAGAACAACGATCATATTAATTTGAAGGTGGAGGGTCAGGATGGTTCTGTGGTGCAGTTTCAGATTAAGAGACATACACCACTCAGAAAACTAACGAAAGCCTATTGTGAACGACAGGGTTTGTCAATGAAGCAGATCAGATTCCGATTTGATGGGTAGCCAATCAATGAAACAGACCACCTGCACAGTTGGAAATGGAGGACGAAGATACAATTGATGTGTTCCAGCAGCAGACAGGAGGCATCTCCTAACGGAGACCGCGACTCTCCTCCAGAACTCAGTTCCTCCAGGCCAAGAAGACATTCGCAATTCGAAAACCGCAATTTGGTTCCACCACATCCTGACTACTTCAGTATGGTTTTCTCTATTGTTTCATTCTCCCCTTCCCCATTCCTTTATTGTACATAAAGTAACTGGTGTATGTGCACAAGCATTGCATTTTTTTAACTAAATGGCCAATGACTGACATCATATGGAGATGGGATGAGGAAAAAATATTGGTTCTGTGAAAATACCCCCTTTCTGACCCTCCTTCACTCTTGGTGGGAATGCCGACTGGTCCAACCCTTTTAGAAAACAGTATGGATGATTCTCAAAAAATTAGAATTTGATCTCCCGTTTTGACCCAGCAATACCACTCCTGGGAATATATCCCAGAGAGGCGAAAAAGTATAGTCGAAGTGACATCTGCACTTGTTTGTTCATTGCAGTACTCTTTACAATAGCCAGAATCTGGAAAAACCTGAGTGCCCGAGAACAGATGACTGGTTAAAGAAACTTTGGTACATTTACACAATGGAGTACTATGTAGCTGTTAGAAAAAATGAAGTCATGAAATTCACATACAAGTGGTACTACATGGAAAGTATCATGTTAAGCAAAATGAGTCAGAAAGAGCGGGATAGACACAGAAAGATTGCATTCATCTGGGGAACATAAAGCAACAAACTGGGAGACTAACACCCAAGAGTGGCCGAGATTAGTACCAGGAATTTTGCTCCAGGACTTGGAGGCCAGCCACAGGCTCTAGGTGAAAAGGAAGCTCAGATAGAGAAGAGAGCACCAAATAAAGGATGTTGGGAGGATCCTCCCAGGGTGGGAGAAGCATGCTGAAAGTAGACTATAGACCAAACATGATTACCACTCAATGCCTCTTTTGCAAACCACAGGACCCAAAAGGAGAGAGAGAGAGAATAGGGAATGCCCTGCCACAGAGGCAGGGTGGGGGGGGATGAGGGGTGGGAGGGATGCTGGGACCCGTGGTGGTGGAGGATGGGCACTGGTGGAGAGATGGGTACTTGATCATTGTATAACTGAAACCCAACCACAAAAATTTGTAAGTCTATAAGTGTATACCTCATGGTGCTTCATTAATAAAAAAAAATACCCCCTCTCTCCATTAGTGGCATGCTCATTCAGCTCTTATCTTTATATTCCAGTAAGTTATTTTGCTCTCAATGTTTGACAAAAAATAACAACATAAAAATTCTTGCATACCTTTTTTGATTGGAGAATTTTAATGTTTTTCATTTATCATTGTAAAATCAAGGACAATTTTAAAACTTTTTTTGTACATAGCTGTTACATGTAGGGCAATCTGTCTTTATAAGGAAGGATAAACTACTCTAAAAGAAATAAATCCTGGATAGTTTTCCCTTCAAGTCAAGCATCTTGTTGTTTAAATAAACTTCTTGTTAAAAAAAAAAAAGTCAGGAGGACTGCCTCACAGTTTAATAGCCGATCTCATGCACTAGGGGAAAAGGTAGCTGGCATGGAGAGAGGAGCACTAAATAAGTGATGGTTGGAGGGGATCGCTCAGGATAGTAAATGCATGTTGAAAATAGATTATGGACCAAACATGATGGCTGCTTTTTACCTGTATTGCAAATCATAAAACCCAAAAAGACAGAGAGAGTAGGAAGGATTGTGCCTGCCACAGAGGCAGGAGATGGGAAAGGGTCATGGTGGTGGGAGGGATGGGCACTTGAAATTTGTTTGAGTGAAATGCAATCATGAAAGTCTGTAAATGTATCTCATGATGATTCATTAAAATTAAAAAAAATTTCTAAAAATCTGTAAGTAAACAAAAAAATTTGTCAAGAAGTCATGTTTGGGGATAGAAGGGAAGCAGGGGTCATTGGTGTTAGGATGGGAATACGAGTGGGAGGATAAGAGGTGGAAAATTTATCTGCTTGAACCTCTATTATAAACAACTTTGAGAATCATTTTTTAAACTAATTTAGAAAATTTTAAATAACTTTTTTAAAAAAAATTAAACTGTAGGATTTCAAGAAAAGTTTTGCAAGATATTTGGCCCTTGTTATGAGTTGAATCATGCCTTTCAAGACGTTCTATTAAATTCCTAAACCAACAAAAAATAAAAACAAGATAAAAAAAAGTCCACCTAGCTCCAGCTGCCAGGATTCCACTTCACAGGAAAACTTGCACAATGCACCAAGAGGCATTAGGGAGCTTCCAGGTTAACTCCTCACTGCTGACACTACAGGGGCCTTAATTTCCGGTGCTCAGGTATAAAGCATGTACATTCTTTTTGCCTCCTCTCACAGAAATCCCAATCTAGTGCCTACCTAGTCTGCAAAGGAAGCTTCCAGGACCAGCAGTGACTCCACCTCTAATTATTGCTGCTGTTTGCATATTGTTTTCCAGTGGGTTGTTCATGAGCCTAAGAAAAGGAATCCTGTTGCCTAGGCAACCAGAAGCTGCAAGTGCACTAGTCCTATTGACTGTACTTAATTCTGGTTTTCTTATACTGCAAACATACCATGAACTATTTCATATGCCTATTGGTCATCTGTATGTCTTCACTGAGAAGTGTCTGTTCATCATCTCACTCCATTTATGAGTGAAGTCATTAAATTCTTTGCTGGTAAGTTTAGTGTTTTATAGATCTTAGAAATCAACCCTTTATCAGAAGTATCGTGTGCAAATATTTTGTCTCATTCACTAGGGCTTTTCATTGGAGCTTGAGTTTCTTTTACTCTGAAGAAAGCTTTTTAATTTGAAGTAATCACACTGGTTTAATTTTGTTCTTGCCTTTGCCTCTATGGTCCTCTCCTTGAAGATTCATCTGTGGTGAATTTCCTGGAGAGTTCCACAGATGTTTTCTTTCATGTATTTTATCATTCTGGTTTGATTTAAAGATCTTTAACCTATTTTCAGTTTATTTTTGTGAAGGTGTGAAATATGGCTCTAATTTCTTTTTTTTTAACATAGGGCCATCCCTTTTTCCCAAGAACATTTGTTCAGGAGGTTTTTCTTTTTTACTCTACTTTACATAAGGGCTGGAGCAATAGCACAGCAGGTAGGGTGTTTGCCTTGCATGTCTCTGACATGGTCGACCAGAGTTTGATTTCTCCGCTCCTCTCAGAGAGCCCAACAAGCTACTGAAAGTATCTTCCCTGCATGGCAAAGCCTGGCAAGCTTACCCGTGACATATTCGATATGCCAAACACAGTAACAAGTCTCACAATGTTACTGGGCCCACTAGAGCAGTAGTTGAACAATGGGAGGACAGTGACAGTGACAGTGACTTTACATATGAATAGCCAATAGGCATATGAAAAAGTGCTTGTCAGGCATGCATAGAGAAATGCAAATTAAAACAACATACCCTCTGGAAACTGTAAGAATAGCACATTTCAACAAATCTGGAAATAGCCAGTATTGGCAAGGTTGAGGTGAGAAAGGAACTCTTGTCCACCATTGGTGGGACTGTCATCTAGTTCAGCTTTATTAAACTAATATTAAGATTTCTCTAAAACATAGGAATAGTACCCTGTATAATGTTACCCAGTAATACCACTTCTTGGTATCTATGCTCAAAACAATATGTTCCTCACAGCTACAGGTCAAATTTAGCACAAAATTTACTAACACTGTATTTTCTCCACTTGCAATGCTTTTCTGAAAAAACAATATTTACTAAAACAAATTAAACTATAGCTCCAAAAAGATATGTTCAAACTGCCTTGGAATCTTATTAGAATATTTTAGTGTTTCCAATCTTTTATTTGTTCCAATTTAGTCTAGGCTGTGAGGAATCTTTCTTTTATTTATGTCCATACTGTTGAATGGGATGAGGGAAGTTTCCGTAAATCCAAACAGAAAACTCAATTGTAAATGATGTAATGTCCTGGAAAACACTAAAAAGTTAATACCTATTAGAATACAAACAGAGTGCTTGTTAGTTTGAGTGCTATTTATTTATATTTCCCTTCAAAATGTCCCTTCACAGTGATACTGGTAGGGCCCCCTGGTGGCTTATGTGAAATGGGGAGGAGAAAGGTGGCAGCCTCCAGAAGGGAATGTTTTCTCTCTACCCACTTTTGCCACCAGGAAACAGTTGGGGAAATCTAGAACTCTGAGCCTTGCTCTTTGCAGGAAAGTCAACCCTAGACCTTACCCAGGCGTTTCAGGTTCTGGCCTTTTCCTCACAAAAAAAAAAAAAAACTACTTTAAGAGGAGATGACCAGTTGAGCAGTAGAGTAAAACAGGTTTTACTACTTGGAAGTTTTAAGGAAGGGGTGGAAGACAGACAGACAGACAGACAGACAGAGACAGATAGAAAGAGAGAGAGAGAGAGAGAGAGAGAGAGAGAATGTGCTCCAGAGGGAGCTCAGGCTTTTCCCATGGCATAGAGAAAGCCCCAATATACATCCCAACTTTAGATATGAAAGTACACATCTCAGGAAGGGACATGCAGGTGACACATGTGCTTGAGTGCCACATATGACTGGCAGCAACACATGGGTGTGGCAGTACATGGGTCCAGGCACTTCTTTTGTTCAAGAAGACTTTTGTATGGTTTTTCCAACCTGCTGTATATAGTGCTTTCTACCTGGTTGCTAGGGTAGTTGCCAAAGTGGGGAATAGTTGATCATCTTCTTTGATAATACTTTCCTGGACTTTATTCCATCTGGAGCTTCTCTCAGGGTCCAACCTTCACTGACTGTGCTGGCACCATGAAAAGGTCTTATCAGGCCTGAGTTCCTGTGCTCACAAAGATTCTGACAGTCTTGGGGCTAGTTGGTTTTATTACTTCCCAAGAATCCATTGCCATGGGTGGGGGAGCCCTTCCCTATCTACCTGCCTGCCTGCTTCAACTCTATGTTTACCTTTCTTTCCCAGTTTCAAACAAATCATTATATAAAACTCAGTGTATAAACAACTGCACTATATAGAAGAAAAATCTATTAACATGTTATTTTCTAAAGATGGCACAGCGGTAGAGCATTTGCCTTACAAGCAGCCAACATGGCCAACCCAAGTTCGATTCCTCCGCCCCTCTTGGAGAGCCCGGCAAGCTACCGATAGTATCTCGCCCACAGGGCAGAGCCTGGCAAGCTACCTGTGACGTATTTCGATATGCCAAACACAGTAACAACAAGTCTCATGATGGAGACCTTACTGGGCCCGCTCGAGCAAATCGATAAACAACCAGAGGACCGTGCTATGTTCTAAAGATGAAATGTAGTAGTGGCATACAATAAATGTACCATAAAATTTTAATGCCATTGTAACCACATCACTCAAACTATAATAAAAATAATTTAGTAAACATTTTAAGAAGCAATCACCTAACTAACTGTAGGCATTTTATAATTCTTGTCCTCTCCTATCATTTCAGGCTCGCTTTTTTCCATATGTACTGAGTAAATATTTATTCTTGAACAATTCTTGCCTTTGTCAAGTAAGAGTTATTCTCAGAGAACTGAAAACATGATTTTCTTTTCTGATAATATTCTGGGCTGGAGCAATAGCACAGCGGGAGGGCATTTGCCTTGCATGCAGCTGACATGGCTGACCCAGGTTCAATTCCTCTGCCCCTCTCAGAGAGCCCGGCAAGCTACTGAGAGTATCTCGCCCGCACAGCAAAGCCTGGCAAGCTCCCTGTGACATAATTCAATATACCAAAAACAGTAACAACAAGTCTCACAATTTGTTGTGAGACATTACTGGTGCCTGCTTGAGCAAATTGATGAACAACAGGAGAACAGTGCTACAGATATTATTCCAATAATTATGTGTTTTATTAAATGCTTTGCTCAGTATGTTTATGGGAGTAGGAAGATGTCCATGTGTCACAACCTAAAGTTTTTTTTAGCACTTTGTTTTCCACTGCTCTCTGAAGGTTAGGTAATTTGGGTGATGCTATGTCTGGTTTCTTATTTCTAAGAAACAGAGCATGAGGCAAGAATTCTTGGTCAAGTGATTTATTGAGTGATGAAGATTCCCATAAGAGACTAAGGAGGGCAGCTCAGGGGACAGAGAGCATCTAGGGGAAGGGAGGGGGCAGGGGGAGGGGTGTGAACTGACCTAGACCCTAAATTGGGAGGCGTGTCAGTGTTATCAAATTCTATCTTGCCGAACTCTTTCTTCTCCGCCAGGGTCACATTTCTCAAGTCCTGCTAGAGAACATTTTTTATTTCAAGGCTAGCCATAAGTTACCTAGACAGAGGGAATGATTTTGAAAAGAGGAAAAGCCTCTAGCCAGGGCTTCAACCCCAAGACTTGAATGGAACTGAAGTTTCTACTTCCTAAATGACTCACCTGGCTGTTGACGGAAGGGTTTCCATTCCTCATCACATACACCCCTTCATAGAGCTTCTTAAACATCCTCACAACAGATAAAGAAGTTTCCCTTAATAGTGAACATTGCGTAAGGGAGAAAGGTCTTTTCTGATCTCATCTCAGATGTCATACACTGTCATCAAAACTTCCACATTCTTCTGGTCATTGGAAGTGAGAGAACGAATTCAGCATTCATGAAAGGGGAAGGTGGGAATTAAGCTCTATGTCGTTGAGGGGAGAGTCAAAGCATGAGAACACCTGTAACTACTATGTAGGCACGGTAGACATGGTCCTCCCATTGTTCATCGATTTGCTCGAGCAGGCCCAGTAACGTCTCCGTCATGAGACTTGTTGTTACTGTGTTTGGCATATCGAATACGTCACGGGTAGCTTGCCAGGCTCTGCTGTGCGGGCGAGATACTCTTGGTAGCTTGCTGGGCTGTCCGAGAGGGGCGCAGGAATCGAACTCGGGTTGGCCATTTTGGCCACTTGTAAGGCAAATGCCCTACCGCTGTGCTATCGCTCCTTTTTTAATGTGATGAAGTACAAAAGAGGAGATTTAAATTGACCAAGCAGGTAAGCAGGTAGGGAAACCAAGATACAACCTCAGGTGAACTTGAGTGCTCAGTTTAATAACCACAACAGAAAGCTGCTATTGCTGGAAATAGGCTTTTCAAAGCCTAAATTGTTTCATAGGCATTGATACAGAACAGTCAAATTGGTAGTAATGGTATAATAATTGCCCATGATTACAAATTCTATCAAATTATTTTGGCCAAACTCGAGAGCTGGAAATCAACAGAAGATTGGAGAAATTGAAAATAAATCCCAGTAACAATGAGGAAAAAAAGAGTAGAGTGGACAAAGTATTTTATCCTTATAAAAAATTGGAGGGAAAGATAATTTCATATTTTTCAAGTTATAGAAGAAATCATTTGAAAGATCCAAGAAATAAGGGTTTATAGTGGAAGAACTAAAAAAAATGTGATAAATACTATTAAAGGACTAAATTAAGCATATTTCATTTTAAACTAAATGCCAACATATTATAATCATCATTGTCATTGAATAAATAATAGAAAAATTAGTTAATAGTATTTGAGGAAATTTTAATCATTAATGAAAGTTTTACAGTAAAAATTGAGATAAGGCAAGAAAAAGAAATGGCTATTAGACTAGGAGGAATGAGAGATTAAGAACACTACTCATGAAAAGGAGTGGCGCTGTGTAACAATGAAAGGCAAAAAGTGAGATTCAAATACATAAAAAATTCTACATACAGTTAGTATAACAGTTGAATACATGAAAAAATTACTAAAGGCATTTAAAAAACTTGGCAAAATGCACTATAAGACATTGAATATAGTATAAGGATTAGACTCACCTAGGAAGTTTGAAAATTATTTTGTACAAAGTAATCTAAATCATACAGCAATAATCTACCGATAGTTATAATATAGAAACAAGAAAACTTTCAGAAGGTTTATTTTAGATTTACAAAATTTTATCTATATGTTTTCAGTCTGGTGCCTTCAGTAGGCTGGAGCAATAGTGCAGTGTTAGGGCATTTGCCTTGCGCGAAGCTGGCCCGGCCCATCCAGGTTCGATTCGTCCACCCCTTTCAGAGAGTCCAGCAAGCTACTGAGAATATCTCCCCGGCAAGCTCCCCGTGACATATTCAGTATGCCAAACACAGTATCAATAAGTTTCACGATGGAAATGTTACTGGGCCTGCTCTAGCAAATCGATGAACAACGGGAGGACCGTGCGTGACCACTTGTTTCCAGTAATCTTTATCAGAAAAAAAATTGTAAAGCCTGATATGAATACAAGTCTCTAGGGACTGTACATACTCTAGAATCACTATTAAATCATCAATCATGCAAAAGGCATTTTGTGACTACTACAAAGTTAGGGTCAAGCCATTGATGAAAACATTAAGAAGGATTTATTTATTTCCTGCTTCGAAGTCATTTGACATCTCTTATTTCTCTTTAAAAAAGACAAAGCAAAATATCTATTATAAATCCATCACTTCGACAAAACATAAAGTTTTAAATCAATAGCAGTGTAAAAAAGCAAATGACTTTTTATGTAGCTAGTGGAGGACCTGAATAGTAACTTTTAAAATAAAAAATAACAGAGGCAAAGAAGATGAATTTTATAACTATTTTTAAAGGTTAGTAACGATAACAATTTTACTAAACTAGTCTAGATTTTATGACAAGATACATAATTATTCAACAACTGCAAATTTTATTTTCAATTAAACAAACTGTCACAAACTGACATGCTGTTACTACTACTTCATATTTCAGTTATCTTCACATTTAAATTAATATAGTTGCTGCTATCAAACAAACACTCAAGCCTATTTCTTTTTTTTTAATTTTTATTAGTGAAACACTATGAGGTACAGTTGTAGACTTACAAATTTTTGTGCTTGGGTTTCAGTTATACAATGATCCAGTACCCATCCCTCCACCAGTGCTCATTCTCCATCATTTACATTTTTTTTTAAAAATTTTGTTAGTGAAACACCATGAGGTACAGTTGAATATTTACAAATTTCTGTGCTTGGGTTTCAATTGTACGATGATCAAACACCCATCCCTCCACCAGTGCCCATTTCCCACCACCACGGGTCCCAGTATCCCTCCCACCCCCCCATCCCCCCATCCCACCCTGCCTCTGTGGCAGTGTATTCCCTACTGTTCTCTCTCTCCTTCCCAGTGTTGTGGTTTGCAAAAGAGGCACTGAGTGGCAATCATGTTTTCAAGTCTATTTCTTAGCTAGTAAATAAGAATACATCTGCTATAGCAGCTCATGTGGTTTATTATAGCTTTAGGACAAATATAAAGAGATGAGATACTATTCAAGGTAAAGGTAAAGGTAAAGGCCCTCCCGTTGATCGTCGATTTGCTCGAGCGGGCCCAGTAACGTCTCCATTGGAGACTTTGTTGTTACTGTGTCTGGCATATCGAATACTCTCGGTAGCTTGCCGGGCTCTCCGAGAGGGGCGGAGGAATCGAACTCGGGTCAGCCATGTTGGCCGCTTGTAAGGCTGACGCCCTACCCGCTGTGCTATCGCTCCAGCCTTATCACTTATTTTTCAAGTAGTTTTCATGAAGTTGAGGATTTTATAAGAAGTACTGCATGAATATTCCCTTAGTATAGACATCACAAGGATAAAAATTTTTGAATATCAGGTGAAGTTAGAATAGTGATTAGATTTTTGTATGGAATTTTGCCAATACGTCAATCTGCTTCCTAGGCAGTATTAGAACTACACAAACCTCTTTCTTTCCCTTCTGAATTCACTTTGTTTTAACCAGTAAGGCTAGTAGTGCCCTTTGCTCTCATTATTCCTTTGTGTTGCCCAAGTTATCACTACTTCACTGCCAAGCAACTAAAAGCAAAAATAAATAAAGCTCATGTTAAGAACTTTGTATGTTTTCAAGACCTCTGGTGAAAGAGGGGAAAGGTTGTGTCTCTTTACTGAACCTGGGATTTTTATAACTTACATATGTTTAATTATAGGAAGCTGGCATTTATATAGTTAAACTAGCATTCAACATAACTGGATTTTAGGCAACTAAACATTTGAAATCACATATGATTATCTATTTTGAAGTTATTTTTTCTGTTACCTACTTCAAAAATCAGTTTTATAAAACTCACAGAGTACACACTTGTAAGGGGAAAATATTTCCAAATTAGAAGAGTAAATCAAACAGCTTTGCCTCTCTCCAAAATCACATTCAACTTAACAAATGTTTCTTTGACTTCTACTCAAAATGTCTATACCCATAGATGAATCCAAGTTTAGTTTACATATCATCAGTCTGCCGCATTCAATTTTCTAGTAATCCTCCATAACTTTACGAACTTTCTCTGAGTTAAACAACACTGCCATTGAAGTCAACTTTATCTCCAAAATGAGAAAGGTGGGTTTAGAGCCATTGACCACCTATACAGTCCTTCCTCAAAGGAAGTATTCCCCATGAATCAAACACTTTTGTCCACCAGAGCCAAAAGCAGGCATATTGTTATTGGTTATATTTGTGCCTTGGAGAGGAGTTAATATTACACTTCCACTGAAACGTAAGTAATCAGCTTGTCTGCCTCTTCATTTCCAAACCTTAAAATTCAACAAACCAAAGTCATAGATGAGGTGGAGAGATAGCACAGTGGGTAGGGCATTTGCCTTGCACGAGGCTGACCCGGGTTTGATTCCCAGCATCCCATATGGTCCCCTGAGCACCTCCAGGAGTAACTCCTGAGTGCAGAGCCAGGAGTAACCCCTGTGCATCGCGGGGTGTGACCCAAAAAGCAATAAATATTGACAAATAGTACATTTTAAAATAGGGCCTTAGACAAAATTAAGACACTAATGTGATAGCACAGCGGTAGGGCGTTTCCCTTGCACGCAGCCAACATGGCCGACCCGAGTTCGATTCCTCCGCCCCTCTCGGAGAGCCCAGCAAGCTACCGAGAGTATCTCGCCCGCACAGCAGTGCCTGGCAAGCTCCCCGTGACATATTCAATATGCCAAACACAGTAACAACAAATTCTCCAATGGAGATGTTACTGGGCCTGCTCGAGCAATGTGGAAAATTCTTAAGGTTTGATGGCCAAAAATACACTCAAATAGATCCAAGAAGCCAATGTCTAATGCTATCAATAAGTAATCAGAATACTCAAAATAAAATAACACCTATACTCACTAGAGTAGCAAAAAGCTTGAAGTATGACAAAACCAAGCTTTTCCTAACATATGTTGATGGAAGTTTGATTTGCTATTTATACAGTACATAGAGAATAAATTGGCATTATCTTGATATTACTACATGATCCAGAAATTTTATTTCTAGACATGTACCCTAGGGATACACTTGAACTTGCGCACACAAAGTTGCATACAAACATGGTTAAAGCAGCTTTACTTTTTATTACAAATACTGGAAACACAGAGCCAGACTGAGAGTAAATACAGCACTTGCCTTACATGCATCTGACCCAAGTTCAATCCCTGGTATCCCATAATCCTCTGAGCCCACCAGGAGTGATTCATAAAGAACGAAGAGTAACTCCTGAGAACTGCCTTTTGTGGCCACAAAACAAACAAAAACATCGGAGACACCTCAACGTCCATCAAAAGTAGAATTTATTTGATAAGGGATGTGAAAGCACAAAACAAAATAATATACAACTGTTGGGATCAAGGAACTATAACTAAACATAACAAAGATAGATTTCATCAACATATTAGAAGAAAAATGGAGAAAAATATATACCATTCTCCATTTTTATAAATTCTTTAATGCACAATAACCAGTATATTATTTTAGGGAAGCACTCATATAAATCAACACATTTATTTATTTTTAAATTTTAATTATAGCCTAGGTAGCATGTTTACAACAATGTTAATGTTCAATGGTTTTGATGTGTAAAACTACTACAGTCGACCACCACTAAAGTATCCAAGTCCCTCCACCCACAGACCACATGTCACTTCCAGTTCACATCTTCCCATCCTCTTCATTCCCACCACTGCCTACCTGGTAATCTGAGTTTTGCAATACAAGGCCAACGGTTTCCCACTGTTCAACATTTTCTGCTGGTTTTGTTTTGCTATATACCACAGATGAAAGAGATCTTCGACTATGTGTGCCCTTTCTTTCTCTCATTTTCCTTTTTGGGTCACACCCAGTGATGTCAGGGGTTATTCCTGGCTCACACTTGATCACTTGACTTACCGTTAATCATCGATTTGCTTGAGCGGGCACCAGTAACATCTCCATTTGTCCCTGACGCTTGCTAATGTAGCCTAATGGTGTCTGTTCGTTCTAGGAACACGAAGACCCTCAAACCGATCGTTCAGGGTCTTGACAAAGAAGTCTGACCATCTGGTAGCTGGGCGGCCATGCGATCTTTCAATGTCCTGTGGAATCCAGTTGGTAATGGCTCTAGTCCAGCGGTCGTCTCCAAATCTCATTATGTGTCCAGCCCATCTGATTTTTGAAGCCTTGGCAAACGAGACAGCGTTCCTTATTCTTTATCGTTGACAGAGGTCGGAACTCCGGATTCTATCTCTCATTTGAGTGAAGCGTGATACTCCAAGCATAGCTCTTCTGATTCCTCTTTGGGAGACATGAATAGCCTTCTCATCCTGTTTTCGTAGGGTCCAGGTCCCTGAGGCATATGTTAATGCAGGAAGAACAGTGGAATCAAAGCAATGTGCCCGGAGCTGGGGGTTCTTCATCCTTTTAGCTATTTCTTCGATGCTCTTGAAGGCGTTCCAAGCCGCTCTCTTCCTCCTGCACAACTCAGGTGACAGATCATTTGTCATGTTGACTTCTGACCTAGGTACACATAACTGTTGCATTTGATGATGGTCGTTCCATTGAGAGCAAATGGAGCGTCAGGAATGAGGCGGTTTCTCATAAACATTGTCTTCGTGAGATTCAGCTGTAGTCCGACCTTTCTACACTCACGGTCGAAGTTGGCCAGCATTTGTGCTGCTTGGCTAATGTTTGGTGTTATTAGAACAATGTCATCAGCAAAGCAGAGGTGGTGTAGTTGCCGACCATCTATCTTCTCTCCCATTCCTTCCCATTCCAGTCATCGCATGATGTTCTCGAAGGTGACACTGAAGAGCTTTGGTGAAGTGGTATCACCCTGCCAAACCCCTCTCTTGACATCAATGATTACTACTTTGTAGAATGGTGAGATCCTGGTACTGAATCTGTAATAGAGCTCACAGAGGATCCTGATGTATTGAGTTTGAATGCTCTGATTGGCTAGGGCTTCAATGACCACTTCCATCTCAACAGAATCAAAGGCCTTCTTTAAATCAATGAATGTTAGACAGGGTGGCATCTTAAACTCCTGAGAAACCTCAATGAGCTTGGTTATCGTGTGGATATGGTCGATGGTGCTGAATCCTTTTCGGAACTCCTGGCTCAGCACTCAGGAATCACGCCCAGTGGTGCTCGAGGGACTGGGATGCTGGGGATCGAACCCCTGGTAGGCTGCATGCAAAGCAAACGCCCTACCCGCAGTACTATTGCTCCAGCCCATGTGTCCTTTTACTTTTGACTTACTTCACTTAATGTGACCCAAACTAACACACATAATATGAACACATACAAGTTGAAGCGACACTTTTGTAAAAGGCAGGGGGTGATACATACAGAATTCACAATCACCATTACTTCTTTGAACAAGAAAGGGATAATGAGTAAATGAAAATAAATAGAATGAAAGTCCAGTTATTGAACAGATTTTGTTTCCTTTAGCTTTATTAAATGCTGCAATCTTAATTCTTCCCATGCTGTTAAGAGTATTTTTGTTCTCTCAAAATATTACCTAATAAAAAAATTTTAGAGTGTGTTGAATTAGGGTAGAATTGGGGTGGGGAGAACAATTACTTTTTACTAGATGTTATTACCTTTTTCCAGAGCACGGATTTTACATTCATTTAAACAAAAGCTTTAAGAATTTGCCTTCAGATAAGTGGGGGTGGATGAGTGTTAGGACACTTAGTCGGCCCTGAATTGAAAGTTTATTATACAGCCACCAATTGTGCATTTAGAATTTAAATGCAAATATTTTTAAGCATATATGTTCCTAGAATAAGAAAAATTTCTGGAAGATTGACAAGCATCTAAGAAGTTTGTTTCTGGTGAGCCGACTCACTTTTCATCTCAATGTGTAATTTCATATACTTTAAAAATTATTTTGTCGTCTACTTTCATTGATTTCCCATGTGAATTTTTTTTCTATTTTTAATTTTGAATGTGGCCAGGCGGTTATCTTTCCTGAGCACCTGGCGGGGCTGAGCTGGAGAGAACAGCGCCATCTAGTGGCGACAAGAGGCCTCGGCGTCCAGCCCCGCCCCTCTGCGCCCCTGTTAGGTTGCCCTGGCAGCCGGGCGTTGTTGCACTGGGGAAAGCTCACAATCACCCGGGTTTCCCTGGTTTCCCACCTAGCCCATTGCGTTCCCCTGGCTGGGCTCTAGCCATCCTCCCGCACGGCCCATGGACACACATTCTTTGCTGCCTTGTGCACCCGCTCGCTTGCTCTGCCCACAGAGACCCCGTTCCCGGCAGGACGCCCAAGCCGAGCTCCCCCGGGTGCCCAGGGTCGCGACCGGGGCACGTGCCAGGAGGCAGAGACGCGGAGCCCAGGCCGCTGGCAGCCCCCGGCAGGCGCAGCCTTGTAAGTGCCTGGACATCCGCAGCTCCTGATCGCCTCCAAGACTAAGAGGTGAGCTGGACATCTGGACCCCTCTCAGCTGGCCTGACTCTTGAAATGAGTGTTCTCCCCTCCCTAAACTAGAAAACGTGGTCTCTGGGTGAGCTCGAACCCTCAGAGGCTTGTTTATTCCTAGAAAACTTGATCCTACTTCCTCCCGAAAACTTGGCGGGTCTGTTGTTATTCCTTTTTCACAAGTGAGGCACAAACTAGGCAGGTCATCTGCCTTGTCCAGGCTTCTCCAGTTGGTAGAATTAAATCGTGCACAGCAGGATGAATCACAGACAACAGATTTTCCCACCTCCACTCCCATTTTCTTTGCTCTCTACCAAGTTTCCCCTCTCCATTTTCTAAGGAAACACCTTTGCCTCACAGTCGCCTTTGAGAAATGGATGAGCTCTGTGAATCTCTGGCAACCACCTGGAACCACAGATTCTGTTTTCTTCTCCTGTCATTGCCCATAATGGTGGCTAGATGGCTGTGATTAGGTGCCACTGTGACATACTGAGGTAACGTAAACGAGCAGGGGTGTGTGAATATGCAATGCTCAGAGATACTATGCACTGTAGACGGAGCCCAAGAGGAGGGAGTGGGCTTCTCTTATTTCTCTGGAGTCAGGTTCCATGGCCACATTGGGCAGCTGCATGTGAAGGACATTGCACAGGGAGGGCCCCGGTCTTTCCAGCACTTGGTAGTTTTAGCAGGGAGAGATGCAAGCGACACAACTACCCATCGACTGCTGAATTCATCATCTAAGCATGAATAGCCACGTGCTGCTAGCATCAACCTGATGCTCTCAGAGGAAACATTGACGTCTTTGATAAGTCTCTGTGGACACAAACAAGGTGGCTTTAATGTAGTCAGTAAAATCAGTGAACTGTGAGCTGTTTAGGTGACAGCGATAGAATCCATAAACTCCCATGAAACATATTATCCTCCTGCTCTGAGACACACGTGCAGATGCAGTACAACACTGCACCTCATCAGACTAGCAATGGTGGCCATCACACCAGTCACATAAGGCGACTAGAAAAAAAATGACAAGGATGGCTTCTGAGGCCATTCAGAACTTCCTGGGGACCTCTAGTATACACAGGTTCTAGTAAGCTGTGTGATCTCACCCTTGATTCCACCAGATACTATAAAACTATTAGAAGGGAGGAGAAGGGGGCTACAACAAACAAAATTGTGACACTATTAGCCTTAAGATGACTGATGTGCCAGCATCAAAGGAGGAAGGAAATACAGATCAAACAGCAAGGAGAAGAGTGGAGAGTGAAGGAAAGGACAACACTTACATTTTCTGGTGATAATTTCTCTTATTTGAAATATTCTCCTGGCCTTCTCCCAGACTCAGGATGCCCTGTTATCCAGCCCCAGCGGCAGACTGTAGCACTGTATTACTGTCCTCCCATTGTTCATCGATTTGCTCGAGCGGGCACCAGTAATGTCTCCATTGTGAGACTTGTTACTATTCATGGCATATCAAATACACCACAGGGAGCTTGCCAGGCTCTGCGATGCAGGCTGGATACTCTTGGTAGCTTGCCGGGCTCTCCAAGAGGAGCCGAGGAACCGAATCTGGGTCGGCTGCATACAAGGCAAATGCCCCACCTGCTTTGCTATCACTCCAGCCCCAGAGGCAGACTAGCTTCAGCTATTTCCACTAAATTGTGCCCCCTACTACCTGGTGTATTCTCACACATCCAAATCTCAGCCACCTACACTCCCTCCCTAATCAGGATCCCATCCTGAGTAGCTCATCTCAGCCAAAGGGGTCCAGTTGTTCAAGTGAGAAATCTGGGAGTTTTCTCTGTTTGTTCCACTCCTCAATTCTTCTATTACTGAGCAAAAATTTATCAATGAAGAAATAGTGATAACTGCGAGGTTTCTTTTCCATGATGACTTTGTGCAGGTGTGGAAGACTCACAATGCGCAATTGAATATATCTGTATTTTATTTCATCAGAAATTAGTTAGTCAAAACTCAGGAACATGTAAGGGTTTTATTTTATTTTGTAGAAAATACAACAGAAACGAGTTTTTGTGACTATAATTTGAACTCTAAGGGCCACAAATAGAAATTTTGGCCAAAAAGTGCCTTAGGCCAAGGGAAAAAAGAAGTTCTGAAGGCAGGAATGAGTTTTAGTTCCGTAATCAGAAAGGCCAGTGTGAATGAAGTTCACAAAATCAAGATTTATGGGCTTGAGAAGATAGTATAGAGGGAAGGAAGGGCACTTGACGTTTAGACCCTGGCAACACATAATTCCTCCAGATTCACTAAGAGTGATCCCTAAACTCAGAGGTAGGAGTAAACTCTGAGTACTGCTATGTATGGCCCAAAACAAAACAAACAAAAAAAATTCCAGATTGAGGAGAAGTTAGAGGAGAAAGGAAGGGTCATTAAGAGCTTATCACAAAGGATTTTTGCTTCTTCTGATTACATGGGTTACAGGCGATCTTTAAAAATATTATTTGGAGAGAACTTTCTCTCATTAATGTAGTGTTCTATAAATCAATATAAAGTTGTGTTACATATTTTTGTTTATATATTTTGTAACCCTCAGAATGGTATAATAGTATTTGTATATTTGATTACATATGAAAAGACCCAAAAGGAAAATAATGCAAACAAATGGTGAACTCCGATTAAGGATGTGTATAGTGGAACAAGTCTGCAATTTACTTTTGAATAGATCAAAAAAATAAAACAAGATTCATGGCCAAATAGAGGAAAGTATAGATAAGTGTTAAGGCAAGTTAAGTATTAATGGTAAGATATCATTTATGCATATGTTGGTCTTCAGATTTTCTTTGTGTTAAAAAGTTATATTAAAATCGAGGGGGAAGCTGTTCTATCTTACCTTTGAAAAGGATTTTAAAAAGGATTTTCTGGTATTCAATAGAGAACAAATTATATGGGCTATGTGAAGCTGTGAAACAAATTGAAGGTAGTTGTACCAATTGACAGTAGTTATACCAAGGAGAGCATTATACTGTTTGGAATGGATCTCCTTTATGAAAAACTCTATTTTCCCCACAAAGGAAAGGAAAGCAAGCCAGGAATACATGGCTTCATTATTGCTCAGTTCAAAAGATTGTTTTTCCATAAATAATAGATAAAATCACACTGTACAATGTAAGTTAACAGGAAGCTTATTTATGAAACTTTGCATTTGACTTAAAATCATTTCTTCGTCACTTTCCCATGTCATTGGCATGTAAGACCACACAGCAAGCATCCATCTCCCCCTTGTTACATCTCACAAAGCCTAGTTGATTTCTGTCTATAATGAGCATCTCAAAGTTCTACGCCATATTTATAATATTTATAACCTTTCAACTATTAATGCTGGTATGGCCTTGCATCATGGAGGAAACTCTGGTACAGAATTATGTAGCTCAAAATCTAGTCTTGGCAATTTAGTGATAGACTTACCTTTATGGGTATATGAGAAGGGCTTCCTAGAAAGGAAAATAAAAATGAGATTTAAAAAAAAAACACTAAAATAAAAAAAAGAAGTTTCAAACTTCAGCAATTAAACTTTAAAAATGAATCTGTCAAGATAGTAGGCTGGGGTGGTGATGTGGGGAGAGTTAGAAAGCAACCTGGAGACAGTGGGCAAGGGAAGTTGGACCTGGTGGTGGAATTGGTGCTGGAATATTATATGTTTAAAAACTCATCTGTGAATAACTTTTGTAAATCATGGTACTTTAATAAAACAAAATAGAAATACTTTTAAAAATTTACTGCACAGCAAGGCTAGCATTGATGATAATAGACTATTTTCAAATGTTTTAATTTTAGGCTAGCTAAATATTTTTGTATTTGTAAATTCTAGTTTCATGAATCACGGTCACGGACCTCCCGTTGTTCATCGATTTGCTCGAGCGGGCCCAGTAACGTCTCCATCATGAGACTCGTTGTTACTGTGTTTGGCATATCAAATACATCACGGGTAGCTTGCCAGGCTCTGCCGTGCAAGCAAGATACTCTCGGTAGCTTGCCGGGCTCTCCGAGAGGGTCGGAGGAATCGAACTCGGGTCGGCCATGTTGGCCGCTTGTAAGGCAAACGCCCTACCGCTGTGCTATCGCTCCAGCCCTAACCTGTAATAAATTATGGCTGTGTCAAAATAAGCCTCTCAAGGAAGAACTTAATATAGTATTTAACAATCATAATAAAAATTAACTTTGAGTATTTTTTTCTTTTGTTTTTTGCTGTTGTAGTGTTTGTTTTGGTTCAGAAAAACATTTTCAAGAAGTTGGTCAAATATGGCTGTAGCAGATAAAAGACTTGAGAACTTGCAGATCTATAAAGTTCTTCAGTGTGTTCGGAACAAAGACAAGAAACAGATAGAGAAGCTGACCAAATTTGGATACCCTGAACTAATCAATTTCACAGAGCCCATCAATGGACAGAGTGCTCTACATTTAGCCTCGGTTTCCAATGATATTGATATGGTTACCTTTCTCCTCAGTCTTAATGCTCACCCGGATGTGCAAGACAAGATGGGCTGTACTCCAACAATGAGGGCTGCAGAACTGGGTCATGAATTGGCAATGGAAATATTAGCAAAGGCAAAAGCTGATATGACTGTACTTGATAATGAAGGAAAAGGTAAAATCAACAAACCTCCTATTCAGCTGCTGCATTTCGTTTTTAACCAGAAATCCGGAACATGGACCTGTTTGCTTTCCCACTTGAGAAGTGATTTGCTTACAGTTTTAAGTGAAAGGCAAGATTCTTAATGCTAAACTAAAGGATTCCATAATTTGGCAATTGTATTAGTATATCTTAGAAATTCCAGTTCTAAGACATCTATCATTTTAAAAGAAAAATAAACTTAATTTGTATGAAGTGTAATTCATAATAAAATGCTTTCTTTAGACTCTAAGATAAGAGGAAATTATTTTCCCTCATTCTCATCCGTTTTCTTCATTTTTTACTGTTTTTACCATGTGGTACTACACTTAGAGCAAAACAGATTTTGTCCCCTTCTCAGTGACAGCCTGATGTGCAAATTACCTGCATTTGGGAACTTAAAAGGACTAAAATGGATCCTGTTATTAACCTCCAATTTTTTAGGATAAATTTCAATGTGTTGGGAAATAAGATTTGAAATTGAGACATGCCATAATTAAGCTGAAGCCCTAACATTATGCTGACATATTTTTCCATATTATCCATATGGGGTTTTTGTTTGTTTTGCTTTTTGGGTCACACCTGGTGATGCACAAGGGTTATTCCTGGTTCTGCACTCAGGAATTACTCCTGGCAGGTGCTCAGGGGACCATATGGAATGCCAGGAATCAAACCCGGGTCAGCCGCGTGCAAGGCAAACGCCCTACCCTCTGTGCTATCACTCCAGCCTCTTTATTTTGTTTTTTGAGAAATTTTCTTGTCATATTTTCTAAAATTAAAAGTCTGCTTTCAACTCTTTTAATGATTAAATTCATGATCAAATACCCATCTCTCCACCAGTGCACATTCCCCACCACCAATGTCCTCAGTATACCCCCCTTTCCAAACCTCCTCCTACCTCCATGGCAGTCAATATTCGCCATACTCTCTCTCTACTTTTGGTCATTATGATTTGAAAAAATATGGAGCTCTTCATAAATTTGCGTGTCATCCTTGCGCAGGGGCCATGCTAATCTTCTCTGTATCATTCCAATTTTAGTATATGTGCTGCCAAAGCAAGCACTATTTCAGTTCTTTTAATGATTCCATTTTGTACTAAACACCTGTCACTTTACCATGGCTCTAACTCCTGCAGTGAAAGATGGAAAAATCAATTTAAAGTCTTCTGCCTTTCCTCTCTTCCCTCCCAGGTTTTGGTTAATTACATTTTTTCTACATTATGAACTGTAATGCTATTCTGTATCAGAATCCTAGGGTGATTTAGTTTTGGCGCTACAGTTGAAAATATCTATGACTGACTTTTTAGGTACACAGTTCTTATTGATCTGGCAAAAAGAGTGTAGCTCATTCTTTCAGGCTTGCAGCTTCTAGTGTCTCTTTTGATTTTAAATTGATATTTCTATTTTCTTATGTTAACAACAATCTGCTTATAAAAACTCTTATTCCCCAGGTACCACTGTAGAGTTCCCTTATTTTCCATCATTGAATGTAGCTATGTAGCTAAAATCTTAAGACTAGCTCAATCGAAATTTCCTTTTAGCAGGTGACTTGATTTTTTTCCCATTGGTATTCACAGGATTCTGTCTTTACCTAGATTTACCAAAAGATGCCTTGATTATTTTAAACATTTTTTCCAAGAAAAACTAGTATGCTTTTCCAATTTTTATGTTCAGACTTTCACTTCAAGTTTACTTCTATCTCCATGTATATCTCCTGTTCCATTTGACCTTTTATCATTGAATACCAACTGGGTTAATTATTTTTCATCACTTCAGACCAGTGATTCAACTCTTTTACATCTCCCAGATAACAAATAATTTTTAAACATCTCAATTACATTTTTCTTGGTTATACAATGTTTTTCCAACTTTTTTGACAGTTGTCTGCTCTCCCTTATTTGCTTTCAATTTGAGTTTCACTTATTTAGTAGTTTTACTTCTGTACAATTTTTTAATTTTGTTTGGGGACCACGCTTAATGGTGCTCAGGGCTACCCCTGACTCTATGTTAAGAGTCACTTCTGATGTTGTGTGGTGAACCATGTGGCACCAGGATTAAACTCAGCCTTTTTGCATGCCAAGCATGCACTGAATCCTTTGGGATAGCTCTCTGGCCTCAACCATTTAAAAAAAATTAATTGAATATTGACTCAGTTTTATTTTTTTCTTCTAATTATCACCTATTGTTCTAGAAGTCTTCCTTACATCTTGTTCTATCTGCATGTTGTTTTAGAAAAATTAGTACTTAATTTATTTGCTATCTTGTTATTTTTACATGTGTAAATTATGGTATAGATTAATAGCTTAATAATAAGATAGTCAATAATTTTCACATGTGTATTATTTTATGGTATATACTTTTTGCTTTCATTATTAGATTTCTGTCCTTTATCCTCCTCTCTCCCTGGCATTTTCTTGTTCTTTGAGTAGACTTTTTGTTGTTGTTGTTATGTTGTTGTTGTTGTTGTTGTTGTTGTTGTTGAAAAAATTAATTTGGAGTTTTAGTACTGTTTACCAAACACTATTACCAACATTTGACCCTGGTATCATAACAATATTCCTCATCCCAAGTATATCTTGGAGAGAGACCTCCCGAGTGGTGCTCAGAAGATCCAAGGACACTCTTCTGGCAATTTTCAGCAAATAGAACTGAAAGATATGGTACCACTAAAGGCACTGTGATGCCAGGGATTACCAGGGCCACTCAATAGTTCTTAAGAGCCTCCGGAGCTGCACTCATAAGTGCTAAGGAACCTTGTGGTGCCATGGATCTAACCGTGGGTGATTAAATGCAAGGTTTATACTTTGACTCCTGTACTATCTTTTCCAGTCCTTGTCATATATTTTTGACATGGATTATATTAAAGGGCTGGAGCGATAGCACAGTGGGTAGGGCATCTGCCTTGCACGCAGCCAACATGGCCGACCCGAGTTCGATTCCTCCGCCCCTCTCGGAGAGCCCGGCAAGCTACCGAGAGTATTCGATATGCCAGACACAGTAACAACAAAGTCTCCAATGGAGACGTTACTGGGCCCGCTCGAGCAAATCGATGATCAACGGGAGGGCCTTTACTTTTACTTACTTTTTATATTAAAGGCAAATATCTAACAGGTCTTAGTGGAGGATTCAGCATTTTCCTTCTTTACTGTTTTGAAATGATTTCCTAAATGAAAAAAAATGCACAAAATGATAGATTCCTTACTACTCACTTTGCTTCTCGCTACTATTTTACTTGTAGTCTGCAAAGGGATCTCAGGGACCTACTAATAGCCATCTGCACATTTCAAGAAGCAGTACCTATGGGGGATATTTAAACTGATTATGCTGAATGTCTTGTGTACATGTTGTGTGTTTGGAGGGTAGGGGGATTCTATTTACTATGAATTCAGCATTTCTTCATCCTTTTCTTTCATTGCTGCTACTACTGCTGTTATGGTGATAACTAGGTATTATGCTCTTCTGTAGACACACACACACGCACGCACGCACGCACGCACGTACACACAGACACTCCTGGCTGAGTGGGCTCTCACATTTTAAACTGACTCTTGTTGTCAGTCACCATACCCATCCAGTTGTAATGCTCACACAATCTTGAATCTTGAAAGGCTCTCACATATCAGTACTCAGATTCTACACAGAACCAGATCTATCATATTTGGTTGTAATTGTTTTCTTTCAAAAGTTGAGTTTTTATTTTTGTTTATTATTTTCTGTCTTGGTATTTCAATTTGCTTCAGAGGGGTAACCAAGACAAATATCCCTGTGCCTTTCTGACCACTTTTAATTAGCTAATTATAGATTTTTAGAGATCTCTCCCTTCTTATCAAATTCAAATAAAATATATATAAATGTTATTAAGTACTTTGGGGAATTCTTTTTTTTTCCTGCAGGTATTTTGTTTTACTGCATTTTGCCTACAAAGCGGCATTATCGATGTGCGTTGATTGCCCTGGAGCATGGTGCAGATGTCAACAATTCTTCCTATGAAGGAAAGCCAGTGTTCTATAGAGCTTGTGAAGAAGCACATGCTGTTAAGGCTATCTGCCTGAAATTTTTGGAAAAAGGAGCCAATCCAAATTCCTTTTACCCAGTATGACTATTCCTATGATTATAATTATTCTTTTTTTCAATTGTACAGTTTCAGTGGTACCATCTTTTCATTTAAATGTGGGAAAATGACTGTCCTCTGAGTAGACAATTCATTTCTATCCATGAAAACCTTAAATTGAACTTGATATACTTCATTATTCTTGTTGTTATGATTTTAAAGTCTTATTTCCTAATTATGTTTGTGGAGAAATGGTATATATTATGCCAAATGTTAAAAGATAGTTTTAGGAAATAGTAGAAAATATATCAGTGATGCCTAATGGAAATTTATATCTGTGGGAAGAAAATGGGTATTTTTTCTGTTTCTCTTGTCCATTTTGCTCACTTTATTCATTTGGTAAATTTTAATGTCACACAGTAAAAATGGATTCTCCTCATTAGAAATCAACAACACTAAATTTTAGCATATAGCACACTTTTATCATCTTTTTTTCTTTATAAGAAATTTATTTGTTAACATAATTTTCTTGTGGGCATCTAATGTGTTGTTTTATTTTAGAATACTATTTTTTAATGTTGAACCATTATACTGGGTACTGGATTCATCTTTCCTACTTGTTAATAAAATATAAAAATGGAGAGAAGCAAATATGTAATTGTGAATCTTCAGACCAAAAAATTTAGGGCACCCATATACAGTGTTTATTGAATATGTTATTAAATATAACTGGAATAAACTGTATTTGATCTATTTCACATATCCAGCTTACTGGTCGCACGGCTTTAATGGAAGCATCAAGAGAAGGTGTGATAGAAATAGTTCGAGGAATATTGGAAAGAGGAGGGGAAGTAAACACATTTGACTTTAACAGATATCATGCTGCACATTTTGCTGCCAAAGGAGGCCATTTTGATGTAATAATTGGCTCTAATATTTCTTGTTAGAAACTTTTTCTACCTTTTCTTAAAACTTTTAAGTATCGTGGGTTACAAAGGACTTTTTCTTCCTGGATTACTACTAATCTATTATATAATTACTACTAATATAGCTCCCCAAACCATTATTTTAAGACTTATTCTAGCTCTTACTCAGATTTATCTATTTGTAAATTCATGCCTTTAATATTACTAACAATAGTTTAATATGTTCTTAATTCATAACATTAAAATGTTTTCCCAACAAAGTAATGTTGGGAAAACATTATATAATGTGATTTCAAAATATGCTGTAATATGTTTATAGAAAGAACAATGCAAATACATTCTTATCTCCCTGATGTTTAAATGGATCTAAAGATCTATCAAAAATTTTTAATTCAAATGTATCTGATTATCCTAATATATTGGCAAATGATATTTTATAGGCACAGTGATTTCAGATTCAAATAGTAGCCAAAACACTCCGATTTTTTAAATAGAAATTTTCTGAATTATAGTTAAAATTTCTTTACTGAATTTCCTTTACTTTAACAGTTATCTTTGATTTTGTCATTGAGTCTCTTTTCTGTAACAAAATCATGCATAATAAAAAAGCACATTTAGAAAATGTTCTCAATCTGTGCTGTACAATATAGTATACACTACAGTAGCCATATATATCTTTTGATTATTTTAGTGAAATAAACTGAATATTAGTGAAAGAAACTGAATATTTTAAAACCTCTTCTATTTAACTGATTTCAATCTAACTTATCATAAGTTAACAGATACTTATATTGGGCAGCATGGCTCTAAATATGAGTCTTAGCTTAGTAAATATATCTTACGTTTCTCCTGCAACTTATGTTATTTATTTTTCAGATTTTAAGGCTTCTTTTTGCCTATGGTGGGGATCTGGGGCTTATTGCGATGGATGGGAACACTCCACTTCATCATGCTGCCATGGGTGGTTTTGCTGATTGCTGTAGATATGTAGCTCAAAGAGGTAAAATTGTATAGGAAATTTTTAACTTAAAGTATCTCTGATTTACTCTTGTCATTGGTGTGCAGAGAATATGGGCCTGATGATTGAGTCTCATTACTGTTATCAAATGTGAATAAGACTAATAGGCCTGCATCACTTCTGATGTAATGAAAGATCTTGTTTTACTCGTATTATATTAAACTCTTTCACATCACCTCCCAGAATAATAAGCACTGTGAAAAAATGAAAACCAGACTGGAGTGATAGCGCCATGGGTAGGGCATTTGCCTTGCACATGGCCGAACAGGGTTCGATTCCCATCATCCCATATGGTCCCTGAGCACTGCCAGGAGTAATTCCTGAGTGAATGAACCAGGAGTAACACCTGTGCATCGCCAGGTATGACCCAAACAAAACAAAACAAACAAACAAACAAACAAACAAATGCAATTTTGTCCTCATAAACTATTAATTCTAATCTCTCTTACTTTTTTTGACCATTATGTATTATGAAAAGCAAAGATCTGTCTATCTCTCTACTACCAAAATAGTATTTCAGGGGATTGGGGATCTATACTCTATGGTATTCAAAGCTTACTCCTGGATCTGTGCTCAGGGATCATTCCTAGTGTGGCATAGTGTATGCTAAAG
This sequence comes from Sorex fumeus, assembly GCF_029834395.1. Taxonomy (NCBI): domain Eukaryota; kingdom Metazoa; phylum Chordata; class Mammalia; order Eulipotyphla; family Soricidae; genus Sorex; species Sorex fumeus. The sequence goes on from NW_026606101.1 coordinate 27,472,567, forward strand.
ATCAAAGCACCTAGAAATATTCTTGAAAAGCATTTGTGGCTAATATCCTTTTTGATAAAGAATGAAATTATAAAGTGTGGAGGGACATCAGCATGTAGCTGTCTAAACATTAGTTATTAGAGATTTTTATTGGGTTGCAATCTTTTGTAAATATGTGAGGTTGACAAAGCATCAGATGACTGTTCTTGACTCAAAACACTAGAAATAGCTTAATAATCTGACTCATTAATATAAACAATTAATTTTGAATGTCTCATTATTTTTATTATGAGTAATATTCCTAGTATGCTAAGTAGATGTCCCAATGTACTCAGGAAAGTTGGATTCCTTTGGAAAATACATATAATTGGATGCCATCATTTTAAGTAAGAGATCTTAAAGGAAAAAGAATTTTAATTTATAACTTGCACAAATATAAGTAATACTTTCATATTTGATTAACAATTTGTTTTCTTCTGTCATGTTTGGAGAATACATATAAATCTTATACTTTAAGATTATAAGATTTATAAGCATTTATAAGCATTTTTAAAAATGGAGGGTCCTTCAACATTCTGAGTCTGTAAGTTCCTATGTAAGTTTTGTGACTCCAGCTGCTCCTCCATTTTAAATGTCACCTTTATTCTATTTTTTCTTGTCATGAAATCTCCTTACCAATATCCCAATATGGTATTTCTTTCTAGGTATTTTAGGGATGAATAGCCTAATCTTTTGGAGACAGGTGACAGAAATTGGCAACATGTCACCCTTAAAAATCCATGGAACTAAAGCTCATGGGAAAAATAGATTGCAGCCTACCTTATGTAATTTATGAGAGTTGAATGGGTTCATCTCCATAGGAATTATTTGAAATAAAAGTTTAGACCCATCACTGCAAAATTAATAGAATAGTTTGATGAATGCCATTTGCAAGCTGTCAGATGCCTCAGCACTATTTGTAATAAGTATCCTTCCAATTGTAGGATGTGATCTGAAATGGAAGAATATAGAACATAAGACCCCCAGGATTATTGCTAAGGAAGGCGGCTTCAAGGCTGCAAGCAAAGAAATACGTCGAGCTGAGAGGATAGCTAATAGAATGGCCAGGCCTGGAGCCAAAAATCCGAATCCTGTCTGGGCCCTTCGGCTACATGAATGGTCAGTAGAGCATGAAACTTTCCTTCGGGAAGCCTTTGCCTTTGTGGACAGGGGCGATGGGACAATCAGCAAAGAAGACTTTGTGCTGGCCCTGGAGGAGAGGCAAGAGTTTGTCACTCTGGAACAGCTGGCTTCCATAGCTCAGATGCATGAAAAGACCCGAGGAGGAGGCGTGAACATCGACGAGTTCTTTAAAGGAACCAGCTATTTAGGCAAGACCTACGTTGTCAGCTCCTTTGGACCTAAGAAAAAGAAAAAAGGCGCGGGGAAGAAGGGAAAGCAAGGCAAGTTTGTCTTGCCACTTCCTGTCTGTGTCATTCCCGACGAAGCGTTCCCACACCGGGAGGACGGTGGTCCACCTTATTACCTGATTGAAACCTACAAGAACATAACGGATTGTAACCGGTTTAACCGAGATCACCCGCCAGAGCATCCCATCCAGGATGATTCTGCTTGGTACATTGATGAGCCAGAGATCGAATATACAAACATCAATTATATCACCAGGGCGGGGGATCTGGCTTCCCTGAAGAAGGCATTCGAAAAAGGAATCCCCGTGGATATGAAGGACAATTATTACAAAACTCCACTGATGACTGCATGTGCAAGTGGAAACATGGAGGTCGTCAAATTTCTTATTGAAAAAGGGTGCGTTTTGTGGTTGCGTGCAATTGAAATTTTTGAGAGGGGTTACCCCTTTTAAGGACACAAAGGAATGCCAAGGAAAAAGATAGAGCTCCATTCCTGACCGTTAGATCATAGACACAGCTTATCTAAAGAACCAAACCCCCTGGGAACACAGGAGCTGTTGTGTACAGTTGTTAACAACTATGTACAAAGTAAATGAAGGTCAACACAATTTCCACAGGTGGAGAGGAGAGTCTTCTGACTGAATACCACTGACTTCTCTAGACAAACAGAGCTTACAATCACATGGGGATGAACTCATACTTTATTTTAAATTTAAGACATGTTGTGGTACTGGTGATAAACATCATGACGTATACTGACAACAAGTTGTAAGTGTCCAGTACAATATTATGCAGGAGATCTCTAGAACTTTGTCTTACATAGTCATTTTACCCTTCTCTTTGTGTGTGCATGTGTGTGTGTGTGTGCGTGTGCCTGCACACTCGCTCTCGCATATGCTTACCTAATGAAACAAGTGGAATGGTGGCATAAGTCTAGGAGCATGCTTTAGTGTCTCCTCTTGAGGATCGTCTTTTCCTTTATTTCCAGGTATCTAACTAAATAAATAGCAAAGCATGAAATTTCAATATATCTTTTTAACTCAAGCGATTACTTAGGTTTAACTCCTTCTATTAGGAGTTCAATAACATAGATGAAGGTTTCTAAGCCATGATATGCCTCAGTTTTTTCATCCACAGAATAGGATTCTAGAAGGGGTCAGTTATTTTTCCCCCCATTTAAGTTATATGTTTATTTTTAGACCCTGTGTTATACATATATAATGCTCAAAGATATAAAATATTCTCTCAGGTTCTAAAAGGAACTCACTTTATAGAATTTGTTGGAGTAAGTGAATTAAACTTAATGAGAAAAGCACTTATTTGCACAGTGATTGGATATTTTATTAAAGGTTCTACCATGTAATGTCAAAGGAAGATTCGAGTATGCCTATTAGCATGAGTAGCAAAAAGTTAATAATGAGAATTTGAACTTTTGGACTGAATTTCTAAAAGGAAAAAATTAAATAACAGATGATAATGTTTTGAATTATAATGGTAAAGCTTCGTTTTAAAATAGCATGCATCATCAGAACATGCAGAAGAAGAAATTGATAAAGAATATTTTCTGGGATGCTAGAGAAATAGGACAGTGGGTGGGGTGCTTGCATTGCACACAGCCAACCTCTGTTTGATCCCTACACTCCATGTGGTACCCCCAAACTCTACCTGGAGTAATTCCTGAGCACAGAGCCAAGAGTAAACTCTGAGCACTGCTGGGAGAAGTCCCAAAACTAAAGATATCTATCTGTATGTTGAGATACTTATAACTTCTGTTTCCTGTTGGCTTTAATCTTAATTGGATTCATATTTTTAAATTTGCTTCATTTGATCTTTACATAAAATAAACTCCTAGGCTCTAGTGCACTAGTGCTTTAAGTGTTTATATAGTGTGTGTGTGTGTGTGTGTGTATGAATGTGTGTGTGTGTGTTAAAACTGGCAGATAATGCGAAGTACATTTTAAGAAGTTATGACACAGAGTTTCTTTACTCAGACTTTCACTTTATATAGCTATATATAATTGATCATTTTGATAAAGCTATATAAAATCATAGCATTTTTGTCCTCCAAGTCTTTGAAGCAATCCATACTGTTGTTTTTAACTTGTACATCTATCTTCCCTTATAGGGCTAATGTTAATGCAACAGATAATTTTCTGTGGACTCCACTTCATTTTGCTTGCCATGCAGGCCAACAAGATATTGTTGAGCTTCTTGTTAAGTCTGGAGCTGTAATAGATGCACTTTCAATCAACAATTCAACACCTTTAAGTAGAGCCATTGAGAGCTGTAGACTAGATACTGTGAAATACCTCCTTGATGCTGGTGCTAAGATCCAGTTGGAAAATAGAAAAGGTATGTTCATATTATTTGTAGGTATGGTCAGAAAAGATGAATTTATGTCAGATATAACACTTTGATTCTATTCTTGTAAAAACACATTTCTCCCATGCTGGTCTTTTAAGATATTTCATCTCCTATTCAGTGTTTCTCAGATCATTAGTGTTAAATGACTAGTTATTTATTTTTACAGTTGTCATGGAGTGGTACTCATAAAATGCAATAAATATAAATTTATAAAAATTAATTGGAAAATAAATATAAAATATAAGTATTAGTTTTATCACTCAATTTAACTGATAAAATTCTATCAAATTACAATAAACATTTCTAAACACTCAATTTCTGGACTACTTTATTGTGACACACTATTAATTTGTGAACTTGTACCAGTTTACAGATTACACTTGAGTTATCATGCTGCTAAAGCCATTAATTCCCAGTAATTGGCATAATTTAAAATTTCTATATGTTAGATTTCAAACTGAACAGCTAGTACAGAGATTAACATCGCCTCATATGCAGCTGACCCCAATTAGATTCCAGCACCACATATTGTCCTTGAGCACTTCCAAAAATGACCATTGAATACAAAGCCAGAGCCAGAGGTAAATCCCTGAGCACTGCTAAGTGTGATCCTCTAAGTAAGAAAAAAAAAAGCTTGCTTCCAAAGTTGGGTGATGTAATTCTCACATTAAAACTTTTCTAGGAAGTAAATAAAAGACTTATCTCATAAATATGTAAACAATAAATAATCACTTGAATAAATATTTGAGCATTTTGGTTGAAGGTTTCATTTTCTGATCATAGAACATGTGATGACCATATTTTTATCTGAACATTAGCAACGCTGGGTTCCTCTAAGTCACAGGTGGTAGACTTGCCTGAGGTCATTTCCAGGTGTCATAATTTACTCAGTCATGGAGCACTACTTGTGACCACCCACTTTCTCAGGTCTTTTTGACTACACCTCCTTAATTCATGGAAAGAGGAGTATGGTAGAAGATAGTCATGTGAAGAAAATGTACTCAATGTGGGAAGAGGATTAGCATATATACAAAAGTATAATCTAATATTTCCTACCATTTTTTAAAAAAAAATTTTGCTACTGGTAAAAAGTTAACAAAAAAGATTATTTTGTCAATAAATGGCACTTGAAGACACAAGATTTGAGATTTGGGTAGATTTGAGACCATTTTTGTCTAGCTCTCTGTCCGCTTTAATAATGATTTTTGCTATGACATGCTTAGGGTCAATGTGCTAGAGTTTATTATTTAGTATTTATCATTAATTGTGACTACATTCCTGTTTAACTAGGGCACAATGCCATGGATATTGCAAAAGCATATGCTGACTATAGAATAATTGGTTTGCTTAAAGAAAGGATGGATAATATGCCCAAGCCAACAGAAAACCAAAAACTGAAAGGCAAACCACCTCCTAAATTGAAGACAGAAGGTCTTGAAGTTAAAGAAGAGGTAAGAAAAGTGATTAATTATCCATAGTGGCTGAAACACCTTAAAACCTTATCAGGGATCAGGAATATAATTCAAGTGGTAGATCTCTAGTACCTAGCATGTTGAGGGCCCAGGATTTTATGCCCAGAATCGAACTGCCAGTCCTGGTCCGATAGATTGAGAGTCACGGAAGTAGCTCAGAACTGTGGAATACCCCTTGATGTGGCAGGCAGGCAGGCAGGCAGGCGGGCGGGAGGAAGGAAGGAAGGAAAGAAGGAAGGAAGGAAGGAAGGAAGGAAGGAAGGAAGGAAGGAAGGAAGGAAGGAAGGAAGGAAAGAAGGAAGGAAGGAAGGACTCTCAGTTACCACCCACCTAGCCACCATCCACTTCCTGCCTCCTCTGTCTCCTCCCATCACATATGGAGTTTAACTGACTATGACCAAATCCTAGAATATGGCCAACTATAATTTGAATATTCTGGAAAAAAAACTCTAGAAGGAATTAAGGAAATGCATTGATGGTTTCTGATAATCTGAAGAAGACTAGATTCTAAACTATCAGTTAGAAGAGGTTGGTATTCTCCATGGGGTAATTGATGATGGAATAATACATTAAGATTTGTCACTTGCAGAGGAGCCCAAAGTTCATCTCTAGTTTAGAGTTTATTTAAGAGAAGCAGAAAGATCCCTGGAAATTCTTGGTGGTAGACACAGATCAGGTAATGAAAACAAGAAGAAAAAAATTAATGTTATAAAATTGGCAGAGTTGGATAAAAGTAGGTGGGAGTAGGTACATATTAGGAAGGGGTCAGAGACAATAAAGAGTAATAAGTATGGAACACAACATCAGGACAGGCAAAAATTAAAGCAGATCAACCTAAAGCTACCATTACTTGTCTTGTAGGAATATATCTTTCTTACTTAATAAACACAGGTCAAGAACGGATTTATGAGCTATCACTGACAGCACCGATTTAGTAGACTTAAACAAGACAGTCTCTTTGTTTAGACAAAATTGCAATAGTCCACTTCATTTTAAAGTAATTTTTGTACAGTGGAATCTTAATTTTTTTTCTGAGTAAAAACAACAAATAGTGTTATAAATGATGTATAGTTTCTTAGTTGATAATGGTATTTGCTCTATTTCCAGGCACCATTAATGTATTCGATTCCAGCAGTACATGAAGAAAAGGAAATACCAAAGGATAACGTGGTTTATCTCAACTCATTGATTACCAGTGGTTTTACTAAGAAAGTAGATATTACATTTACTCCACGAAGGGTAAGTGCTTTGAAAAAGGTTCTCATAACATGGCAGGCATTGTGTTACTCTTAAAATATCTTTATACAGAAAAAAGTTCCAGGCTTTCACTATTTGAAGGTGTCTTTTACAAATTCCTGCTGCTTACAATTTAATAAACCCTACTTGTTTAGCTCCCCAAATCTGGTTTTCTCTATTTTAAATATTTTAATTCACACTGAAAGACGATAATTTTCCTTGGTCAGTTCTATTCCCTATAGTCACCAAGTTCTGTAAATCTTTTTCCTTGAACTTTTGAGATGCAGTACTTCCTTCTTGTATTCACTACTACCACCTAATTCAGTTGTTTCCTAGCAATTGAGGTCAGATTTATATAGTAGCTTACTGTATCACTGTAACACTGTCCTCCTGTTTTTCATTAATTTGCTCAAGTGGGCACCAGTAACGTCTCCATTGTGAGACTTGTTGTTACTGTTTTTGGCATATCAAATACGCCACAGGGACCTTGCCAGGCTCTGCCGTGGGGTGGAATACTCGTTGTAGCTTTCCGGGCTCTCCAAGAGCGACAGAGGAATCGGAGGAATCTAACCCGGGTCGGCCGCATGCAAGGCAAACGCACTACCCGCAGTGCTATCACTCTAGTGCAGTAGCTTACTAAACATCTGTAACTAAAAGGCATTCATCTTCAGAGTGATCTACTAAAGCCTATCAAACCACCCTGAGTAAGAAATCATCAACTCCCTCCCTCTGTCTTCTATGGTGAAAATACTTTTGACTTCAAAGTATCTTTTTAAACTCAATGTATCTCATCTAAACCTTCTCACTCTATTGCTTATTTGATTTGACATCCTAAAATTAAGTGAACAGCAGCTAGCCTGAGAATTATTTGGGAACTAACTTAAGAATATGTCAGGTCCAAATAGGGACCACGATAGTGATGGTCATGTAACCACCAATGTTGTACAAGAGGGGAAAAATGTTAAAATGTGTTAGGGAATAAACTTTTTAGCTTATTTTTTAATTGAATCACCATGAGATACATAGTTACAAGGCTGTTCATGATTGAATTTTAGTCTACCATGTTCCAACACCTATGCCCTCACCAGTGTTTGTTTTGTTTTGTTTTGGGTTTGGCTTTGGGGCCTACACCTGCAAGTGCTCAGGGATTACTCTTGGCTCTGAGCACAGGGATCATTCTCAGGCAGCTCAGGGACCACATGAGATGCCTGGGATGGAATAGGAAATAAAATTGATACTCTTAGTTCACCATATGAAAAATTCTTTAGCTATTGGCATGCTTAATCATGACTATATTCATACCAAGTCTAAATGTGGTGGTTTATTTAAGATCTGGAGTCCTGAAGCCACTACAGCAGAACTGATTGAGAAGAGGGAACTGCAGCGGGAGAGGTTCACCTACGAAGTCGACTTTGAAGACTTCTTAATGCCATTCCAGAAGAACATCAAAGAAAAAGCGGAAGCATTGGAATCTGCCTTGAAATAGTAAATCACAACAGCTGCTTCTTGGGATAAAGATTTTGAGGCCCAGGAACCAAACTCTGGAAATTGTTCTTCTGAAAGAACCCAATATCCCCATTAAAGCCAAAGCATCTACAGATTACCTTTGGAATCATGTTTTTTTGGTTTGTACCAGTTCTGGATAACCTGTCTAGACAGTATGTAAGGTATATTGTAGTTTGCAATCATTTTCATTTTATTCTGGATAAATATCTCAATCTTCTCTAAGAATAATTAATCATCACAAATTGAGTTCTGTTAGTTCATTTTCTGATAATTTTTCCCATTCTTTTAAATCAGTAATATGAAATAAATTTGTTAAGTGCCTGCAAAAAGGCAAAATAGAAGCTCTTAACTTATGACAGGGAAGGTATGATGATACCACAATAAGATCCAAGTACAAAATAAAATTCAATGCAATATATTTTAGATTCCAGAGTTGAAAACTTAGTTTTGTAAATGAAAATAGGCAGTATACTATATTGTACTGAATGATTTGAGTTTCTTCATTTACATAGGTTAAAATCATATAGCAATTAATCACTACAAATCAACTTGTTAATTTAGTTTTATAACTTCATCTGCCATTTCTTTAAGTTTTGTTGAAGCAAGTAATATGGAATAAACCGTTAAGTGCCTGCCAAAAGACTAGGCTACAGACACCAGTGGAGAGAAGAGGATATATACACATGTGTGTACATATATATGTAGTAATAAGTTTTTAAATGTAATATCAAGAAGGAGCAATTTTGTTTTATACACAGTTCATTAGAAAAAAAGCTCCACGAGGCTAGATAGTTGTTTCACTTATTTCACATTTTTCCAATGAGCAAAAGTACTTCGAAATACAGTAATTTACATTTTATATCTGCCTATACTTTTAACAGTATCTGTGCATCAACTTTACAAGGTCAAAAGAGTGGGCTTGATTTTTTTCTTATTTGGTGGGGAATAAGGAGGCTCTCAAGCAGTGCTCCAGAAGCCTGGGGGCCACTGCCTGTGACAAACAAACAACCAGTCCTGATGGTTCAATGCTAAGACCCCAAGATGTGGAGCTGCTTAGACTGTGCAGTACAGAAGACCATCAGGACCACTTTGGTGTGATACATTGGTGGGAAATGGAGGTGGCATCCAGGGTTTTATTCTGGAAAGGGGGCCGTGTAATGCTAGGGACTGAATAGGTGTCTTTATTAGGCAACATTTTTACAAAGCTTTTAACTGACAGGGTTTTGAACTTTCAATGTTCTCTCTCCAACCCCCTACCACCAGTGCCAGTATCCCTCCACCAAAGACCCAAGGTTCTCTCCTCCCTACCCCAAAGGAATTATTTTCAGTCCATCATGGAAGGCATTTGTTTCTCATACATCCTTCCAAGTAATGTGCATTAGATAAGCTCAGGTCATTGACACCCCGGCCAGACACTGCCAGCACTCAATACATGTCTTCTTTGTTTTTGGATTGTAGCATTCTCCATTAACTTTGCATAATGGGAGGCTGCCTCTGGTACTTAAGGTTGTACATTAGAACCAGAGTGCAAGGAATAGTACTTCCTGGAAACATCCCTCAAAAAGAATCGAAGAAAACTGATTCATTAAATTTCCAGTTATCATTCCCTCTCTATTGGGATTATTCTGAAGTGTAAATTCTCACTGGCTGCTACAATTCACCAATGAGATTAAGATGAAATTATACACAGAAGTAATTTGTTTGCGACATGTCTTTCATTGACATTCTTCCCTTTTCCTGCCTCCTCACTTTTTTCCAACCCCTTCTGGACATGGCATCTTGGTATCACCTTCCAATCAATTATACCTAAATCCTTGTCTCAAGATTGCTCCTGGAAGCAAAGGCACTATCAATGGTACTAGTAGTTATTCTCAGTTCCCTAACAGACAATAACATTTACATAGATCCCTTTATATTTTGTTGAATACAAAATATTTCCCCATCAAGAAAGATTTACCCCCAGAATCTTAGAAATTGAGAAGCAATTAAAACAATATTTATACAATAGTTATTTGTTTGGATAAACTTTCAAGATATTACACACACAAACACAACACAATGGGGAATAATTAGATATATGATTTTTCCTTAAGGATAATGTGTTACAAATGGAAGAAAGATGGATAAGGGTTAAGGAAATACACTATGAAAACTTACAAGTATTTATTGGGATTTTACTGAGAAGTGTGAGTAATGTTTCAAAAAAAGAGGCTTGTCTGGGGATATATGAGACAAAATAGAAGTAGTAGTATAGACCGACTGAGAGGTGATTGATATATCTAAGATAATAAAAATACAGTACAAGGAATTTACAAAAGTGATTGTGGGAGATAGAAATTCTGCAAACTCTAAGACAATAACTATCCCTCAGGTTCAAAAGGAGAATTTCTTTTTCATCAGACAAACCTAAGTTCTTAAGAACTTTTGTTTTGGTTTTGGTTTTGTTCTTTATTAAAAAAAACTTATTGAGGAAACATGGTTTACAAAGTTATTTATGATTAAGTTTTAGAGACACAGTGTTCCAACACCAGTTCTTTCACCAGTGTCCACTTTTCTCCCTCAGTGCCCTCAGTTTCCCACCCACCATGCTGCCTCTATGATAGGCACTTTGGGGGGGGGGGATTGGGGTTCTTTGTTTCAGGGACTGTGATCTAATAAAATTATGTTCCAATAAAGTTACTGTTACTGACAAAACTTCAGGTATAATTTTGAGTTGATTATATCAAGTCCACAAGATCCCTAAATATTGGAATTTTAATTGTATTACATAATTCTTTTACAGTAACACCTACAATTATGGTCACTTGATCATTTGATCACTTGACATCCTGTTATTCATCAATTTGCTCAAGCGGGCACCAGCAACGTCTCCATTCGTCCCTGTCACCTGTCACGCTCCAGTGTAGCCCAATGGCGTCTGCTCATTGTAGGAACACAAAGAGCATCAAACTGTTCATTCAGGGTCTTGATGAAGAAGTCTGACCACCTCATAGGTGGGCAGCCATGTGATCTTTTGAAGTCCCATGGAATACAGTCGGTAATGTCTCTAGTCCAACAGTCGTCTCCAAATCTCACTACGTGTCCAGCGCATCTAATTTTTCATGCCTTGGCAAACGAGACAGCATCCCTGATCATTGATCATTAACAGAGGTCAGAACTCCATATTCTTTCTCTCATTTGAGTGAAGCATGATGCTCCAAGCATAGCTCTTTCAATTCCTCTTTGGGAGACCCGAATAGCGTTCTCATCCTGTTTTTGTAGGGCCCAGGTCTCTGAGAAATAAGTTAATGCAGGAAAAACAATGAAATTGAAGAGATGTCCCCGGAGCCAGAGGTTCTTCATCCTCATAGTTATTTCTTCAACACTCTTGAAGGCATTCCAAGTTGCTCTCTTCCACCAGCGCAACTCAGGTGCCAGGTCACTTGTCATGTTGACTTCTTGACCTAGGTACACATAACTGTTGCATTCGGAGATGCTTGTCCCATTGAGAGTGAATGGCGTCAGGGATGAAACCATTTCTCATAAACATTGTCTTCGTGAGATTTAGCTGTAGTCTGACCTTTCCACACTCACGGTCAAAGTCAGCCAGCATTTGTGCTGCTTGGCTAATGTTTGGTGTTATTAGAATGATGTCATCAGCAAAGCGGAGGTGGTATAGTTGCTGAACGTCTATCTTCTCTCCCATTCCTTCCCATTTCAGTCGTCTCATGACGTTCTCAAGAGTGGCACTGAAGAATTTCGGTGAAATGGTATCACCCTGCCAAACCCCTCTCTTGACATCAATGATCACCTCCCTGTAGAATGGTAAGATCCTGGTAGCGAATCCGCAATACAGCTCACAGAGGATCCTGATGTATTGAGTTTGAACACCCTGTTTGGCTAGGGCTTTGTTGACTGCTTCTGTCTCAACAGAATCAAAGGCCTTCTTTAAATCAATGAATGTTAGACAGAGCAACATCTTGAACTCCCAATAAACCTCAATGAGCTTTGTTATCATGTGGATATGGTCGCTTGTGTTGAATCCTTTTTGGAAACTGGCTTGCTCACATGGTTGTTCTTCATCTAGTGTTCTGCCAATCCTATTCAGGATGACTCGAGTGAACAGCTTGTAGATGCAGACAACAGGCAGATCGGCAATAGTTGCTCATGGGAAGGGGGGCAGTACTGACTCATCCTTCACGCCCTACCGAGGTCACAAGTTGCCCCCCACGAGCAGCTCTCCAGCACAGCCATGGCTCCAGAGGCAAAAATCCAGAGTCCAGCAGCTTGCGGCAGAAAAGTGAATGGACCATGCGTTAAACTACATTGCCATGCCTCCCTGGGAGGGAAAGGATGTTGCTCCCTTCCACCTCCCCCCCACCCCCAGCAGCAATGTGGCCACCGCCTCAGAGGTTATAGGAAAGCCAGGTCTGAGCCAGCAGTGATGGGGCAACTGCAGTCTCATGGGAAGGGGGTCGGTACCGACTCATCCTTCATACCCTGCCGAGGTCACGCCCCCCAAGAGCAGCTCTCCGGCACAGCCATAACACCAAACACACAGAAATCAAAACAAATCAAATCACAAATCATCCTGTTATTCGTCGATTGCCTCAAGCAGGCCCCAGTAACGTCTCCTTCATCCTAGCCTTGAGATTATATTCAAGGCTCTTTAGGAGAATGAGACCCATCATTGTTACTGGTATTTGGCATATTTGGGTACGCCACGGGGAGTTTGCCAGACTCTGCCCTGTGGGCAGGCTACATTTGGTAGCCTGCCAGTTTGTCCAAAGTAGGAATGAGATAATAACATATCATAATGCGGCCGCGCGGTTCTGGGAGCTGGTTTTTATAGTCTCTGAGTCTTGGCCGCTGATGGGATTACACGGTGCCAGGGGGCCAGTTGGTGGGTGTGACCCCTGCCTACTGGAATTTGAAGGATCTGGGTGGAGGATGCTCGACCCAAATCCGAGTAGGCTTGGAGATCTTGGCCCCGGAACCCGCGTGACTTTGTCCCTCTGCCAGTACCTTCATGTGTGTGGAAAGTGGCCTCAGCATGGTGGTGGCTGGTCCTGGAGGTCTTTGGCTGCCGGAGCCCTGGTTGGGGCAGAGAGGAAAGCTCAACCCGCTCCTCTCCAAGGGGCCCCGGTGAGGACAGCCAGGCGCGGGGGCAGGAGACTGCACTGTTCTCTTCCGGGAGCTGGTTTTTATAGTCTCTGAGTCTTGGCCGCTGATGGTACTGGCAGAGGGACAAAGTCACGCGGGTTTCGGGGCCAAGATCTCCAAGCCTACTCAGATTTGGGTCGAGCATCCTCCACCCAGATCCTCCAAATTCCAGTAGGCAAGGGTCACACCCACCAACTGGCCCCCTGGCGCCGTGTAATCCCATCCCATCACAGAAATCAATCTTGTAATTATCTGGCTCTTTGCAGAAATCCAAAATCGTGAGGCCACTATTGCGGCCGCGCCACATTATATGATTCTCATAACCAGCTATAGAAAACAAAGTATTTCACAATGCCTTTTCAGCAATTCTGATTGTTGGGGGGGAAATTCTAAACAATAGTGGTGCATCTTTTGTCTAAATAATGAATGTAATCAATGGAGAGAAGAGTTAAGTGGAAATCATTTGCCTCACAAGGCATTGGGAGGGGACAGAGGGAGGTATATTGGGGTTCTTGGTGGTGAAAAATGAGTACTGGTGAAAGGAGAGGTGTTTGATCATTGTATGACCAAGACCTAAACTTGAAATCTTAGTAACTTTTCCCACAGTGATTCAATAAATAAATATAAGAGAATAATAAATAAATAAAATTATGAAAAAAAAAGTAAGGTGGAGTTCATGCCCAATTCAATCAGCTAATTGGTGGCTGAATAAATAGAAGTACTCTTACATTAAAAAAAAAAAGAAAAGAAAATTCTCAATTGTGGGATGCTACATAAAAAAAAGAAAATTCTCAATTGTGGGATGCTACATAAAAAAAAAGAAAATTCTCAATTGTGGGATGCTTTTATTGTCACATCTCTGATTTAAGTTTGAACCCATTCTTTAGTCTTCATTTTATTTGTTTCTTTTTTGCTTTTTGGGTCACACCCAGCAATGCACAGAGGTTACTCCTGGCTCTGCACTCAGGAATTATTCCTGGCAGTGCTTGGGGGACCATATGGGATGCTGGGGATTGAACACAGTTCAGCCATGTGCAAGGCAAACGCCCTCCCCGCTGTACTATAGCTCCAGCCCCTTTAGTTTTCATTTTAATTGCATTGGTCAGTCATTTTGAAATATGTCTTTCAATTTTGGTTTGTTTCTTACTGACATTTCCCAAGATTTGATCCAAGTAATGCATTTGAGTCATCACTACAAAAACAAGATGCATTCAAATTTTGAGATTTATTTAGCTTTATTCAAGGATTGGTCAACATACCACCTAGCACAAAGATATTGTAAAGACTTGCACAAAATGGAACACTTTCACAGTCAGAGGGTGGGAAAAGGTCTTTCTCTTTTTGTCTTTATTCACTCTGACCTGCATTTCTCAAGGGCTATTTCCTGGCTCAGTGTTCAGGAGTGCACCATATATGGTGCCTAGGATTCAAATTGGGTATGGGGATTGCAAGGGAAGTACTTGACCTTGTGATATATTTCAGGCTGGCACAAGGTCTTTAGGAAAAGGGGAAATCTCAGGAAAAGCCACCACTTTTCAGAGGTAGCCATGGGGTCTCACCATGATTACCCATCTTTATACTAATCAGAAAACTAGAGAATTGAGGTTAAAACTGCACTTACTCCAGGCACACCCTTTGCTCTATGAAAGCACAGGGCCTTTGTGCATGTTTCTTTTTATTAACACTGTAGCACTGTCCTCCCAATGTTTATCGATTTGCTTGAGTGGGCACCAGTAAGGTCTCCATTGTGAGACTTGTTGTTACTGTTTTGGGCATATCAAATATGCCACGGGGAGCTTGCGAGGCTCTACCATATGGATGGGATATTCTTGGTAGCTTTCCAGACTCTCTGAGAGGGATGAAGTAATCAAATCCCGGTGGACCACATGCAAGGCAAACACCCTACCCACTATGCTATTGCTTCAGTCAATCGCTCCAGTTTCTTTTTATTATATTGAATAAATACAATACATGTAATATTTATACCTCTCAGTACATTCTATCAGTGATATTATGTGAAATAAGACTGTAGAAACTTTTGCTTTTTGGGTCACACTCACCGATGCTCAGGGGTTACTCTTGGCTCTGCACTCAGGAGTTACTCATGGCGGTGCTGGGGGACCATATGGGATGCCAGGGACTGAACCGGCATCAGCCGCGTGCAAGGCAAATGCCCAACCTGCTGTACTATATCTCCAGCCCCAAGACCGTAAAGTAAGTAAAGTAAAGTAAAGTAAAGTAAAGTAAAGTAAAGACCCTCCCGTTGATCATTGATTTGCTTGAGCGGGCCCAGTAACATCTCCATTGGAGACTTTGTTGTTACTGTGTCTGGCATATAGAATACTCTCGGTAGCTTGCAGGGCTCTCCGAGAGGGGCGGAGGAATTGAACTCGGATCGGCCATGTTGGTTGCGTGCAAGGCAGACGCCCTACCTGCTGTGCTATCGCTCCAGCCCCAAGACCATAGAAACTTTAATCCCTTGGTTAAAGTGGTTGCTACTTAATTTTTCCTTTATAATATTTTTGTACTCAATAAATATAAATTATGGATAAATCACTTGAAAAATATAAATTTCTTTCTATTACCATGACTTCTATCCTCTAACATTATTGATGGTTGGTGATTCCCTGAAATACTCATTACAGAAATTACTACTATAAATAGTATTCCTAATTTCACCTTGCTCTCTACATTTTCAGTTGTCTTTAACTGTTAAACTGAACATTCTATTTATTTGATATCTACTTCTTAAAAAGTATATTTAAATCAGTATGGTCTCGTGTGCTCCATTTTTTTGATGAGTTATAATCCTTCACTCACTTATTTTTATGCATTGATCTTGAGTTGGCCAGCAGAAGCTCCTTTAAGTTGACACCTGAAAACAAGACATTCTTTTCTAAACCAAGTAAAGGGCTATTTCTTGAGTGTGATGGAAACTTATTGCTCATGGCTACATTACAAACAAGGTAAAGAAGCCTACCACTGCAAGTTTGTAGGCTTATCAGAAATGATACGTTTCTTTTCTCTCATCCTATTGAGTAAAACACTTTCTTAAATTCTAGTTTCATATGTAGTGGTGTTCTATTAGCACCTTCAACCATTTACAAACACATACTGAAATTATGAATGTTCAAATCCAGTTAACTTTCTTTGCTCTTAAATGAATCATTTATATTTGTTTGTTTTAAGAGGGAGGTTTTAAGGGGGACTCTGCAATAATTAAACTGATTAAACTTGTTTGGAGTTTAAGACTAAACCCAAGGTTCTGGAGAGATAGCACGGTGTTTGCCAGTGTGGTGATTATCTTGCATGCAACCAACCTGGTTTTGATGCTGGTGCCACATACCATCCCTTGAGCACTATCAAGTGTGGCCAGAAAAACTAACCCCCAAAAGTAAAAATTAAAAAATAAACCTAAATTAAGCTCCAAAAGAGCAAAGTCAAAATTCTTTGATGGCTCTGAAAAGTCATCGGCACTTTTCAAAGAGAGGTCAATGGAGCAAAAACATAATACAGAGATTAAGGTACCTGCTTTTTCCACTGTCAAGCCCAGTTTATTTACCAGCACAATAAATGATCCCTGAGCACTTCCAGGAGAGATCCCTTAGCATAGGAGCCAGGAGTAAGACCTAAGCATTGCCGCTTGTGGCCCACCCCCATCAATAGAAGGGTACTTGGTAGACCAATAATATCAACATCTTCTGGAAGCTTTGCCCCACTTTTAAAAACAATAGCAATATAGAATAGAATTCTATATAAGCATTTAAAAAAGACTCTGTAGAAAAAATAATTACTGGCAAAAGAAGACTATAAGCCAAAGTTAAATAGAATAAACAGATGTGATCTCAAAGATGTAAACATGCAGCACACAAATTGTTTTGGGTTTTAGAATGAATTTTTATTGTTTAATTTTGTCCTCATAGGGAGTTTGCCTTGCATGCAGCCGGCCCAGCTGACCTGGGTTCGGTTCTATTCCTCCGCCCCTCTCAGAGAGCCCGGCAAGCTACTAGGAGTATCTCGCCTGCACAGCAAAGCCTGGCAAGCTGCCCATGACGTATTCGATATGCTAAACAGTAGCAACAAGTCTTACAATGGAGACATTACTGGACCTGCTCGAGCAAATCAGTTAACAACGGGAGGACAGTGCTACAATGCTACTATACATATTTTACTATAAATATTTTTTGCAGTAAAAATTACTTTGTAAATACAAGTGGATTCCCCAATTCAGAATACCAATGCAATTTTATTAACAATTTTTCATTTCTTCTATGTATACTGACCTTGTATTCTTTCCAAAGGAGACGCTGAACTGAGATTCCAGGAATAAGTGATTAGTTAAGAAAATTCTCCAAGGGGAGATGAGTGGAGTTGTGAGTGGGGTTAAGCAAGATGGTTGGGGAGGGGAATGTGTGTGAAAGAAATTAAATGCTCACATCCCTATGACTTTTAAGTTTTGTGTCTATACATAATTGGTGAAGCAGAAGTGATATTTTAACATTCTTTCAGTCTCCAGTTGCAAGAAGACACAATGAGAGAACTCTCATTTAGCCTATCAGGAGAATAAGGCAGATGTACAATTTATTGAAATAGATCTACATTTTGGGCTGTTGGTATATGTTTTAGTTTCCTATTTTACAATCAGAGACAGAACAACGGGACATACTGTATAGAAATACTAATCCCAAATAAAGTTGTTTTGACGGCTAGTAGCCCAGACGTTTCCTTTTATTTTTAATTTTTTTTAACTTTTTTGTAGAGTTTAAAGACTTTCCTCTAGTTTTAAAATAAGAGGTTAAATAATTAAAAACTGTCTTGGGTCAACCTCCTTAGAAAGATAAACTTGAGATGGCAGGAGTTGCTTGTGTAAGAATTTTATTAAGGAACTATTCCCAGGAGAAGCTCTAAAGGGCAGAGAGGAAGTAGTATAAAGTGGGGGGAGGGGCTAAGAAAGTTAAACTTAGCCTCAGTCTGTTTCCTCGGGGAGTTGTAAAGAATTGCATATAGAGGCTGCCCAGTGGTTGCCTTTTCCAGCTACAGAAACAGGAGACTAATCTACTCTGCAGCAGTCAGTCACTGGTAGGCCCTTTGTAGAGCCACAAATCTCATGAAGGTAAACTGGACACAATCAGCCAAAGGCAATCTTCCAGAAAAGGGTTCCCAATGAGCTGAAAGCAACCCAGCCGATGAACAGTGTGTCTCTGTAGATTGGGTACCATACTGGTAACATGAGCTAGTCTTTCATATGCATAGTTTGGGTATAAAGTTTTAGATGGTAGTTCTTGACTATCAATTTTTGTATGTATAACATCCTCTGCCACTCCCACATTCCCACAATTGTTTTTGATGAAGTTATTGTGATGACCAGGTTTGGAAGAGGAAATGTCACACATACTCAGTTATTGTATGGGAAAATGGGAAAACTAACTGCACTTTAGGTTAGGTACACACACTTTAGTTAAAGTACTCACAGAAGCTGCATACTTGGTTTTGGTGCTTTCATATATTTGGTTGTGGTGAGAGTGAGGCGACATTTAATTTTTTTGATATGGCATGGGGGAATCACAGAAGATAGTTTAGCCAGGATCACACTTGGTATGTGGTAATGTCAGGGACTGAACGCTTAACCTCATGGCTACAAGACAAAACTCTACACAGAGCCACATCACTGAGCCCCATGCTTTGTCTCTAAAAATAATATAATTTTGGGACAAGAGAAATAGCAGCAGATAGGGGGCTTGCCTTGCAAGCAGCTAGTGGGTTTCAATCCCAAGTCATCATATATCATCTGTCAAACCCATCAGAAGTGATCCCTGAGCACAGAGCTAGGAGTAGGTCCTGAACACTGCTGAATGTGGCCTGCCCCTCCCCCCCACATATGTAATGCTTACAAACTTTGAATTTATATAAATCATTCTTTCTTTAGTAGTAAACCTGGCAGGCTACCAAAAGTATCCTGCCCACATGGCAGAGTCTGGCAAACTCCCCGTGGTTTATTCAATATGCCAAAAACCAGTAACAATGATGGGTCTCATTCTCCTGACCCTGAAAGAGCCTCAAATGTGGCACTTTCTAAAATCTCAGGCTAGGATGAAGGCGACGTTACTTGTGCCTGCTAGAGGCAATCGATGAACAACAGGATGACAGTGATACATTCTTTCTTAAGAAAAAAGAATAATCATGAATATCAATGAGAACCAAGTCAGAAACTATTTGAAAGGAGAAAGTAATTTTAAAAATCACTGGCAGTTTCTGCTTCTTCATGCTTGAGTTTTGCATTATCTGTCACTGAAAATTATAAACATAGAGACTGAAAAGATGCTTTCAACCACATGCTTAGGAGAAGGTCATGTCTAATTGGAACAAATGAGTCAGGCCTGTGCAGTTAGTTTTCTCATTTTTTTAAAATAGAATTTGCAATTTAATGAAATCACAATGGAGCCATGTGGTACCAAAGGAAACCATGAAGCCTATTTGATTTTAGGAGGGTTCATAAAAAGAGATACGACCACTTCAGAGCCTTCCGCAAAAAACAGGCAAAATTCTAAAATAAATAGTCATCTGAATGTTATTTTAAAAATATATATATATTTATATATTTTCTTATATGTATTTCTTCAACAGTAGATTCTGGGGGAAATTTCAAATAAAGGAAATTAGACCATTTGTGCAGTTCAAATAAACTGATACTAACATTCTTAGATTCTTAGGTAATAGAGACTACATCATGAATTTTGACTGGCCAATGAGGAAGAGCACTGCAAAACTCACTGTAGATTTTTTATCCTGTATAGTTTATTATTATGTATTATTGAGAATTAATAGATTAATCATGGCAATCTTTCCCTTTTGACTTCAATAAAAAGAATTTTGAAGAAAAACAGAAAAGATGACTCAATTTAGAGACTTTTGTGGTTTAGTTTGTATTTTTTTAAATTTTTGTAGTGGGCATCAAACCCAGTGCCTCACAACATGAAAAGTATCTGTTCAGGGCTGGAGAGATAGCACAGTTAGTAGGGCATTTGCCTTGCGCGTGGTGGACCCAGGTTTGATTCCCAGCATCCCATATGGTCCCCTGAGCACTGCCAGGAGTGATTCCTGAGTGTAGAGCCAGGAGTAATCCCTTTGCATTGCTGGTTATTACCCAAAAAGAAAAAAAAAGTATCTGTTCTACCACTCAACTACAACTACATCCCCAACTTGATTCTGTAATTCTTTTCACAAACTTTTTCCCTTTGAATTCATAGATCAAAGAGATACACAGAAAGAAGCACTGACAAATAAGCCAGCAACACAAGACTGGGTTTCAGAAGGTAATTTAAGACATCCAAAGTAACCCTGGGAAAGAAAACTACCTCACAGAAGCAAAAAAAAAAAAAAAAAGCTGGTTTATTTGGAAGGATGCTTGGGTATAAACTTGCTGAAGACAAGATTTTGCCTCAGAAGGGAGCCCAGTCACCTAAACGAGCAGCTTCAGCTGGTCTCATGCCAGGTACTCAGAAAGGCTTCCAAGGTACGTGTGCATCCTCAGAAAGAGCACTCTGTGTGGAGCAAAGGGCCTGATTAGATCCAACAATAATGGGCCTAATTGATCTCTGACAGATATTTTTTTCCATATTCTCACCAAGAATTATTCACTGTGGCCAACTGCACAAAGCAGCACCCTTTTAAGACAGAGGAACGCTGACCTTTTGAGAACAGAATATGAAATATGTCAAAAGGAAACAACAAAATTATCTAAATTCACTTCCTTTTGTAAAAGTTTGTATTTTTATGCAAAAACAAAAGGCCAGTGGTTTCTCCCAAGCTCTATACCAGTCAGTAGAGACTCATCAGTGAAAACCAAATACTGGAGGCCCAATGGTAAGTATGTGAGTCCCCAACCATGGAATCCCAGGGAAGCTGTGCCTTCTCCAGTTTTCACTGAGATAGACATAGCAGGATGCTTATGTTAAATAAGGAGAAGAAATGAACAGAAGCTTTCTCAAAAAAGAAATACAAATGGCCAAAAGGCACATGAAAAAATTCTCTACATCTCTAATCATTAGGGAGATGCAAATCAAAACAACAATGAGATACTGACACCCAAGGACAGTAGACACAAGGGCCAGGAATATTGCTCCATAGATGAAAGCCTGCCTCATGAGGTGCAGGAGAAGGCAGCTGGAATACAGAAGGGATCACTAAAACAATACTTGGAGGGATTGTTTGGAATGGGAAATGTGTGCTGAAAGTAGATAAAGGATCAAACGTGATAGATAGCCTTTCAGTATCTATATTGCAAACTATAATTCCCCAAAGTAGAGAAGATAGTATGAAGGAAATTGTCTGCCATAGAGGCAGGGGAGGACTGGGACAGGCGAGGTTGTGGGGGCAGGGGAGATACTGGGGACATTGGTGGTGGAAAATGTGCACTGGTGGAGGGATGGGTGTTCAATCATTGACTGAAACTCAAACATGAAAGCTTTGTAACTCTATCTCATGGTGATTCAATAAGAAAAAAAGGAGAGAAAGAAAGAAGGAAGGAAGGAAAGAAAGAAAGAAAGAAAGAAAGAAAGAAAGAAAGAAAGAAAGAAAGAAAGAAAGAAAGAAAGAGGGAAAGGAAGAGAGGAAGGAAGGAAGGAAGGAAGGAAGGAAGGAAGGAAGGAAGGAAGGAAGGAAGGAAGGAAGGAAGGAAGGAACGAGGGAGGGAGGGAGGGAGGGAGGGAGGGAGGAAGGAAGGAAGGAAGGAAGGAAGGAAGGAAGGAAGGAAGGAAAGAGGGAAAGAAAGAAAGAAATAAAGAAAGGAAGGAAGGAAGGAAGGAAGGAAGGAAGGAAGGAAGGAAGGAAGGAAGGGGGAAAAAGATGTAGGAAATCTGTGATCTAAACCTATCTAAATTTAGGAGATGTATAATGCTCTGTGTTTTAGGGACACTCAATGCCTACTCTAATGCTCCCTGAATGAGAAAGTTGGAAGGAAGGTACCTATCGTCTCAAAGATTAAAGGTAAAGGTAAAGGCCCTCCCGTTGATCATCGATTTGCTCGAGCGGGCCCAGTAACGTCTCCATTGGACACTTTGTTGTTACTGTGTTTGGCATATCGAATACGTCATGAGGAGCTTGCCAGGCTCTGCCGTGCGGGCAAGATACTCTCGGTAGCTTGCCGGGCTCTCCGAGAGGGGCGGAGGAATCGAACTCGGGTTGGCCATGTTGGCTGCGTGCAAGGCAAACGCCCTACCGCTGTGCTATCGCTCCAGCCCCTCAAAGATTAAATTTTTTAAAAAATTTTATTAGTGAAACACCATGAGGTACAGTTGTAGACTTACAAATTTTTGTGCTTGGGTTCCAATTATACAATGATCAAATACTCATCCCTCCAGCAGTGCCCATTTTCCACAACCACAGGTCCCAGTATCCTCCCATTCCCCATCCCCCCATCCCACCCTGCCTCTGTGGCAGGGCATTCCCTTTTGTTCTCTCTCTTCTTTTGAGTGCTCTGCTTTGCAAAAGAGGCATT
Source organism: Sorex fumeus (assembly GCF_029834395.1). Taxonomy (NCBI): domain Eukaryota; kingdom Metazoa; phylum Chordata; class Mammalia; order Eulipotyphla; family Soricidae; genus Sorex; species Sorex fumeus. The sequence continues at coordinate 27,495,171 of NW_026606101.1, forward strand.
GAGTGGCAATCATGTTTAGTCTATAGTCTACTTTCAGCATGCTTCTCCCAGCCTGGGAGGATTCTACCAAACACCCTTTATTTGGTGCTCCCTTGTCTATCTGAGCTCCCTTTTCCCCTAGCATGTGTGACTGGCCTCCAAGCCATGAAGAAAAACTCCTGGTACTAATCTCGGCCACTCTTGGGTGTTTGTCTCCTATTTTGTTACTTTTTGTTCCCCAGATGAATGCAATCTTTCTATGTCTATCCCTCTCTGACTCATTTCGCTTAGCATGATACTTTCCATGTAGTACCACTGTATGTAAATTTTCATGACTTCATCTTTTCTAACAGCTACATAGTACTCCATTGTGTAGATGTACCAAAGTTTCTTTAACAAGTCATCTGTTCTTGGGCACTCGGGTTTTTTCCAGATTCTGGCTATTGTAAACGGTGGTGCAATGAACAAACAAGTGCAGATGTCACTTCGACTATACTTTTTTGCCTCTCTGAAATATATTCCCAGGAGTGGTATTTCTGGGTCAAATGGGAACTCGATTTCTAATTTTTTGAGAATCGTCCATACTGTTTTCCAGAAGGGCTGAGCCAGTCGGCATTCCCACCAGCAGTGAAGGAGGGTCCCTTTCTCGCCACATCCGCGCCAGCACTGATTGCTTTTGTTCTTTTGGATGTGGGCCAGTCTCTGTGGTGTGAAATGTTATCTCATTGTTGTTTTGATCTGCGTCTCCCTGATGATTAATGATGTAGAGCATTTTCTCATGTGCCTTTTAGCCATTCGAATTTCTTCTTTGAGAAAGTTTTTGTTCATTTCATTGCCCCATTTTTTGATGGGGTTGTATGTTTTCTTCTTATGGAGTTCAACCAGTACTTTGTATATCCTTGAGATCAACCCCTTGTCAGATGTCTATTCGGCAAATATCCTTTCCCATTCTGTAGACTGTCTCAAAGATTAAATATTGAAGTCAACACTAAAATAATGGAATGAGCAACACATAAAGAAGATATATGAATGGAATGTAAACTAAAGCTACATGTTGCATAATTAAAGGAAGAATGTGTCAAACCAGATGACAAATCAGCAGCACAGTCATCAAAAAGTGAGAATAGCCAGGTTAGCTACATATCTTCAGATTCTGCCTCACTCTGGCCTATGCAATATTTACGACTCTGTAAGAGATCTAGACTTTTCAAGACTGCTGCCACCTGTTTTTGAATCTACCAGTGATATTGGTTCTGCACTCTAAGTTGTTTATTCAACATATGTTTATTGAGCTCTGCAATGACAATCCTAGGACTCTTTCTTATTATTCCTCTGTGTTGCATCACAGAAGAGTAATTCATCCAAATCATTTGTCCTAAATTTCTGCATCAACTGTTTTTTACTGGACTCATACTTCTGCTGGAAGACTCTAGTAAGAGATTCCAGTTTAATTCTTCTTTCCCTCTTAGCCTAAGGCAGGATCCAAAGCAATAATTGTGTTTGATACTCCACAGCCCCAAGTTCCTATGAGGCCATCTACAAGGTAACCCTGGTTCCAGGACCACATATTTCTACTTCCTTCCATTGTCCCTCAAGATGATTCAGGTTATAGCAGCCTAGGAATAGCACTATCTTCTTTTCTTGTTAATATCTGTATTACCTTGCTCTATTAAACCCATTTTTTATTTCTATGTAAACAAGTCTTATATTCACTTTTCTTATATAAGAAATCATTGATTTCTGTTTCCCTGGTTGGATCCATGTTAGCAAGCATTGTCTCTTGTTGGGAGAAAATAAAATGCAAAATCTAGCATGATCCTACCCTCATGGATTTTACAGTTTGGTAGAAGTAACACTGTAGTGGGATAATCACACAATACGTATGACTGTGCTGGATCAATAGCAGAGCGGGTAGGGTGTTTGCCTTGCTCTCGACCCACACGACGAACTAAGTTTGATTCCTCTGCCGCTCTCGGAGAGCCGGGCAAACTACTGAGAGTATCTCGCCCACACAGCAAAGCCTGGCAAGCTCCCCCTGGTGTGTTCGATATGCCAAACACAGGAACAACAAAGTCTCACAATGGAGACATTACTGGGCCTATTTGAGCAAAATGATGAACAACGGGACATACAGTGCTACATATGTGACAATTATACAAGGATGGACAATTAAGGTTATTATAAGACTGAGAATTACATAGGGCATATTCATGTCATGTTCTAGGATAGGTAAAGCATGTGTTTCATGTTTGGTCTGAAAGCTTCCAGGCATAGTCCCTAGGGTAAATAATTAGTTTCTTCAACATAAAACACTTAACTTCAGATTATATTTTATCAAGGTTATTTTGAGGTCAAACACAGAATTATTGAGGGTTAATTGGCCATGAAACAGCTAAACTCAAGTTATATAATTTGTTAAACTAAGTGCAATATATGAATGTTTACATCCATAAAATGTGTAGAAAACCAAGTAATCTACTCCAGAGGAACCAATTTTTCTAGTAGTTAAGTAATATCATCTTAATAGTGTTAAGATTTATGGTTTCTATGTTCGTTATAACAGTGCCTCATCACCCAGTACTCTGAAAGATCTCCACCACTGTGCTTATCTTGCTTGTAGTTCATCACTTTCTTTCCCCAAACCTCATCTCCCAATTGCTTGGGATTCTTTGCTTTGTAATCCAAGGTCAAGGCTTTGTACTCATTTGATATTGTCTGTGCATTAGTTTTGTTTCTTCATATTCTGCAGATGAGTGAATTCATCCAATATTTGTCCTCCTTCTGCTTTATTTTGTTTAACATTATACCAAGTACCAGGCAAGTTGCAGTGAAGTGAAAAATTTCATCATTTCTTTACAGCTGCATATTTCAGTGTGTGTGTGTGTGTGTGTGTGTGTGTGTGTGTGTGTGTGTGTGCGTGTATCCAGTCATAGCTTCTGTAGCTGTTTTTCAATGGGGCATGTGGGTTGTTTACATATTTTGACTATTGTATATCATGCTACAATTAACATAGGTGTGCATGTATCTTTTGTAATTGACGCTTTTGTCTTTGGAGTATAGATACCAAGTGAAATTGTTGAGTCATAAGTAAACTGTCCTTGCTTTTGAAGAATCTCCATACTGTTCTCCAAAGAGGTAGACTCAGATAACATTTCCACAAATAGTGAAAAAACAGTTAAAATATCTTTGCATCACCCCCAACACTGACTGTCTCCAATATCTGGGATTTTTTTATACCTGGCTCTGTGTTCAGGAACCAATCCCTGTGTGGTTGCAGGGAACTAACAGGGTCAGTTACATGCAAAGCAAGTTCCTCAACCCCTGTACTATTTCTCTGGCCCCTCTCTTCAAATCGTGGACACCTCAAAATCATCTATAAGTGTTAGAATAAACTTCTTCCAAAATCTTTTTAATGTTATTTTATCCTTCTATAAATTACAAATGTTCTTAATGCCATCTGGAATGGTGAATTTCATCCAAAAAATTTTTAATTTTCTTTTGCAAATCAGAATAATCACTACCTATGGTAGTGAAAGCCTTGAAAATATTTATTAATTAATAGGACTTGAAAGTCAAAATTTATTCTTGATCCTTGGGTTACACAATGGATGATGTGTTAGAAAGCAAAAAGCCAGCATTAATATTCTTTGTACTTCTCCATAATAACTATTGGGTGCACTGTCATTAAGCAGTAATATTTTGAAAGGAATTTCTTTCTCTAAGAAGTAGGTCTCAACACAGACTTAAAATATGCTGTACACTATGTTGTTGACAGATATGCTTTCATCTCGCCTCTGTTTTTCCATTTAAAGAGCTCAGCAACAGAGAGTTAGCATGATTCTCTTTATGGCAGGGAACCTTCCAAGCAGTGGTCAAGGGGCCCACGGGCCATTCCAGATAAAAGCTGACCCAGCTGTGCAAATCATACAGCTAAACTCTTAAGCCTGATGATTTGGTGTTGTATGGATTCATCAGTGCTGGAGGCTACCTGAGCCACATCCAGCCACTGAGGACCAGTGGTGCTGGGGATCAATAAGTGATCTCCACTAGCCAGGCATGTACTCTTGCCCTTTCAACTTTTACTAGCATACTTTGAATTTTTAAGAACTTTTGGTATTCATATGGTAAGTCAACATCAACTTCAACTTAAATTCATCAGTTGCATTAGCCTCTAACAAGAGAATCAGCCTATTCTCTGAAACGTTGTGCTAAGCACTGACTTGACTTCTCTAGTGATGAAAATACTATGCAACATGTTCTTCCTATATAAGGCTGCTTCATTTATATTGAAAATCTGTTGCTTCATGTTGCCATTGTCAAGATCTTAGCCAGATCTGGATAACTTGCTGTAGCTTTCATGTCAGCACTTGTTACTTTCCCTTGAATTTTGATGTTATAGGGATAGCTTCTTTCCTTAAAACACAGGAGCCAATCTCTGCTACCTTCAAACTTTTGTCCTACCATTTCTAGATTATTCTCAGCTTCCAAATAGGAATTCAGACTCATGCTCTGCTTTGGCTTAAGGGACTAAGGAATATATATATATATATATATATATATATATATATATATATACTTGATTTATGCAGACTACTGAAACTTTCTCTGAATCAGCGTAAGGTGATTTTACTTTTCATCATTTTTGTGTTCAATAGAGCAGCATTTTAGAATTTTTTCAAGAGCTTTTCCTTTGCATTCACAATGTGGCAACTGGTTTGACTTGAGACCTACTTTTTAGACTCCACTGTTGACATCTTTATCGCTAAGCTAAATCACTTGTAATTTTTTACTTTTCAAATTTAAAATTCTTTGTTTTGCTTGAGCACAAGCAGACAATTGTTTGGTTTTTAATTGGTTTAATTTCAATATTGCTGTGTTTAGAGAAAAAGAGAAGACTAAGAAAAGGCGGGGAGAGAAACAGAGAGAGAAACAGAGACAGAGAAACAGAGGGGACAGTAAGCACATATAGAAATTAAGTATGGTTTATGGCAATTCAAATAATTAGAATATTAAAAGCAGAGATCACTGATTCCAGATCATCATAAGGAATAATAATTAATGACACTGCAAGGTGTTGGTCACTAAGTCCCCTGAGTCCCTTTCAACCTGCTCAACTCCTCCTGAGAGTTATTTTGCATTACATTTCAACGGCCAAGACTCAGAGACTATAAAATCCATCTCCCGGAAGAGAACAGTGCAGTCTTCTGACCCTGCGCCTGGCTGTTCCTCGCCGAGGCCCCTTGGAGGGGAGCGGGTTGAGCTTTCCTCCCCGCCCCGACCAGGGCTCCGGCAGCCGAAGACCTCCAGGACCAGCCACCACCATGCTGAGACCACTCTCTGCACACATGAAGGTACTGGCAGAGGGACAAAGCCACGCGGGTTCCGGGACCGAGATCTCCAAGCCTACTCGGACTGGAGTCGAGCATCTTCCACCCAGATCCTCCAAATCCCAGTAGGTGGGGGTCACACCCACCACCTGGCCCCCTGGTGCCGTGTAATCCCATCAACAGCCAAGACTCAAAGACTATAAAATCCAGCTCCCAGAACCGCGCAGCCGTGAATGTCATCGTATCAGGACATCTTTTTATGACATCTTATTATCTCATTCCTACTTTGGACAAACTTACAGGCTATTGAATGTAGCCTGCCCACAGGGCAGAGTCTGGCAAACTCCCCGTGGCGTACCCAATATGCCAAATACCAGTAACAATGATGGGTCTCATTCTCCTAAAGAGCCTTGAATATAATTTCAGGGCTAGGATGAAAGAGACGTTACTGGGGCCTGCTCGAGGCAATCGACGAATAATAGGATGATGAAATGAAATGAATGAAAGCATTTTGAGTTAGAAAAAGTTATATGTAGTTAGACAGAAATACACATTTTTTTTTACTACCAACAATCAAATATTCATAAAATGCCAATAGGTACAAAGCAGTGGCAACATACAGCTGGTATTGCACAGACCATGACTTAACAATAAAATTGAGAGTGAAACTTTCATCTGAATCCTCTGATTCCTTCTATCTCTATCACATACATCACTTGGGAAGGCCATTGGAATAAATTTGGTTTTTAAAAAGAGTTAAAGAGCTGGAGAGATAGGACATTTGCACATGTCTGACATGGGTTTGATCCTCAGTACCTCATCTTGTCCACTGAGCCCCACCAGGAGTGATCCCTATAAAAGAGCCAGGAGTAGCCCTGAGCTGAACCATGTGGGCCAAAAAGCAAGAAACAAAGAAAAGAAGATAAACTTGAATTTTTGTAAAGATTACAAAAATGATAGAGAAACATGGAATAAACGTTTGCTATCAGTGTCTATATTGCAAACCGTAAAGCCCAAAAGCAGAGAGAGAAAGAGAGAGAGAGAGAGAGAAAGAGAGAGAGAGAGAGAAAGAGAGAGAGAGAGAGAGAGTATGGGGAATATTGTCTGCCACGGAGACAGGGGGAGGTTGGGGAAGGGGGAGATATACTTGTAAGATTGGTGGTGGGGAATGTGCACTGGTGGAGGGATGGGTGTTTGATCATTGTGTTACTGTAACCCAAACATGAAAGTTTATAACTATCTCACGCTGATTCAGTAAAATTTAAAAAAGGAAAACACCAACAGACTTGCACAACACAGGATTGCCACAAACCTCCAATCTGTAGAGAGAATGACCTGTAAATCTTCACAAATTGGCTCGGTAGAATAAAGTAGGTTCTGTCTGCCGCTTTCAGTATGAATCTACTCCCACCCAGAGAAGGAACGTCTTTTCCTGCTTCAGTCTTCACTCATCTCAGCTCGCAGGTTGCACAAAAATTTTCAATCATTCTGAAGAAGTAAAGGATTACAGAGAAGCAGAGCAAGTCGCCTCAAAAATGTGTTGCAAGTAACTTTGCAAGAGTTTTTCTTGAGGTGTGGGAGTATTCTAATAAGAATAAACTGGCAAAAGAGAAGTACTATATTCATAAATATCATCAGATGTGTCCTTCAGCATTAAAGTTACCCTCTGGTACTAATATATTTGTAATGTATCACATGTTTTGTAATGTAAGTATAAAATCATTGTTTACATTTTCTTTGGGTCATGGCCTCACAGAATTTCAGCGATGTGAACTATTTGGACAAAAAAATCTAAAACTTAATTTATTAAGCCTTTATGCTCTATTTTATAACTGTGAGCAGGAATACACATATGCACAATAAAAATAACAAGAACAGATGATATTACCTACGCCATTTGGTAAGAAATGACTGACAAAAAATGTTCTTATTGATTCAAATGCAGTAATTGGCTGGGTGGCTTTCTATATAATCTATTTATGGAAATCTTATTGGATAGAACAAAATGTTCTTAAATCTGTTATATTTCCAAAAAATCAATAATCCAAAAAAGATTCTCTTTTTTAAGGTTTTGTACTATAAGTGTCATAATAAGGGGGAGAGATATTTTCATTCTTCTCTATTTTTTTCTGGTTGTTTTTGTTTTCCTATCTCAATTGTCTTACATATAGCCTAAAATTGCTGACTGTACTTAAAAGAAAAAAAAAACATAAATTGACATTTGTGGCACTTAGCTGAAATTCTCATTTAAAGACTAAAAGTTATTTATTTGTTTCATTCAACAAATCCCAAGAAGCTTCTACTCTCTAAAGTGTCTAACTTACTATAGAAAGCAGATCATTGTTCTTTTAGCTCTGAGCAACATAGTGGGGGAGAGTGAGTAATTATTTATGGTGAATTATTATAAAGCTGCCAGATGGAAGTGAAGGGAAGAAGGAAGGAAGAATAAACTTTAGGCATGATTACTTCTTTGGTGGGATGGGAACAAAGCTCAGGGATTACTCCTGGCTCTATGGTCAGGGGTCATTCCTGGCAAAGTTCAGCAGACCTTATGCATTGCTGTTGATGGAACCCAGTCCAGCTACATGCAAGTCAAGTGCCTATCGTACTATCTCTCTAACCCAGAGTTATCTATACTAATAGGAAAGCATCTGCAGAGACTATTAATTAAGAAAAACACTGGCTGGCAAAAGTCGAAAGACCAAAATGACTTTGACAAAGATGGTAGAGTTCTAAAAATAAAGCTGAAAGGGAATCTGTGACAAACTTTTGAGGACCTGACAGGAAGTTGATAAGGTGTATGAAATTCTAAGTTTAACATAATTATTAAATTTCTCTTTTTAAATTTCTCTTTTTAAAAGATTGTCATGATTGCATTATGGAGGAGGAAATGAAAATAGACATGAGGCTGTGAGTGAACTGTAATATTCTGGATGAGAAATAATTTTTTTAAATTTTTATTATTGAAATACTAATTAAATTTAGTTGTAGTTGTAGTTGTAGACTTACAAATTTTTGTGCTTGGGTTTCAATTATACAATGTTCGAGCACCCATCCCTCCACCAGTGTCCATTTTCCACCACCACTAATCCCAGTATCCCTCCCACCCCTCATCCCCCCCCATCCCACCCTGCCTCTGTGGCAGGGCATTCCCTTTTGTTCTCTGGATAAGAAATAATTATCACATAGTTTAAGAAGTTCATAGGTTTGTTGGTCACAACCAAAATTGGACTCAACGATTCTGTCCTTTTTACATCCTGAAGCGGTTCCTTTGAACATTAAATAGAGCTGGTCTGGATAAAAACAAGATCATAAAAATTGACAGTATGTGACTTCAAAAGATATACAACTGAGTCCAGACAGTCTTCTGTTTGCTCTCTCATTGATCACTCACCTTGGGGGAATTCAGCAACTGTGTGAAGACACTCAAGAAATCCTCTGGAGTATTTTTCGGAAGAGGAGACGGAGTTTCTTATCAACCAGCACCATCTGAGAGAGTATATGGATTCAGGCACTTGCTTTGCATATGGTCAACTTTGGTTCAAATCCTGGCACCCTTCATGGTCTCTCAAGTACAGCCAGGGATGGTCCCTGAACTCAGACACATGAGTAAGCCCTGAGCACAGCCAATTGTGCCCCTCAAACCAACAAACAGCACAAACTTGTTAGTAAGCCATATTGGAAGCGGGTTTTGCAGCTCTAGTTGAGTTTTCAGGCAGCTAGAGTCCCCGACAACATTTTTTAACACCTCATGAGAGAAACCTGGTCAGAGTAATTCAGTTAAGTCTCTCATATTCTTTTCACACAGAATCCTATCATACACAGTTGTAGTGGTCACTATTGTGTTAAAGCATTACATTTTAAGACATTATAATATACAACAAGAGATAGCTTAAGTTTTGTAGGCATAAAGAAGGTGCATTTGGAAGCATACAAGAAATTACATGATGAAGTCCTGAATTTGGTGTGATATTTGAAGAGGGTGGCATTGACAACACCTTTCAGACTTCTAGTTTTTGTAACTAAAGAGATTGTATTATACAGAGTGGTACACATCTGAGGTCAAGAGTTTAGTTTGTGAAATATTTAGCTAAAAATTCTTAGGAAATATACATATGGATTTAAAAATAACTCAAAAGAAATCGGTTTTTCACATTAATTTGGGAGCTGGAGGTTTTATAAAGGTATTTTCATAGGAATATGTCAATTGATGAATATATCAAATGAACCAACATGGTGATTCTGTCTTAAGAGCTAAAGTTTGGTTGCAGAAAAAGTTACAAAATGCATCTGAATGAGATTCCATTTTTACCACTACATGTCCACCAAGCATCACCAAGTGTTGTGGCCCTGGAGGTACCCAGGGTGGTCCATCACTGAAAGGACTGAGAAGCATCACATCTTTAGACCCCAGTGCTGAACCAATGGGCCTGCAGGCAGAGAATCACTGGTGGGGCCCCTGGATCTGCTGAGCACCTCCTGAAAGCCACTTCCAAAAGAACTATTTAGCCTGAAAATTTTTGATAATGTAGAAATTTAGAAAAGAAGCTAGAAAAGAAGGAAGGTATGATCAGAGAAAATGAGAGAAAACATGAATATGGGAGTATGAAGTCACAAAGCCAAGATATTTCCCTGAAAAAGAAATCGTTATCTTAGAGGCCAGCTGGGTATCCTAGAGGAAAGGGCAGTTCAGATAGAGAAGGGAGCACCAAATAAAGGATGTTTGGAGGATCCTCCCAGGAGTAGAGATGCATGTCGAAAGTAGACTATGGACTGAACATGTTTGCCACTCAATGCCTCTTTTGCAGACCACAACACCCAAAAGGAGAGAGAGAACACAGGGGATTGCCCTGCCACAGAGGCAGGGGGGATGGGGGGATGGGGGTGGGGAGATATTATCCATGGTGGTGGAAAATGGGCACTGGTGGAGGGATGGGTATCTGATCATTGTATAATCGAAACCCAAGCACAAAAAAATTGTAAATCTACAACTGTAAAAAAATAAATAAATAAAAATAAAGGGAAAAAATAAATTAAAAAAAATAAATAAAGAGAGAAAAAAAAGAAATCGTTATCAAAAGCAGCAGAATTTAGTAGTAATATTGACTATATTCATTCCTGATCTTGAGTGCAATTTAGAATGAACCAGGTAATACTTTTATATTTTTATATAATACTATATAAAGCTATACTAATATATTAATATATGTTATAATAAATTATATAATATGACATAATATGCAATAATATGTTAATGTATTTATGCTTCTCTTTCACCCATAAAGATTATGATTTAACAGGGTTTAGCTATAGGGTTTGTGCGAATTTTGAAAGTTTTCCCAGATGCTTTTTTATATAAATTAAAATAGCAATCTAATGGACTTGGCCAAGAAAGTACTTGTGGGAGCTGGCAAAGACCATTTTGAAGGAGTATTTAGAAGAATACTGAATTTAATAGGTTGAGAAGTCAATTTTATTGAGATTTTAATTATTTTGTTCTTTTTGATAACAAGGTGTTAAACTGCCCTCCCACATATTTGCAATCTAACAAATAGAACTGCTTTGTCTCAGTATACCATTTAACTATTTTCTGCATCTGTGATTCTAGATTGCTATTATTAGAACCATATGAGGAGTTTTCATAAAATATTCATTGGTCTGTACTTATCCAAGATCAATTAAATAAGAACCAATAGATAGAAAAGGACAAAGGAATTTTTAATAGCACCCCAGGGTACTAATGTACAGCCAGCCAGGATACCTCTTTCTGGGTGTTATATGGAAGCAAAATAATCTATTGTTTACTTAATGTTGAAATATAAATGGGAACAGAGACTCTTTAGTACCTATGCAGGGTACTGAAAATCACAAGATATTAAGTGATAAAAGAAAAATAATAAATGGGAGTTTCCACTCACTGCATCCTTGATGAAAGTGTAAAATTCTCATGTTCCCCCGAATGTTGTACTTCCGTCCAACACCTATAAAAAGTGAAAAACTATTGAGAAGGACTGAAATTGGAAGAAGAGTATGTTATTTTCCCCTAAAAGAAAATATTTTTTGTATAATGTATATCATATCTCTAGAAGGCACCAATGACATGTAATTATTGTCTTCTGGATCTTTGTCATGCAAGAATTTTGTCTATAACTCATCTTACTGAAAAATGCACACCTCTTTTAAATTAGATAAATAATACAGTCTCTTCCAGAAAGCTACTTAATGTCACATTATTAACATTTTCAAAGCCACTGCAAGTTACTCTTCATCTAATTTATTTTTCTTTGTTGTCAATAAGTTACACCAATAACACCAAGGATTATCACAAATTCCTAAGGAATTTAACTTATGTAACAGAACGTCAATATTTTTGTCTCCAACTTTTGAGGTAGGGAGTTAGAAGGATAACCAAAGCAGTCCAGTTCACACATATGAGACTAAGAGATAGTTGATAATCTATCTCTTCAGTCTCCAATTATTCCTGTCTTTTTAGGTGACAAAGAACATTTAGACTCAAAATTTTCTATAAAAACATAAAATTAATGTTTAGTTAATTTGTAACGTCTTAGCTCTTTCATTTGCTTGGGTAAGTTGATTCTGTTTTCCTCCTATATAAAATAGGGACATTTATTCTTGTTCTGTTTACCCCATATTTCTTATGCTTCTTACCACAGAATTGCACTCCTTATCACACCTCCTTAAGGCTGGGTAATGTCACATGAGTAATTCTGACTGACAAATTGTGAACTCAAGTGATATTTGACATTTCCAGGCTAAAATTTTTAATTGCAGAGATGTGAGTCTCCAACCTCCTTTAACTTTTTCTGGTGACTCTTCTGTCAGTATAAGAGATATCAAACGTGGTCTGGAGTGGCCTGACAATGGATATTAAAGTTTATAACAAATTGAGGTTACAGGCTGTTGAACCATCTTAACTAATAGATTTATTTAATAGACTTGTGGTTAGTATTCAATAGGATAACATATACTAATAAATTGCACTCTTCACTGCCTGTCACTCTATAAAGTTCTACATAAATTTGTGTTTGTTTCCATCTTTAGAAAGGAACATTTGATTTCTGTATACAAGTATTAGAGTTCATAGAGCTTTCACTTAGCACTGAGTGAAGTTAGAGGGAGAGGTATAGACACTGAATGATCTCTCATAGGCAAAATATAAAGCAACATACTAGGGGAAGAAATAGATGCTCACAGCAACAAAATTGAACTAGCTTCACTAGGAAGCTTAGTACCAGGGGGTAGAGGGTTGGGGGACCCTGGAGCAAAGGTATATGGAAGTGGACACTCATGAAGGACGTGGTGCTGAAATGTTTTAGGCATGAAATTCTACCATTATGAGTTTTTTAAATCTTGGCGCCTAAAATTAAATTTAAATTTAAACAAATTTAAAATTTTAAAAAATTATTAAGACCAAAACAAAACTTAGGGGAAAGTTATCAGAGACCACCATTCTTCATATTATCATGTTTCCACTAAAATAGCCACTATCTCTGTCACTCAATAGGTGAATTCCACAGCATAGTGCATGCTAGCCTGTCTCTGATTGCTACAATGTTCAACATAAATTCACTTCTAAGTTAGAAAACCTGTATTCAGATGCATTTGTACTAATAGACAACTATAATGCATTACATCTTGATGTTGCAGATGTAAAAGATCTAGTGGTTTCTGACTCCAGAGGTGGGGGGATGTGGATGAGAAAGTGATCACAATACAAAGTGAATACTGTGAGCATTAAATGATATCTGGAATACAAGGATATCCTGCTGGGGGAAATGGTGTTCAGGAAAAGTTAAAGCACCCTTCCGGGAAGATCCGCCCAGGATGGGAGATGCATGCTGAAAGTAGACTATAGACCAAACATGATTGCCACCCAATGCCTCTTTTGCAAACCACGGCACCCAAAAGGAGAGAGAGAACAAAAGAGAGTGCCCTGCCACAGAGGCAGGGTGGGATGGGGGATGGGGGGGTGGGAGGGATACTGGGATTGATGGGGGTGGAGAATGGGCACTGGTGGTGGGATGGGTACTTGATCATTATATAACTGAAACCCAAGCACAAAAATTTGTAAGTCTACAACTGTACCTCATGGTGTTTCACTAATAAATAAATAAATAAATAAAAATGACTGCAGCTCTGGAATAACAATATTTTAAGGGTGACAACATGCTTTTGTTAGAAAACCATTTCAATCTTCAGTATGATTAAAGTACATTTTCTAAGCAAAAAAAAAAAAAAGCTAAAGCACCCTTGAAAGTAAGCAGTAGCCTAACTTTAAGAATGGTTATGGGAAGGCAAATCAGTAGGAAATAAATAATTCCAAAGGTAATCTTCCATACATGCAAGATAAGGTATGAGAAGTTGATATGACTCTGTATTCCATAATCAGGAATCTGGGATTTAAGTAGAAATCAAGGAGACAGTTAAACAGAAAATAGGAATGATTAGTAGTTGTACTCTTAAGAATTAGCACTCCAGCAATAGGAAGGTAGGAATGAGAAACAGGGAAATGCTGAGATTAAGTAGGACAATAAGATAAGAGAGTCAACCAATTATAAATGGAGAAGGCCTGTGTGAAGGCAGTGGAAACAATGAGTGTTAGGGATGCCATGTAGACTTAGGGTGTTTCTTATCCTGTCACCCTGGAAATCATAGATGTTTATCATGCCTGCCAAATTATTAATCAGATGATATCCCAAGATTGACTTTGATAATTTTCTTTTAGCATTAAGATAATCAAGTTAAGCAAGGTAAATAATATACTTTAGATCCTATCCCAAAAAGGGTTCCTCTGTCACAGTTGAGATGGAAATGTGTCCAGACAGCAAATCACTCAGGTTCATCACCTCAAATATCCTTCTAAACATACCCTGCTTTCAGATCGAAATATCTTTAAAAATTACTCCTTTGGGTCAAAGCTACAAGTGGAAAATCTATTTTTAATAATATAGTTACTAAATATTAGTTATTTATAAGAAATTAATGAGATCTAACCCAACTAAGAACACATTTGCAAGATAAGCAAGTAAGTTGCATAGGGTATAATTTAGAAATGCTAGGAGTATTGAAATTTAATTAATTTCTTTCTCCATTTAGGTTGCTAATATGGCTTATTTACAGAGACTCCGTAGTAAAAATGATTAACACAAAAATACCATCCAAATTGTTTAGCATAGTACTAAAACCTATAATTAGGCTCCCAAATGCTTCTATTTCTTTAATAACTAATTTTTTAATTCATGTGAATTTTTTTTCAAATTTAATTTTTTTCCAAATCTTCTTTATGGGTGAATCCTCATAATTTTATGTCACTAGAAAGATTTTTTTCATTTATTTGAAGACAATACATACAATAATGTTAGTGATAGTTTTATACATAGTGTGTTCTAATTTTGGTCTTACAAGACCTGACTCTGAGATAAGAATATCAATTCAAGTAGTCTATTTCGGGCATAAACCCAATGTTCTAATACCACACCTACCACCAGATTGTCCACTTTCTACCACCAATATCCCACCCTCCAGGTTTTGAATTAACATCTAATTCTTACATAAGGTACAAGCTCATTGTCAATTGTCAATCGATGCTTCATTGGAATGAAACACAGGTGCATTTCAATATCAATTGATTAAAATAGCCTGAGATCCCAATATTGTTCATGGAAATATGCTTCCAAACAGTTTCAGAGTCAAGAGCTCAGCACAACTCCTCTCTTGGCCTTTCCTGAGTCTTTTCTACCCAGACAACCTCAGATCCAGCACGTGTGACTATCCTGTTGTAGCTCTCTGTCTACAGTAGCATGATCCTGCTTGCAGAGCAGATTAGAGTTATCTGTGATTTGAAAAATCCAGAACCATCTTCTCTAAACCCATATGATAGAAACCCTCAGTTTATTTAGATGAGGCGAGGCTCAGGGACTTTATGAAGTATCCACCCAGAGTACTCAGGAGTCTGAATTCCAAATGCTAATAGTAATTGAGTTCATTGGCACACACCTTGACAAAATTTCCTCCTTTCCCTCTTTCACTTTCCCACTAGATTTCTGGGGTTATGCCCCAAATAGGCTACTTGAATTGATATCCTTATCTCAGAGTCAGCTCTTGTTAGACCAAAATTAAATTAAAACAGTATTTTCCCACACTGTTGAAAAAATGAACCCATCAGCTACATTTAACAACATACAAAAACAACATACAACAGCTTGCAATCCTCAGAGTGTGGGAATTTGCAGGATCATTCAGTGTAAGTCAACTTTCAACTCCAGAATTATCATTCTCAAAAACATTAATGTTATGTTATTTAACATGTTGGAATATTAATGAATTTCTCTCATATTAATTTACTAATGTGTAGCACTTGCTTTATACATGTATATGAAATATGCCAGGGTATATAATTTTCCCATATAAATGAAAAGTCCTTGTTTGAACAATCTGGACCCTTTCAACTGCCTGAAAACCTCTTGATTGCTTTTTCACGTTTCACAAACAAACGTACACTGCTTTCCTGTTAGCTTGATCCTTGGGACAAAAATACTTTAAACAGTAAGTTCTGGTTCTTGAAAAAGCAAACATGCCCTACAGGGAAAAGAAAAAGAAAATTACACAAATATTACTGACTCTAGGTTTGATATTTACTCTTCTCTTTCTTTGGTCAAGTCTGTAGAGTAGCTACTGGGCTCCTGCCAGGTTCTTACAATTTTCCTTCAACAGTCATTTTCAGGTACCTCTGTTTTCTGAAAGAGATTGAAATGGAACAGTATCTTGGAGGAAATAAGTCATGTTCATATGGTTGAGCAATTCTAATATGCTTAGGGTATGTGGGTGGAGGTGGGTGGATAGAAGGGGAAGATAATACATGAACTTTAATTCACTCACTATAGAAGAGCCCTTTCTTTGAATGTTGATTTTCTTATTCTCCATTACCCAAAGCCTTCTAGTATCTTAGGTGCATATAGTTGGTCTCCCTCAACTAGACTGTAAATGAATTGAAGACAAGGATCTTCTTCAGTATATTTTCTGAATCACGAATCACGAATCACGACCATCCTGTTATTCTTCGATTGCCTCGAGCAGGCCCCAGTAACGTCTCCTTCATCCTAGCCCCGAGATTTTTAAGAAAGTGCTATATTCAAGGCTCTTTAGGAGAATGAGACCCATCATTGTTACTGGTATTTAGCATATTGGGTACGCCACGAGGAGTTTGCCAGACTCTGCCGTGTAGGCAGGTTACATTCGGTAGCCTGCCAGTTTGTCCAAAGTAGGATGTCATAAAAAGATGTCCCAGGAGCTGGGTTTTATATTCTCTGAGTCTTGGCCATTGATGGGATTACACGGCGCCAGGGGGTAGTTGGTGGGTGTGACCACTGTCTACTGGAAATTGGAGGATCTGGGTGGAGGATGCTCAGCCCCGATCTGAGTAGGCTTGGAGATATCAGCCCCAGGACCCACATGCCTTTGTTCCTCTGCCAGTACCTTCATGTGTGTGTAGAGTGGTCTCAGCATGGTGGTGGCTGGTTCTGGAGGTCTTCGGCTGCCAGAGCCCTGGTCAGGGCGGGGAGGAAAACTCAACCCGCTCCCCTCCAAGGGGCCCCAGCGAGGACAGCCAAAGTCTATCAACTGAAAGCCCAGCATTCTGGATTGGGAGAAAGAAGAAAAGAAAGCATTAGTGGGACGATAGCACTGCACTGTAGCACTGTCCTCCCGTTGTTCGTTGATTTTCTCGAGCGGGTACCAGTAACGTCTCCATTGTGAAAGTTGTTACAGTGTTTTGGCATATCGAATACTCCATGGGTAGCTTGCCAGGCCTTGCCGTGTGGGCAGAATACTCTCGATAGCTTGCCAGGCTCTCCAAGAGGGGTGGAGGAATTGAACCCAGGTTAGCCACATGCAAGGCAAATGCCTTACCCACTATGCTGTCACTCTGGTCCATTATCCCTGCAAATTCCACCAAATGGTTCTGATTTTACCACCTGCTGGACTTCCTTCCCTTGCCTGTTCTGCATCCCCAGCACTACAGGGATCCTCTCCAACACTGATCCCTGATTCCTCTCCTGGAGAGGAAATCCTCCAGAGCTTGGAACTGAACCTGCTCAACCACTTATAAGGTAGGCACCTTACTAGCTATGTTATTTCTCTGCCCCTTAATTAATTTTTTAAATTTTAAAATTTATTTTCCCTCCTTGCTTCCTTTAGTTGTTGTGGTTATTATTGTTGTGATTCTTTGGTTCTGATGTTGCCTTTGGAAAGGTGTCAGGTAGAGGAGAGAGTGTTGCCCATCTGTTTGTGGTGCTAGCACATTTGGCTATGGAACTCACTGGGTCAAAACCATTTTGTTGTGGTTCTTTCACAATACTCTCTGGCTGTTGCACACATGGCCACATTGCTCACTTGGCTCTGATGAGCCAGATATTGCATACTTTTGCAGTGCTGGGGGCTCCAAAGGACAGAGGTGCCAGGACAATGCTCTGTGCCTATGGGTGGCACTGAAGATTGAATTAGTGGCATCATACCTGCATTTATTTCATTGTCTTTTGCCATAGACTGAAGTAAGAAGCTATTTGTAGCTTCTTTCTCCCAATCCAGAGAACGCTATTTCACCACCTCTCAGTACTTACCATTGCAGTGTGAGCTGGTTCTAGTTACAACTATTATTAATAACATCTCATTGCCAAAGGCTTTTCTTCAAGAAGGAAGTCACTCTGGCCTTAGGCACAGAAGATTGACAGTCTGGAAAAATTAACTGCTGCTTGCATTCCTTTACCACTGATGCTTGAAAATTGGTGTATGTATAACTCAGTCTCTTCAAGCCTTGTGACACTGTCATATAGAACAAAAATGTGTGTGTGTGTTCTTCATTTCTTTTACTGATACAGAGTTCCTAAAACCCTTAGAATTTCTTAAGTAATTGGTGCTATTAGTGTCTTTTTTTTTACTTTGATCACATTCAATATTTCGACACCAGACCCACCATTAATTATTATTTGAGATTTTATCCCAACACTCAGATCTGCTGAAAAGGCAACAGTAGACAATTTGTGTTCTATTGCTGGTTATGAATAACACATGATGTCGCATGGCTGCAGTAGGGCCATGTGATTTTGAAATTCCGCAATTTTAACACTTAAATCTGGAGGGATTTCTGCCAAAAGCCACTGGGTGTCAAGATTTGCTCCTGAGTCTCTGGGATCTTGGCCATTGAGCAGCTTGATCAGGAGCCAGAGAGGACGTTCGTGGGTGATGATTTGGGGTCTCATTGGGACGGGGAGACCAGGACTGGCTCCACCCCCATCCTGTGAGGCCCAACAAGTTTTGTCACTGCAGGCCCAGACCTGACTGTCCAATGGCCTCTGGAGGATGACGGCCACTGAGCCGCCAAGGGGGAGCAGGCGGAGAAACAATACCCTTTCCCTCCTGGGGTGGCCCAGCGACAGTAACCTACTGCGGGGTCCGGATGCATTTCTGCCAAAAACCACTGGGTTTTGAGGTTTCTGAGTCTCTGGGATCATGGCCGTTAAGCAGCTTGATCAGGAGCCAGAGAGGCCATTCGTGGGCGATGACTTGGGGTTTCGTTGGGGTGGGGAGGACAAGCCCGGCTCCACCCCCATCCCGTGAGGCCCAAAATGTCTCATCACTGCGGGCCCAGACCTGATTGTCCAATGGCCTCTGGAGGATGAGGGCCACTGAGCCACCAAGGGGGAGCAGGCGGAGGGACAACACCCTTCCCCCCTGGGGTGGCCCGGCAACAGTAACCTACTGCGGGGTCCTGACGCTTTTCTGCCAAAAGCCGCTGGGTTTCGAGATTTGTTTCTGAGTCTCTGGGATCATGGCCATTAGGCAGTTCAATCAGGAACCAGAGAGGCCATGCCTCCAATTACATAGCTGAGCTGGAGTTGGTTTGCGGGTGTGTTTTCCACATACCTAACTTTTGGCCGTTTACTTTCTTGGTAAACTTTGCTCCAAGTTTTTGGGGTCTGGCCAAAGGCACAGCAGCAATTTTGAGGTATCTGGAAGTCTGAAGGCGCCATCAGGCTGCTGATGCACTTGCCTCACAGGTACAGATTGACCTGCTGGCGGCACCATACCCCCAGTATCTTATATTATGCTAATTTATGAATTTTGAAAGTCCCTAGGTAATCAAGGAACGGAGGAGGCTGGTTGCAAGGGAAGTAAAAGTCTAACCTGGTGAAAGGTTAGACTTGGGATGTTTCAACACCTATCCCCTTGGAGAGGATAGGGATAATAGACTGAATCAACTCAAGGTACTTGAGTTGATTTCCCCAAATATGTCTGTGTAATGTAACCACCAAAGGAGAGGACTCTGAGAGCTTCCAGGTGTTGAACACCTTCTGCTGTTTGTTAGTAGTAGTTTTCTGCATCTTATCTTGTTGCTCACTGATTTTATCCTCAGCTGTTATTCTGATGCCAAGGCCACCTGCTTAGTCTTTCATTTCACCTACCAAACTCCTTAGTTCTGTTACTTCTTATTGTAGTTTTTCCATTTCTAACCTCATGCTTTCTTGTACCTACACTATTGCTTCTTTGGGCTCATTAAAAATCCTCAGCATGTTATCTCTAAAGTCCTTGTCTAAAAGTTTATAGAGCTGGTTAGTACCGGTCAAGTTTCAGGGGCTACTATCTTTTCTCAATAAGCTTGGTAGATTTCTGCTTCCTCATTGTGTCTGGTGCAGTTTGGACCCGAGTTGTTTTATTTTATTTAAATTTAACAACAGTGCCCTGCTCCTAGACCAATATAGATGAGGTGTTCTCTCTTCCTTCTATGATGAAACAACTTTTCCACTGAGTGGTATTCCCAAAACTCCCAGTCTGTTTTTGTGTTACTGATGAGTTGTTTGAGGTTTCATCTGAGGGTTCCAGAAAACTTTGTTTCTCCTTTTCAAGAAGTAATTTAAGGTTTTCTGGGGACTGGTTTAACCAAGTGTTTCAACCTTAGTAGTTTTGTTCACAGCACACAGATAAGCCTCAAGTAGTCATGTTCTGGCAATGTATCTGCCCACAATTTATTAGCCTAGTTTTGGGTGAACAACACATGTATTTTGGTAGCATAGAAACTAGATTCCTGTTTATTCTGGTTTCTACCACAAAACAGAGTCAGAAAATAAAAGGACTGCTAGATGTCCTACAAATCTACATGGACACTTGAATTGAACTATAAAATTAGAACATACATGTTTCTTGTATTTTAAATTATGGAATAAATTTCTACCAGCTAAAGTAGTTTTTCAGAAGTTTAAACAGACAAAGCTCCCACAAACATCCCCACCACTGCTTGGAGGACATAAAGGGGGAAATAAATAAATAATATCTGATCAACAAGCAAGGTAATTTAAGCATTTCTGAAAACCACTGACTGCATAATACAAGTTCTTGAAAATTTATTGTATTCCTGTTTGCTGGAGGAGTGCAATTGCTCAAGAATATTGAAAGTTCTTGACATGGATAGTTGTTGTGATTATGTACAAAGTTTTTCCTTTAACTAATCCACTTAATCAAACATCCACTTGTGATGTCTTTAGATGGTTCTAAATTTTATTAACTCTTTCCTTATGGAAAACTTAATGTACTTTCGAAGTCTAATTCACCAGAGGTCAGCAAACATTAGCACTTCAAATAATAAGTTACAAGTCCCAAGTTTCTAGACAACTAACCAGTTTAGTAAAATACTGCTTCACAAGACCTGTTTTCAGTAGACCTATTGCAACCAGTACAAACTTTAACTTCTGTGATTTCTACAAGCTGTTAATTTGTCATTACTGTAGAATGATTTGCTGAGCAAAGCAAACACAGCAAATGATGCTTATCTTTTCATTGTAGAAAATCAACAGACAACTCTGTGATAATTTTAATTTGAGATCTGCCTATCTTGATAAAAACCTTTTTGTTTTTAGTCTTTATGAAACTAACTTAAAAAGTTGTGTTGAAGAGAGAACACAGTCTTCTCTACAGTGGAGAATTCAGACAAAGAGACATACAGACAAGCAAACAAGAGTGGTGTTCTAGGGTGAACATGGACTTAAAGAGCAAACTCTGGTGAAACCACTTTGAAGAATTTTGGGGACCATACTTGAAGATGTTCAGGGGTTACTCCAGAATCTGCACTTAGGACTCAATTCTGGTAGACTCTGGGAACCATATGAGATACTGGGGATCAAACTAGGGTCAGCTGAATGCAAGACAAGTGTTCTAACCAATGTACTATTTTTCTGGCCCCTGATGAAAACCATTTCAAGAAAATTAAAATCTCCTTTTCTTGCAAAAATGTACATATGAAGCTCAGTTATGCAGAATTAGAAGAAAGATCTCACTACAATGAACTTAACTGTAAAGAAAGGACTTTATCTTCTCAGAAAGATAATATCCTGATTGAAGGAATGACTTCTGAGTCCTTAGATTACAGATAAAAGATGTTTTCTGCTGCAAATTATCATGATAGGAAAAATAATGAAATAACTCTTCCTCGCAAATGTGCACATTCAAATCCCGGTATCCTGTAAATATTTACCTGACAAAATAAAAACGAGGTTGCAAATGAGATTTGGTTAAAAATCTTGAGATGTGGAACTGGAGCTATAGTACAGCAGGTAGGGCATTTGTCTTACATGAGGCCGACCCAGGTTCGATTCCCAGCATCTCATATGGTCCCTGAATACCGCCAGGAGTAATTCCTGAGTGCAAAGCCAGGAGGTAACCCCTGTGCAATGTCCGGTGTGACCCCTCCCCCCCCCCAAAAAAAGCAAAAGAAAAATCTTGAGATGTAAATTTATCCTGAACTATCTGATTGCCATTCACGCTTGTACCATCAGGTCCTCCATGGATGCATCTGATGCTAGCATATGTGCATTGAAAGTACAGACGATCATTTTTGTCTTCCTTCATTGTGGCAGCCTAGTTCGGCCTTGAGATTTTGTCGGCCTCTCCTTTCTCATCCTTCTCAGTGCATCCTTCTCAGAATGGAACGAACAGGGTGAGAGACTGTCTTAGTTCATCATGTCGACCAGGACCATCCATGGTAACTCACAGTTCCAGAAGGCAGAATCTAAATGTTGGACATGGGAGTCTCCCGGTGGACGATTCCACAACGAAATAGAACACATCATATTCAATCGAAGGTTTTGTTTTGCCTGACCGATGTCGCTGTTGTCCCAAAATTTCTAACGGGATCAGACCACCGTCTCCTTCATGCAAAATTCTACTTCACAGAGCGGGGAGAAAGGGCTGCAAAGTTCAAAAAGAGAACTCCCAGAATGACCACCAACTGGGAATTCTTTGGCACTATTGCGGCAACATGGGAAGATGCCATTGTTGACAACATAGATGAGGAATATGATCGACTGGTTCAGCACCTCCATGAATGTGCGAGGAACGCCAAGAGAGATAGCCACAAAAAAACGCCTGTCTTCGAAAACTCTTGAGCTAATTCACGAGCGTGGTTCGGCGCATGCCTCAGGCAACCGCAAGCTAATGTCCGAGCTCGCAAAGCAGTGCAGAGATGCGATCAAGGAAGACCTCAAAGAGAGAAGAGCAGAAGTACTTGTAGATGCAGCAGAAGCTGGGAAAAGTATTCCTTACGCCCGCCTGTCCTTCGCCAACTACAAGACCAAGATGACTGCCCTCCGACGTCCTGATGGATCTATCACATCCTCCAGAATGGCAATGGAGAAGATTATCCATGACTTCTACTCAAATCTCTTCGATAGCCATGTCCACTTGCCGACATACCAAATTCCACAGGATAGATATGTCATTCCCAACGTTCTCCCTTCCGAAAGCTGACACGCCATTTCATTGATAAAGAAACAAACAGCACCCAGCCCAGACAAGGTCAGACCTGAACACCTGAAGAACCTGCCATCAGTACTCATCAATACACCGGCTCGGCTTTTCACTCGTTACCTGTCTGAATGCAAGGTTCCGTCCAAATAGAAAACCAGCAGGACTGTACTACTGTTCAAGAAGGGAGACATCCATGACATTGGTAACTATCGCCCGATCTGCCTATTGTCTGTCATCTACAAGTTGTTCACTCGAGTCATCCTAAATAGGATTGGCAGAACACTAGATGAAGGACAACCATGCGAGCAAGCAGGGTTCCGCAAAGGATTCAGTACCATCAACCATATCTACACAATAACCAAGCTCATTGAGGTTTCTTGGGAGTTCAAGATGCCGCTCTGTTTAACGTTCATTGATTTAAAGAAGGCCTTTGATTCTGTTGAGACAGAAGCAGTCATTGAAGCCCTAACCAATCAGGGCATTCAAGCCCAATACATCAAGATCCTCCGTGAGCTGTATTGCGGATTCACTACCAGGATCTCACCATTCTACAAAGAAGTGATCGTTGATGTCAAGAGAGGGGGTCGGCAGGGTGATACCATTTCACTGAAACTCTTCAGTGTCACCCTCGAGAACATCATGCGACGACTGGAATGGGAAGGAATGGGAGTGAAGATAGATGGTCGGCAACTACACCACCTCCGCTTTGCTGATGACATTGTTTTAATAACACCAAACATCAGCCAAGCGGCACAAATGCTGGCCGACTTTGACCATGAGTGTGGAAAGGTAGGACTACAGCTGAATCTTACGAAGACAATGTTTATGAGAAACAGCCTTGTTCCTGACACCCCATTCGCTCTCAATGGAACGACCATCTCCGAATGCAACAGCTATGTGTACCTAGGTCGAGAGGTCAACATGACAAATGACCTGGCACCCGAGCTGCGCAGGAGGAAGAGAGCGGCTTGGAACGCCTTCAAGAGCGTCGAAGAAATAACTAAGAGGACGAAGAACCTCCAGCTCCGGGCACATCTCTTTGATTCCACTGATCTTCCTGCATTAACATATGCCTCAGAGACCTGGGCCCTATGCAAACAGGATGAGAATGCTATTCAGGTCTCCCAAAGAAGAATAGAAAGAGCTATGCTTGGAATATCATGTTTCACTCAAATGAGAGAAAGAATCCGGAGTTCTGACATCCGTCGACGATCAAGGATCAGGGACACTGTCTCATATGCCAAGGTGTCGAAAATCAGATGGGCTGGTCACGTAATGAGATTTAAAGATGACCGCTGGACTAGAGCTGTTACCGACTGGATTCCACGGGATGTCAAAAGACCGCGTGGCCGCCCACCTACCAGATGGTCAGACTTCTTCGTCAAGATCATGAACGATCGGTTTGAGGCTCTTCATGATCCCAGAGCGAAGAGATGCCATTGGGCTACACTAGCACGTGACAGGGACAAATGGAGATGTTACTGGCGCCCGCTCGAGCAAATCAACGACTAACGGGAAGTTAAGTGATTAAGTGATCTGATTGCATTCAATCCAATTTTAATGGTCTTAAAAATTCTTTTTTTGTGTGGGGAGCGGTCACACCTGACTATGCACAGGGGTTACTCCTGGCTCTACACTCAGGAATTATCCCTGGCGGTGCTCAGGGGACCATACGGGATGCTGGGAATCAAACCCGGGTCAGCCGCGTGCAAGGCAAATGCCCTACCCGCTGGGCTATCGCTCCAGCCCCAGGTCTTAAAAATTCTTAAGTCTAAGTTATAGAAAAAGTATGATTATTGAAGTATGGTCAAAGATAGGCTATCTTGATGGTTCTAAAAGGGGAGATAAGGATTACAAGCTAAGGTGGTAAGGGTGACAGGCTAAGTAAGGTGAGAAACTAAGAGCCTGGCAACCTCCACTGGGGGTGGGGGGTGGAGGGAGTGGTGGAGAAGGAAAACAGATTCTCATCTGAACACTCTAGAAAGACAACCTCCGTACTCAAATCTTGGTTTTAGTCCAAAGAGACTTATGTCACATTTTTTACCTCTGTAAAAATAATAATCTAAAATAAAATAAAATTATCTGTAATAATTTTTATTTTACAGATAAAATAAAAATTCATTTTATTTTATTTTAAAGCACCAAGTCTGTTCTTGGTTTTAATAACAAATAAAAACTAATACAATTAGGATATTTAAATATTTTTGGAAAAATAGATGAGAAGAAAACACATATTTTGGCAAAGTTGTAGTGTTTTCTCAAAAAAAAAGAATTTTTTAGGAGGAGTGTTGCTTTTTTATCTATTTTTTTTCTGTTGAATAGAGTTGTAAAAATTTTCCATTATGACCTTTGTTTCTGTTTTGTAAAAGAGTAAAACATTCGTTACAATGGATCTTAGGTCCCCATAAGCAATAACTCCCAGGTACATTTTTCTTTTTTTTTTCTTTGCTTTTTGGGTCACACTTGGCGATGCACAGGGGTTACTCCTGGCTCTGCACTCTGGGATTACTCCTGGCGGTGCTCAGGGGACCATATGGGATACTGGGAATCGAACCCGGGTTGGCCACATACAAGGCAAACGCCCTACCCGCTGGGCTATCTCTCCAGTTCCAGGTACATTTTTCAACCCACTTTGTAAGCTATAATATTGAAGTTATATATTCTGTAATCTAGTACAATATATAGATACACAATATATAGTATTTTATGTGCATATAAAATATATATACACAAATATGTATAAAATATGGATTTTTATGTATTACTCACAAAATCAGCAAAGCGGAGGTGGTGTAGTTGCCGACCATCTATCTTCACTCCCATTCCTTCCCATTCCAGTCGTCGCATGATGTTCTCGAGGGTGACACTGAAGAGTTTCAGTGAAATGGTATCACCCTGCCGAACCCCTCTCTTGACATCAACGATCACTTCTTTGTAGAATGGTGAGATCCTGGTAGTGAATCCGCAATACAGCTCACAGAGGATCCTGATGTATTGGGCTTGAATGCCCTGATTGGCTAGGGCTTCAATGACTGCTTCTGTCTCAACAGAATCAAAGGCCTTCTTTAAATCAATGAACGTTAAGCAGAGCGGCATCTTGAACTCCCGAGAAACCTCAATGAGCTTGGTTATCGTGTGGATATGGGCGATGGTGCTGAATCCTTTGCGGAACCCTGCTTGCTCGCATGGTTGGACTAGAGCTGTTACTGATTGGATTCCACGGGATGTCAAGAGACCGCGTGGCCGCCCACCTACCAGATGGTCAGACTTCTTCGTCAAGATCATGAACGATCGGTTTGAGGCCCTTCATGTTCCCGGAGCGAACAGATGCCATTGGGCTACACTAGCACGCGACAGGGACAAATGGAGACGTTACTGGCACCCGCTCGAGCATATCGACGACTAACGGGAAGTTAAGTGATTAAGTGAAGTGAAGTGACTCACAAAATGAAGGCTTATTTGAAAGACTGTGGGGTGGGTGAGAGCCCCCCACCCCAAGGAACCCAGCCCTGGCAGCCAACCTCCACTACCCAACCACTGCCATGCTCCAGGCCACTTTCCAGATGCTCAGGCCAAGCCTCACGAATGAATGAAGTCTCACGGAACACAGATAATGCGGAACTTCATGACCTTGGACTCTGGACTCAACGGCACCCCAGAACAAAGATCCTCTGCCTGCTTCCCCTGTCTCTGGTGACTCAGGGATCACACCCATAAGCCACACCCTGCCAGCACCAGATAATCTCCTTATTGGCCACTCCAGAACTCAGGATGCTCCTTCCAGACGGGAGTATAAAATGAGGCTCCCAGAACCATGCCACCAGACTCCACACCAGGCTGTGGGGTGGGTGAGAGCCCTCCCCACCCCAAGGGACCCAACCCCAACAGCTGACCTCCACTACCCAACCACCACCACGCTCCAGGCCACTTTCCGGACACTTACACTACCTACCCATTTTCCACAATTACTACACTGTATCTGATGGGGTTCAGACAGTAGACAACAAATAATAGAGAAAAATATATAAGTATAGGCCTCTCAGAGAGCCCGGCAAGCTACCAAGAATATCCTGTCCACACAGGTTGAGCCTGGCAAGCTCCCCGTGGCATATTCGATATGCCAAATACAGTAACGACAACAGGTCTCATTCCCCTGACCCTGAAAGAGCTTCTAATCGTTGGGAAAAGACAAGTAAGAAGAAGCTGCTAAAATCTCAGGGCTGGGAGGAATAGAGACATTACTGGCACCCGCTCAAGTAATTCGACGATCAACGGGGTGACAGTGATACAGTGATGCAGTTTTTTCAGTGATTCAACAAGAGCTAGACCACAGAGAGTATAATGTTACTAGCATCTGAAGAGAGGGGTGATAAGCTCTCTGACTTCCCTTTCCTTTCCTTTTCCATTTTGTGTTTGCTGTTCAATATAGTAAGTCAAATTGGCTTGTGACTCTGAGAAATGTATTCTGTAAAGCAGAAGAGGACAGGGGAATGAATATGAGAACAAACATACACATGTTGGGCATATACTTTTCAAAATATTTTGAATTTACAATGAAATCATTTAAATGTTCATCTTTCCAGGATGATAATCATATATACTTATTTCGTTTTCTATTTGTCTCAAAGGACATTGATTGCTTAAAGGAAAATTCTGATGAGATTCTGTGCTTTTGAGGAGGGGGATCACCAAGACAAAAGCACCTCAGTTGACAGGTTACATGGAGACTAAAGGTTCTCCCTTATCCTCTTGCTATTTTGCTATAACTGTATCATATGTATTCTGAATGGGAAGCACTATTTTGTCCCATCAGTGGCCAAGATCCAGAGACTATAAAACCAAGTTCAGGGAAGTGCGCAGCTGCAAATGTGGCCACGTGATCTCATTTTGTCTAGTTCTCGCTCTCAGAGAACTCGGCAGGGTACCGAGATTGTGCTGCCCACACAGCAGAGTCTGGAAAGCCCCCCATGGTGTATTCAATATGCCAAAACCCAGTAACAATGATGGATCTCATTCCCCTGACCCTGAAAGAGCCTCCAATATGGCACTTTATAAAATCTCAGGGCTAGGATGAATGGAGACGTTACTGGTGCCTGCTCGAGAAAACCAATGAACAACAGGATGACAGTGATACAGTGATACAGTGATTTTATTCAACTAGGATGTAAAAATCATTCCAACATGTATTGAATATAAAGGTAAAAGGTAAAGGCCCTCCCGTTGATCGTCGATTTGCTCGAGCGGGCCCAGTAACGTCTCCATTGGAGACTTTGTTGTTACTGTGTTTGGCATATCGAATACTCTCGGTAGCTTGCCGGGCTCTCCGAGAGGGGCGGAGGAATCGAACTCGGGTCGGCCATGTTGGCCGCTTGTAAGGCGAACACCCTACCCGCTGTGCTATCGCTCCAGCCCTTTAAAATCAATCTCTGAAATCATATGTCAGTTTTATGCTTATACTACATCTCAAATCAGACATAAATCAGACATTAAATTTGTATCCAAAAAAAAACTTTATCTCATGGTTTAACATTCGGAAATCAATCAACATAATCCACCATATCAACAAAAGAAAAGATAAAAAGCATATGATCATATCAATAGATGCAGAGAAAGCATTTGATAAGATCCAGCACCCCTTTACGATGAAAACCCTAGCCAAAATGGGTATAGAGGGGACCTTCCTCAACATAATTAAAGCCATCTACCACAAGCCTACAGCAAGCATCATCCTCAATGGAGAAAAACTGAGAGCCTTCCCTCTAAGATCAGGGACGAGACAGGGATGCCCACTCTCTCCACTGCTGTTCAATATAGTACTGGAAGTACTTGCAATAGCGATTAGGCAGGAAAAAGATATTAAGGGCATTCAGGTAGGAAAGGAAGAAATCAAGCTCTCACTATTCGCAGATGATATGATACTCTACTTAGAGAACACAATAACTTCCACCAAAAAACTCCTAGAAACAATAGACTCGTATAGTAAAATTGCAGGTTATAAAATCAATACCCGGCCATCTTTGAAGCGTTCAGAATAAGAGAAGGAACACATGGAGGGTGCGGGATCCCGGAGGAAAAGAAAAAAGAAAAAACAGGTTCCAAAAAGAGCCGAGAGCACCGGCAAGTTCCAGATGGAGTAGGCGCCGCATCCCGCCTCTCCCAGATGGAACCCTGGTGACCAGAAGCCTCTACAAACACAGCTCGAGTATGCGGGAACGAGGACTTTTTCTCAAAACCGCGTGGCCGCTTACACGGCCGCGCGACATCTCTCTATATACAAAGTGATCAATGAGAAGTAAACCACCCAATCTTTCTCCCTGAAAATCAGAGTTAAGTTTGGAGCATGGCCACAGCCCCAGAAACACAAGGACTTAATGCAGAAACCAGCAGCTTAGAGCAGAAAAGTGAACGGACGATGAGTTAACCCAGGCCATCATTTCTGCCCAGAGGGGAAAGGGTGTTGCCCCATTCGCCCTCTCTTCTCTGGAAAGAAGGATGGCGGCCGCATGGGAGCCTTGTGGACAGCAGGTATGAGCCGGGGGTGTGTGGGGCGACTAAAACTTCACGAGAAGGGGGGCATTCCGGTCCGTCCTTCACGCCCTACCGAGGTCAACAGTTGCCCCCCACGAGCGGCTCCCCAGCACGGCCACAGTCCCAGAAGCACAAGGACTTAATGCAGAACCCGGCAGCTTGGAGCAGAAAAGTGAAAGGACTATGCGTTAATCCAGGCCATCAAGTCTGCCGGAGGGGAAAGGGTGTTGCCCCATTCGCCCTCTCTTCTCTGGAAAGAAGGATGGCGGCCGCATGGGAGCCATGTGGACAGCAGGTATGAGCCGGGGGTGTGGGGGCGACTAAAACCTCATGGGAAGGGGGGTGTTCCGGTCCGTCCTTCACGCCCTACCGAGGTCACCATTTGCCCCCCACGAGCGGCTCTCCAGCACGGCCACAGCCCCAGAAGCACAAGGGCTTAATGCAGAACCCAGCAGCTTGGAGCAGAAAAGTGAAAGGACTATGCGTTAATCCAGGCAATCATTTCTGCCCAGAGGGGAAAGGGTGTTGCTCCCTTCCGCCCTCCTCCCTCTGGAAAGAAAGATGGCGGCCACATGGGAGCCTTGTGGACAGCAGGTATGAGCCGGGGGTGTGGGGGCGACTAAAACCTCACGGGAAGAGGGGCGTTCTGGTCCGTCCTTCACGCCCTACCGAGGTCACCAGTTGCCCCCCATGAGCGGCTCCCCAGCACCGCCACAGTCCCAGAAGCACAAGGACTTAATGCAGAACCCGGCAGCTTGGAGCAGAAAAGTGAAAGGACTATGCGTTAATCCAGGCCATCAAGTCTGCCGGAGGGGAAAGGGTGTTGCCCCATTCGCCCTCTCTTCTCTGGAAAGAAGGATGGCGGCCGCATGGGAGCCTTGTGGACAGCAGGTATGAGCCGGGGGTGTGGGGGCAACTAAAACCTCATGGGAAGAGGGGCGTTCAGGTCCGTCCTTCACGCCCTACCGAGGTCACCATTTGCCCCCCACGAGCGGCTCTCAAGCACGGCCACAGCCCCAGAAGCACAAGGGCTTAATGCAGAACCCAGCAGCTTGGAGCAGAAAAGTGAAAGGACTATGCGTTAATCCAGGCAATCATTTCTGCCCAGAGGGGAAAGGGTGTTGCTCCCTTCCGCCCTCCTCCCTCTGGAAAGAAAGATGGCGGCCACATGGGAGCCTTGTGGACAGCAGGTATGAGCCGGGGGTGTGGGGGCGACTAAAACCTCATGGGAAGGGGGGCGTTCCGGTCCGTCCTTCACGCCCTACCGAGGTCACCAGTCACCCCTCACGAGCGGCTCTCCAGCACGGCCACGGCCCCAGAAGCACAAGGACTTAATGCAGAACCCAGCAGCTTGGAGCAGAAAAGTGAACGGACTATGCGTTGATCCAGCCCATCAAGTCTGCCGGAGGGGAAAGGGTGTTGCCCCATTCGCCCTCTCCTCTCTGGGAAGAAAGATGGCGGCCACATGGGAGCCTTGTGGACAGCAGGTATGAGCCGGGAGTTTGGGGGCGACTAAAACCTCATGGGAAGGGGGGCGTTCCGGTCCGTCCTTCACGCCCTACCGAGGTCACCAGTTGCCCCCCACGAGCGGCTCCCCAGCACGGCCACAGCCCCAGAAGCACAAGGGTTTAATGCAGAACCCAGCAGCTTGGAGCAGAAAAGTGAACGGACTATGCATTGATCCAGGCCATCAAGTCTGCCGGAGGGGAAAGGGTGTTGCCCCATTCGCCCTCTCCTCTCTGGAAAGAAAGATGGCGGCCACATGGGAGCCTTGTGGACAGCAGGTATGAGCCGGGAGTGTGGAGGCGACTAAAACCTCATGGGAAGGGGGGCGTTTCGGTCCGCCCTTCATGCCCTACCGAGGCCACCAGTTGCCCCCACGAGCGGCTCTCCAGCACGGCCACAGCCCCAGAAGCACAATGACCTAATGCAGAACCCAGCAGCTTGGAGCAGAAAAGTGAAAGGACTATGCGTTAATCCAGGCAATCATTTCTGCCCAGAGGGGAAAGGGTGTTGCTCCCTTCCGCCCTCCTCCCTCTGGAAAGAAAGATGGCGGCCACATGGTAGCCTTGTGGACAGCAGGTATGAGCCGGGGGTGTGGGGGTGACTAAAACCTCATGGGAAGGGGGGCGTTCTGGTCCGTCCTTCACGCCCTACCGAGGTCACCAGTTGCCCCCCGCGAGTGGCTCTCCAGCACGGCCACGGCCCCAGAAGCACAAGGACTTAATGCAGAACCCAGCAGCTTGGAGCAGAAAAGTGAACGGACTATGCATTGATCCAGGCCATCAAGTCTGCCGGAGGGGAAAGGGTGTTGCCCCATTCACCCTCTCCTCTCTGGAAAGAAAGATGGCGGCCACATGGGAGCCTTGTGGACAGCAGGTATGAGCCGGGAGTGTGGGGGCGACTAAAACCTCATGGGAAGGGGGGCGTTTCGCTCCGCCCTTCACGCCCTACCGAGGCCACCGGTTGCCCCCCGCGAGCGGCTCTCCAGCACGGCCAGGACTCCAGAACACAGAAACCAATTTCTTAACTATCTGACTTTCAGTAGAAATACTTCCAGGGTCAATAGGTAAAAGAGCAGAAATCCAAAACCAACATTTAATTCTTGAACCCAGCCGTAGAAAGCAAATCACTTCACAATGCTTTTTCAGCATGTCTGATTTGGGGGGGGGGGGGTAAACTCTAAATAATAGTGGTGAATCTTTTATTGAAACAATGAATCTAATCAAAGCAGATAGAGTGTTAACTAGAATTCATCTGCCTCACAGGGACGGGGAGGGGTGGGGGGGTGGGGTTTTATTGGGGTTCTTCATGGTAAAAAATAAGTATTGGTAAAGGGAAATGTGTTTGATATTTGCATGACTGAGACATAAACCTGAAAGCTTTGTAACCTTTCCCACAGTGATTCAATAAATAAAAATAAATAAATAAATAAATAAATAAAATCAATACCCAAAAGTCCATGGCTTTCCTATACGCAAACAGTGAGAGAGAAGAAAGCAACATGAAAAAAACAATCTCGTTCACAATTGTGCCCCAGAAAATCAAGTACCTAGGAATCAGCTTAACTAAGGAAGTAAAGGACCTGCACAAAGAAAACTACCAAAGGCTACTTCAGGAAATAAAAGAGGACATGAGGAAATGGAAAGATATCCTCTGCTCATGGGTCGGGAGACTTAACATTGTCAAAATGGCAATACTACTGAAAGCACTGTATAAATTCAATGCAATCCCTATAAGGATACCCATGACATTCTTCAAAGAAATGGAGCAAACACTCCTGAAATTTATATGGAACAATAAGCCCCCACGAATAGCTAAAGCAATTCTTGGGAAAAAGAAAATGGGAGGAATCAACCTCCCGAACTTCAAACTGTACTACAAAGCAGTAATAATTAAAACAGCATGGTACTGGAACAAAGGCAGAACTGCAGACCAATGGAACAGGGTTGAATACACTGACATCTCTCCTCAATCATATGCTCATCTAATCTTTGATAAAGGTGCAAGTAATGTGAAGTGGAGTAAGGAAAGCCTCTTTAATAAATTGTGTTGGCATCACTGGACGGCTACATGCAAAAAAATAGGCTCAGAACTCTGCCTAACACCATGTACAAAAGTAAGATCAAAATGGATTAAAGACCTCAACATCAGACCAGAAACCATAAGGTACATTGAAGATAAAGTTGGCAAAACCCTCCATGACATTGAAGCTAATGGTATCTTCAAAGATGCCATGCCACTGGCCGAGCAAGTGAAAACAGAGATAGATAAATGGGACTATCTTAAACTAAGAAGCTTCTGCACCTCCAAAGAAACAGTGACCAAAATACAAGGACAGTCTACAGAATGGGAAAGGATATTCACCGAATACACATCTGACAAGGGGTTGATATCCAGGATATACAAAATACTGGTTAAACTCCACAAGAAGAAAACATCCAACCCCATCCAAAAATGGGGCAATGAAATGAACAGAAACTTTCTCAAAGAAGAAATCCGAATGGCAAAAAAGCACATGAGAAAATGCTCTACATCATTAATCATCAGGGAGATGCAGATCAAAACCACAATGAGATACCATCTCACACCTCAGAGACTGGCCCACATTCAAAAGAACAAAAGCAACCGATGCTGGCGTGGATGTGGCGAGAAAGGGACACTCCTTCACTGTTGGTGGGAATGTCCACTGGTTCAGCCCTTCTGGAAAACAGTATGGATGATTCTCAAAAAATTAGAAATTGAGCTCCCATTTGACCCAGCAATACCACTCCTGGGAATATGTCCCAGAGAGGCAAAAAAGTATAGTCGAAGTGACATCTGCACTTGTTTGTTCATTGCAGCACTCTTTACAATAGCCAGAAACTGGAAGAAACCTGAATGCCCAAGAACAGATGACTGGTTAAAGAAACTTTGGTACATCTACACAATGGAGTACTATGTAGCTCTTAGAAAAGATGAAGTCATGAAATTTACATACAAGTGGTACAATATGGAAAGTATCATGCTAAGCGAAATGAGTCAGAAAGAGAGGGATAGACATAGAAAGATTGCATTCATCTGGGGGATATAAAGTAACAAAGTATGAGATTAATACCCAAGAATAGCTGAGATCAGCACCAGGAGGATTACTCCATAACTTAGAGGCCAGCCGGGTATCCTAGAGGAAAGGGCAGTTCAGATAGAGAAGGGAGCACCAAATAAAGGATGTTTGGAGGATCCTCCCAGGAGGGGAGATGCATGTAGAGTATGGACTGAACATGTTTGCCACTCAATGCCTCTTTTGCAGACCACAACACCCAAAAGGAGAGAGAGAACACAGGGAATTGCCCTGCCACAGAGACAGGGGGGATAGGGGGATGGGGGTGGGAGGGATATTATCCATGGTGGTGGAAAATGGGCACTGGTGGAGGGATGGGTATCTGATCATTGTGTAATTGAAACCAAAGCACAAAAAATTGTAAATCTACAACTGTAAAAAAAAATAAAATAAAATAAAGGGAAAAAAAAACAAAAAACAAAAAAAAAGAAAAAAAAACTTTATCTCAGTTTATATTTTGTTAAATATACAGTGGTCAGAAAAAATGTGTACATTAAACTATTTTGTGTATACATTATAGGTTTTCTCAGAACTAGATCAAGTATTAAAACTCAGCCTATTTAAGTTTAATTAAATTAAAAGTTCAGTTTCTTCCCCACAAGAATTACGTCTCAGACTGCAGGAACCATATAAGTGATAGATAAAATGTTTGCTTGCATGTGGGCAAATATAGTTCTATGGTGGGGCACTGCCAAAGGTGACCCTGAAGCACAGAGCTCAAAGCCCCAAAAAGACCACACATGATCCAATAAAATATAAAACATTTTCTGTGCTGAGTGGACATACGTGCTCACAATTATAACTTAACAGCATAACAACAAGTCAAAGAGCACAATGACAAGAATATGAGCTCTTTTTCACCTCTGTAAACTTCCCATGCTGATTTTCTACATGATCATCATTTTCCCATCATCAAAGAAAGTACCTTCTGGAAACACTATTCAAATCAATAAGAAGATTGAAAAAAAATGTACAAGAAAGAGAGAAGTTCCTTGTCAGAATAAAAGGGTATTGTTGGGTGCTTTAAAGATAGGAAAATCACCCTCATTTCCAACGTCTGTGGGTAAAAAGATTCGCGGTCTCCAAGACAGCAGGATAAGACTGGTGAATGATCTCCCATATTTTTATATAATGTTTTATGTTACAAAAGACAGAAACTTGATTCAAACTGGCTTTGACAATGACTCTAGAAGCTCACAAGGCTGTAGGCTCTGTAATAAGAAACTCTGGCCTGGATAAACCCAGGAGCAAAAATTTCATTAGAAATTAGTTTTTCTCCATTTCTTTGAAGAATGTCATGGGTATCCTTATAGGGATTGCATTGAATTTATACAATGCTTTCGGTAGTATTGCCATTTTGACAATGTTAAGTCTCCCAACCCATGAGCAGAGGATATCTTTCCATTTCCTCATGTCCTCTTTTATTTCCTGAAGTAGCGTTTTGTAGTTTTCTTTGTGCAGGTCCTTTACTTCCTTAGTTAAGCTGATTGCTAGGTACTTGATTTTCTGGGGCACAATTGTGAACGAGATTGTTTTTTTCATGTTGCTTTCTTCTCTCTCACTGTTTGCGTATAGGAAAGCCATGGACTTTTGGGTATTGATTTTATAGCCTGCAACTTTACTATACGAGTCTATTGTTTCTAGGAGTTTTTTGGTGGAGGTTATTGGGTTCTCTAAGTATAGTATCATATCATCTGCAAATAGTGAGAGCTTGATTTCTTCCTTTCCTACCTGAATGCCCTTAATATCTTTTTCTTGCCTAATCGTTATTGCAAGTACTTCCAGTACTATATTGAACAGCAGTGGAGATAGTGGGCATCCCTGTCTTGTCCCTGATCTTAGAGGGAAGGCTCTCAGTTTTTCCCCATTGAGGATGATGCTTGCTGTAGGCTTGTGGTAGATGGCTTTAATTATGTTGAGGAAGGTCCCCTCTATACCCATTTTACATACAAGTGGTACAATATGGAAAGTATCATGCTAAGCGAAATGAGTCAGAAAGAGAGGGATAGACATAGAAAGACTGCATTCATCTGGGGGATATAAAGTAACAAAATATGAGATTAATACCCAAGAATAGCTGAGATCAGCACCAGGAGGATTACTCCATAACTTAGAGGCCAGCCGGGTATCCTAGAGGAAAGGGCAGTTCAGATAGAGAAGGGAGCACCAAATAAAGGGTGTTTGGAGGATCCTCCCAGGAGGGGAGATGCATGTCGAAAGTAGACTACGGACTGAACATGTTTGCCACTCAATGCCTCTTTTGCAGACCACAACACCCAAAAGGAGAGAGAGAACACAGGGGATTGCCCTGCCACAGAGGCAGGGGGGATGGGGGGATGGGGGTGGGGGGATATTATCCATGGTGGTGGAAAATGGGTACTGGTGGAGGGATGGGTATCTGATAATTGTATAATCGAAACCCAAGCACAAAAAATTGTAAATCTACAACTGTACCTCATGGTGTTTCACTAATAAAAAAAAAAGGAAAAAAAATTAGTTTTTCTCAATCTCTCAGAATCATGACCTCTGTGTTAGTTTAAATCTCAGTTTGTTTTTGCAGCCTTGAATCTGTTGCTCACTATCTCAGCCCTATGTCCTTTCTTTAAGACCCTACCAGTGTGCCTCTTTTCCAAAGTCCTAGGAATGATGCTCAGTGGTCTTGGTTTGGGTCATATACTCCTTCCTAAGTTAGTCCAGGCCTTATTGCTATCCCAGCCTTGGAGATAGAGATTTGGCTCCATGCTCAGAAAACATCTGCTTAGATGTGGAACAGTGCAAACCACAAGAGCAAACCAGGTGACCACAGCTAGGAAATAGAGTGAGCAGGAAAGATGCTTTGAATGTCAAATCAAAACTCAGTAGCTGCTTGGTTCTTGAAAAATAATTATGCTTATTCAGAGTTTAAGTGATTTTGTGAAGGAAATTGTGTCATCTGCCATGTAGCATCCCTTAGCCATAGTTATATAAGAATTTGCATCTTTTTCAAGCTTTTTGACCTTGAGGATACTGTTTCACCCCACTAGGCTTCTGAGTTTTCACCTGAAAAATGGAAACAGTAACAGGACCTACTATACACAGTTATAGTTGAGATTTAAAAAAATGTGGAATAGTAGAGTCTGTCATATGACAAGTGCTGAAAAAAATCTATAAAATAAATGTGCAGAAGGACCATAGAGACAGTTCAGGGTTTATGGCACACGGATTACATGGGGCCTGGTTTGAGCCCTGGCACCACATGGTTCCTGAGCATCACCAGGTGCAACCCTGAAGGACCCCCCTCCAACTAGTGCAGGAAATGATCCCTGAACCCAACAAGGATAGCCTGGTAACTCCCTGTACCACAGTACTAAATTGAACTGCTGCCAGCTGGCTGATAATCACCAGTAAGGGTCCTCAGGATCTTAAGCACCACTTGGGAGAAACAACACCAAATAAATAAATATGCAAGAATATGCTATCGTCTATTTTCTGAGAAAGAAGATTCAGTGAGTTCTCAACTGAATTTACATCTGATTCTTGCTATCAAGGTAGCCTACAAAAAGAGGAGACACTATTGGCAATGTCTGTAGAATGATGAGTGAAACTCTTTTTAAAAATAAAGTATACATATGCTATTTTTAGAGACACACCTCTGCTGTTAAATACAGTTTTCCTAAATTGTAATTTCCCTCTGTGAGTATATGTTCAAATTTAGTTCAATTTAAACTAATGCAGAACTTTTTTGGGGGGTGGGGTGGAGAAGGATTGGGCCACACCCAGGAATGCTCAGGAATAACTCCTGGTTCTTCTCTCAAGAATTACTCCTGACGATGCCCAGGGATAATCAGGGATATAATATGGGATGCTGATGATCAAACTAGGGCACCCACTGCACTATCTTTCCAGACCCTGGGGTTTGTTTTGTCATAATATTTGGTTCAAAGACTTAGTGGCCGGGCTGGAGCGATAGCACGGTGGGTAGGGCATTTGCCTTGCACACAACCAACCTGGGTTCAATTCCCAGTATCCCATATGGTCCCCCCAAATACCACCAGAAGTAATTCCTGAGTGTAAAGCCAGGAGTAACCCCTGTGCATCACTGGGTGTGACCCAAAAAGCAAAATAAAATAAAATAAAAACAAAAAAAAAAAGACTTAGTGGCATGCATGAAGTATAGTAAGTCTCCTCTATTATAAGCAAATAAGAATAAAGCAATTGGGTATAGAATTGCTATATAAGTGCAGCAAATGGGAGTTTAACTGGGAAGATTTTATAAAGATAACACCTCATTAATACTGCAGCTTACCGGGAGAGCCCGGCAAGCTACCGAGAGTATTTGATATGCCAGACACAGTAACAACAAAGTCTCCAATGGAGTCGTTACTGGGCCCGCTCGAGCAAATCGATGATCAACGGGAGGGCCTTTACTTTACTTTACTAATACTGCAGAAGCAAGCAGCATTCAGCCCTTACTCTGGTTCTGAAAACTTCCAGACACACAGAGGAACTGAGAAATGCCTGGTCCTGATAAAGCCAAGTTGATATATGGTATGAAAATGATCTTCAGAATTGTTTTTTGTTTCTTATAGACAATGAAAGCTGACATAAAAGGTGATTTGATGCACAGTATGCCCTCTCTTCTCTATAGAATTAGTCTACGTTCTGCTTCTCTTCTATCATCACATCTAGTTTAAAATTAAAAATCTTATAGTCAGTTCACTGGCAGACTTTGTAGTCACTTTCTTGTTATGTGCACATTGACATGAAAACATCCATTAACATCTCATCCTACTATCACTTTCACACAGATAATTATCTAGCAGAGAAATGAGATTCTCTGCTCATCCGGTCCCATTCTTGCCCTAGTATCTTTACCATTCCTTCATTGGTCCCAGGTGGCCTGTTTGGGTCAGTGAAGTAAAGAGAAAAGCGGTGGGGAGTCCACTCTGAGCCCAAAGCTATGAGCTGTTACACCTTTCTGCTTACCTCACTTGTGCTTTTGCCACAACACACATGTGGTCTCAGAATGAAAGCTTGTGGAACAGAGCCAACCTGGCCATCAGCAAAGCAATCAGCATGACATTACATGTTTATTAGTATTATATACCACTGAGATTTGGGCTAGCTCATTATTCAGTTTGGTCGTGATTATAGACAACAAATAGACCAGCTACCAGCCAAGAGGAAGCAAGGTTCAGAGGGCCATGATCATAGCAGGACAAGTTTCCAGGAAGGGAACAAAGAGTGTGCAAGAATTCCATTGCAGCCCTGTCCTTTGTCTAATTGTATTATCTTGAAAGTAAAAGACCAAAATTCACAGCGTATTTTTACACTTAAGGGGTGGCCATGAAATCCAGTTCTCAACATTATGTTTCTTTAGTTTTCAGGGAAATTAAAATATGTTGTCTTGCTAAGTGGAAAAGGGACTTTTGTTACTCTCCATTTTCCTTCTTCCTGTCTCAAAAATCTGCCATGATTCCTCAATCTTTAGAAGTCTGTTTGCATCTTAGGGAACAGTGTGAAGATGAAAAAAAAAAACACAGCATCCAGAGGGACTGCATAGGAACACATACAAAAAAGCCTGGATCCCTGATGATGTTGCTTAGTAGCGCACTGAGCAACTAAAGCCTTCGGTGTTCTTTCAGTGTGAATGCAATCAGCCTCTGTTTTGTTTCAGTGTCTGCACATTGGATTCATATATATATATATATATATTCATATATATATGCTGAAATACATTTCTAACCAACATACCTAGTTAACTGTATGATATAGATCTGATCTAGTCTTTGTCTCTCAGAAAGTAAATGAAGTTTTTTCATTGGTCACTGGAGGAACTGAGAGAAAAGGACAGAAAGCTAATGAAGTTTTCTCATTGGTCACTGGAGGAACTGAGAGAAAAGGAAATCCTAAAGATTTTGTCCCCATTTGTGGAGAGGAGGAGGGCAACCTAAAGGTTATGCTTCAATGTTAAATAGAATTCTCCTAGAAACTGTGATTTGAGAGGCTTAAATTATTTCTCTTACTGTCTTGACCCATCAAATCTTTCAAATTTCAATCCATATGCTATTCTTATTCTGTTTCATGGAGCTTTCAAAACCTCGGTAGAATGAATCACAACTTTCTTAGAATTCCTAGAGTTGATTTTTTTATTTTGGTTGTTGTTCTTGTTCCTATTCAATATGTGCCCCTCTGATTTCATGCAGAGCACACTCAACTCTGAAATCAGCTGCGTCATTGTTCTATATTTACTACATACAGAGTTTCAAGAGGCTCAGAGATTCTACCAATTTATAAAGTACTCGGCAGGTGTCACTGACCCTTAGCAACTAGTAGTAACTGTTATTAGGCATAAAGCAAATTATTTTGCTTTATAGAATGCCCAGTATCAAGTTTGTGGGTGCATCTAAAAATCTACTTGGGCATTAGCAGCAAAGAGTTTAGGATGCATTTAAATGCATAAGAAGCAAAATGAGAAAAATGGGAGGACAAAAGCAAGGAGACAGAACAAAATATCCAAAGTCACCTCTAAAAAAGGCCAGAGCTTCTGTATAATTTATTCCCTCTTGAGAGCATTCCTAGCAGAAGCTCTGATGACAAAGAGTCAGCAACCTGGCATGGTTTAACATTTTTACCCGGTTCTTTAGAATATATTTTGACTCACCAGGACCTTTCAAATGTCCCTGTTTGTTAAAAAGAAGGACAATAAGCTGAAGAGTTCCTGAACTCATCATTAAAAAGTAAAATCAGTGAAACAGCATTTGAGACTACAGGGTTTATCTGTAAGATGATCTCAGAGACATAGCAGGAGAATGTGGAACTGAGGTAGTAAAGGAAAGGAAGCTCATAGTTGTCTGCTAATGAATAAATTATGCCTGTGGTAATTACAACCCAATCTTGGTGAGGAGCTCTATCTAGAATATATTTACAATTTGTTCTTTATCAGCAATGAGTGTTGGAATTTTTTTTTTTTTGCTAATCCTCAAAAACCCACTCATGGCTGGCTATGCTCCTATCAGCAAAGAAGGCTTTTAGGCGGAGAACTGGAGATACGTGTATTATGAAGCTATTCATGTTTGCATGAATATTTAATCCTAAGAATTTACGTGGAGAATTTAAGATGGCTAGGGCTGAGGGAGTAAAAATAGGCAGCACTTGAGTAGGACTGAGAACTGGATGGGTGTTAAGAAATGCCAACGGACAAAGGCAAGTGTCCCATGGAAATAGCTGCAGGTATATGTAATTCATTTCTCACTTCTTTCCATTGCCTTTCCTTGAATTTTAGAATATTTTTTCAATTTCACAAAGATAAAAATCAGATTTGTCACGTCTGACCTATATTGAGTGAATAAGAGGATATATCTAGGCAGTGGAACATTCTAACACTACTTAAAATGATAGTTCACAAAGTATTTTCAATGACAAAGAGAAAAGTTAATAATTTATTGCTAAGTTAATTAATAATTAATACAAAAAAGGTAAGATCCAACATATTCAATAGAGTTTCTACTGTTCAACATTGGAAGAAATTCTTGAGAAGGCTTTAAAAATCGAAGTTAATTTTTCTGTTTTATTATAATTTTCTAAGTTTTACATATTTATCTACCATGAAAAATATTCCTTACATAACTTGTTCACAAAGCTTTGTAAATATTCCTTACATAACTTATTCACAAAGCTTCTATCAAACTTCTCATTGGGAATAATAACCCTAAAATGATTTTGCTGATTTTACCTACTGAAACTGTACTAGCAATCTGTTTTAATACTATGCTCAGGGATCCCAAAACATTAACATCAACAACACTGTTCTCTTCATTAGCCAAGAAATCTACATCACATCCCAGTTTAGTCAGCCAACTATTACATATCCACTCATTTAGAATGCATTTACAGAGTAGATCCTATTTTGTGTGAGTATTTTCTTAGACACTGGAAGACTAAACAGCCCTGACCCTCAGAGACAATTGTCTAACAAAATTTTTAAAAGTGAATAAAATTCCTATCTTTGAGAAGGGCCAAGCAAAAGATGCACAATTCTGAGAAACAATAGTAGGATACTTTGGTTTAATGTAGCAGGCTACCCTTAAAGAAAGTAAAAAT